>NW_022437018.1:5851558-6208758 GCF_009761245.1 Sapajus apella
AAAAAAAAAAAAAAAAAAAAAAAAAAAAAAGAAACATTTTGTTGTTTGGTTTAATGATGTAATTACAGTCATGCATCATATTCAATGATGGTCCTATAAGATTATAATGGAGCTGAAAAATTCTTATCACCTAATGCTGTCCTAGCTGTCATGACATGGCAGCACAATGCGTTACATGTTCGTGGTGATGCCGGTGTAAACAAACATACTATGCTGCCAGTTTTTATACTTTTAACATAATTTTATACTTTTAAATAAAGTATAGCATGCACATTTATGTACAGCACCTAATACTTGATAATAATAAACTATGTTACTGGTTCATGTATGCATGTATCATTTTATTTTATTATTTATTATATGTTATTTATTTATTTGTTTTGAGATGGAGTCCTGCACTGTCACTCAGGCTGGAGTGCAGTGTGATCTCGGCTAACTGCAACCTCCGCCTCCTGGGTTCAAGCAATTCTCTTGCCTCAGCCTCCTGAGTAGCTGGGATAACAGGCACATACCACCATGCCTGGCTAATTTTATTGCAGTTTTAGTACAGATGGGGTTTCACCATGTTGGCCCATGAAATTTTAAAATACAAAAAATTAGCCGGGTGTGGTGGTGGGCACCTGTAATCCCAGCTACTCAGAAGGCTGAGACAGAGAATTACTTGAACTCAGCAGGTGGAGGTTGCAGTGAGCCGAGATTGCACCACTGCACTCCAGCCTGGGCAACAGAGTGAGACTCCATTAAAAGAAAAACAAAATTATACTGTATTTTTACTGTACTTTTTCTATGTTTATTAGGTATGTTTAGTAGATATGTTTAGATACATAAATACAATTGCATACAGTATTCAGTACACTAGCATGCTATCCAGGTTTATAATCTAGGAGCCATAGAATATTATACCATGTAGCTTAGGTGTGTAGTAGGCTCTATCATCGAGATTTGTGTAAGTACACTCTAGGATATTTGTACAATATATAAATTGCCTAATGACACATTTCTCAGAGCATTGCTCAGCAATACATTACTGTATTTTAAAATAATCGCTAATAGTAAAACAATTTTGCCACTATTAAATAAAAGAAAGTTTATTTGAAACATATTGCTTATGATATCTTTTTAATATTTCCTTTTTCTGTATATATATATTTTTCTTCCTTTAGTAGAATAGTACTGTCAATACTTGAAAAATTGATGTTTATTTTGGTTTGTATTAAAAGGTTTCCTTAGTGACTTGGATAAATGGTTTGGTGAAGAGTAAGAGTTTGGAACACAAAGATACAAAAGAGGTCTAGAAGTGATGTGGGATCACAAATGACAAAATGATTAATTTCCTACAGGGGTGAAGGATGCCGCACAGACAGAGTGACATCCCAACCTTGTTTTCAAAGAGCTAGAACAGAAACGGTGGAAAGACCATTTCAGGCTGAGCCAAAGAGATCAGGGTGGAGGAGATGAAGGTTTGTGTATTCTCTGAGACTCAGTTTCCTTTTTTGTGAAATGAAGCCTATAAAACTTTTTCTTTTTTTGATAGAGTCTCGCTCTGTTACCCAGGCTGAAGTGCAGTGGTGTGATCTCGGCTCACTGCAACCTCTGCTTCCCAGGTTTAAGGGAGTCTCCTGCCTCAGCCTCAATGTCCATAAAATCTGTCTTGAAGAAAGGTGGAAATGTTGGGGAGATTAGAAATAGCATATAAAAATAGTACTGTAACCCCACAGGTGCTCAAGAAATGATAGTGCTGCATAATCTTTTGTGATAGGATGGCTCTTTGTCCTGTGAGGCACAAGACAGGCATGACAGGTGTGAGACACCCCTTAGCAGTCAAAAAGTATTTTAGGGAGGGCTGAGTTGACTGGATCAGTTTACCATTGTAAAATGAGTCCCTGGACTCCCTGGACTCCAACAGGGGTTGGAGTTCCTCTCTCTCAGTGTTTTTTAGGGCATGGATTATTCTGTCTTGACCACATTTCTAATCTAGCAACCATAGCCTCAACTCCACTTCTTCCAGCTTTGAAGTGGAAATTTTGTCCTCCAAGGGCCGCTTAAATGAGAAGTCTGTCCCACCCATCTTGTCTAGCATTCAATGTGTCTCTCATATCAGCTGTCTATACTGATCTCATCCATGTTGACCATTTTCTGTGTTTCGGAAGATGGACTCAGCTTGGTACCTGGCACATAACAATAATCCCAAAGACCCTGGTGCTCAGAGATGCCTGGGATAACTTATTTATCTTTAGGCCACTGTCTTTACAATTATATAACCATAGGCGAGAAAGCCAAGAGCACTGTTATGTAATGTGATAGGCATCCTTTCAACATGGCACCTGTGGAGGCATAGAAGTTGTGCTGGAAGGAGCTTGGTAGTTCATTTAGCCCAGCACTGCTGTTTCAGTCATAAAGAAAATGGAGTCAGAAGTGGGGAGAAGAAATATCTAGAAGTAGAGGCCAGGTCTCCTGGTATTCAGGACAGGGTCCTTTATATCATCTCCCCTCTAGGTTGTACTATTGTAGCAATGGTAAAATACAAACTCATCTTTCTCTGTCTTACAAGTGACAGGCTGTTGCTGGCCTCAAGTGGTGAATTCATTGATAGGGAAAAATAAGAATTTTGTAAACTCTCAGAAAGTTTGTCTTTGTAATAACAGTCCCCTAAACTCTGTTGTCCTTGGAAGCACAACAAAGTCCAGGCTGAGACCATGGAACTGGGCTCAACTCAGGATTTATGCCACACAGTCTAGGTATTTCCCACTCAGGGCCAATTATTCATTCCTCCCATTCAAACAAAAATAAATAATAAAACCACAGACATGAAGCAGTGTGAAAAAAGCCTTGACTGAGAGCGAGAAAGATATGACCATCCTGTGAAAACATTTACTTCCTGGAGAGAGACCCAGCAATACTGAGTGTTCCTTTCACGGGTGGGGCTGGAGGCTGCCTGGGGTGATGGGAACGTAAGTGTGAAAGAGGTAGCTGTGGCGTAGCTTCTTTGTTGAGAAGATAAAAGTTCATTCACTGGGAAAAACAGTCACAGCTCCTTTATTTTATTTTATTTTTGTTTCTTCTTCAACTTTTGTTTTAAGTTCAGGGGTACATGCGCAGGATGTGCAGGTTCGTTACACAGGTAAACATGTGTCATTGTGGTTTGCTGCACAGATCATCCCCTCATCTAGGTATAAAGCCCAGTGTCCATCATCCATTAGCTGTTCCTCCTGATGCTCTCCCCTGCTTCCCAGTGACAGGCCCCAGTCTTTGCGTTGCTTCCTGCCATGTGTCCATGTGTTCACATTATTCAGTTCCCACTTATGAGTGAGAATAGGCAGTGTTCCTTCTAAGGTGGTATTTCCAACATGTAGAGTGCTCAGGGAGGGAAAGTCAGAGTTGGATGCATGCTATAGAATGGTTACAATCTATTCTAATGCCTCTTCCCAAGCCTAGTTCCTGGGCTACTGAGTTTTTGTTTAAGATCCTTGAAGGCAATGATTTGAGATGGAAAGAAATCCCAGGCCTTCCACTGCCACATGCTAGTTGAGTGACCCTGGGCATGTGATTGAAGAGGACTGATGTGGCATCCTCACCTGTGGAAATGACCAGCAAGGTCTTCCTTATAGGACTTTTGTGAGAACTAAATGAGACAAAGTGTGGAAAAATGCATAGTGCTAGATACATAGTGAGCTGTCAATAGTAATAATGAAATATTTCACGTTTAGAGGCCGATACAGTGGACACCAGTGTAACTCTCAGCTCTCAGCATAATTCAACTCTTGGCATAAATAAAAAAACATAAAACATGATTTCATTTCTCTTTCCCTGGCAAGCAACCCCAGTCTTGTGTCCTGTATTGATACCTACACTCCCATGGATGTCTTTATATTTTTACTAAAAATGATATAAAGAATACTGTTTGGATGTTTTTAAACATGATATTTTGTTCCCAAGCTACATTTTTTTTTTTGCTTCAGAATTAGATTTGTGAAGTTCATACTTGCTGATCTACATAGCTCTAATTCATTTCATTTTCATAACTTGCTCATTCTTCTGATGGATATTTATGTTGTTTCAGGTTTTTTCCTAGTACAATTAATGATGCAATCATGGTAGTTGTGTGTGCCCTTTTTTCTCATTTGTAAAAGAAAATCAAACCTCTGTGGTATATTACCTATATCGTAATATATTGTACAATGACATTTTTAGAGCATTTTCCAGTTTATAAAATGCCTTTCCGTTCGTTATAGTCTACTACAGATGGAGACCAGATTCAACTGAGGTTTTCTGGGTCCCAAACCAAGAATCATCACAGTACCTTATGCTGTGACAGCTCTTTATAAACTCTGAAGATTTTCACCAATATAAAATGGCGTCATCATTGCTAAAAATTAACTTTCACAATAGCTTAAAGCCCACTTATTCTGTCTGCTTATCTTTTGAATAGGGTTTCAGATTCTATAGCTGAAGTTTCCCAAACCAAAATGTTGCAAAATAAATTCAATTTTCAGTTTTCCTCTCTGAGGTAAAAAACAGCCCCTTGCAATAACCTTGCCATTTGCTGCCTGGTCAATGTGGCTTTTTAGTGAGTTTCTCTATAATCACAGTTTCCATGGATTTTTTTAAAGTTGAGCTTTTCCAACTATAAAATTAATTCAAGATTGTTATTAAAGATTTGGAAACTGTAAATGCAGCCAGAAGAAAAGCTTATTCAGAAACAAGCACTGTTATCATTTTGGTACATTTCTTTCCAGTTTTTTTCAACCTATTGTTTATATAGTTGGGATTGAGCTGTTGATCCAGTTTTGTGCCTCACATTTTCCACTTAACTTTATAAGTAAGCTTTCCCTCTGTGGACTTTTAGTGGCCAAAATTCACCCAGAAAGGAAGTCTGTGTCTCCAAGGAATCCCATTCTCAGAAAGGAAAAAAAATTCTGTTCCCCTGAAGTTATGGGAAAAATGCTTCTTTCATGGTTTGGTCTTTCCCTGGGTAACTCTTTATTAAACGTGTCAGTAAACTTCTGTTTTCTGTCCTAGTTTGGTCTCCATAAAGATAGTGGCAAGAGTAAAAAAAAAGTGTGTACAATGTGTGTGTTTACATATGTACATATGTGTGTGTGCATACAAATGGTATATATAGTTAGATGTTTGTGTTTAAACACATACATGCTCACACAGAGACTCACAGCCCTTTAGAGGGAGTCTCAATAAGAGATGAAAAGTTCCACATTACTATTATTTTATTCTTTCAAAGCATTAGCTTGACTTTATGCTGACTCTATGCTATTATCTTAATCTTGGGTTTCTCTCAGGAAGGGAGTGACATAATTATTAGTGACAGTTTGTAGTTCAAGTTAATTTGTTAGAGGAACTAATTATCCATTCAGGTGTTCTCCATCAGTGTAACAAGACAACTTGTAACGATCAACTGTTTCATTTATGATGAAGCTAATTAAAACTAATTAAACAATACAATGAATTACAAGTAATTAAGGTACATTAGGTTTGTAGTATGCCCAGAAGAACAACCTTTGAAACTGGAATCTAGTTTCGTTAGATCTGCTGAGCATGTTTGTAAGATAATCAGAGATTAAGCCAGGAAACCTGCAAGAAAATTGAAAAAAAAAAAAAAGATTCATCATCAACTTTTAAAAAACATGACTGTTGCTTAATATTTTAATTCATAAAGTATGTAAGGGGATGGATTTCCCTAGGCAAGCTACAGCCTACAGAGGAGCCAATTAGCTGTGAAGTTATGGAGATTATTTTTTTGTAAATGTTGAAATATATTTTTGAGGGCCATAGTGAATAATGTGGAAAGATAATCTCAAATTTATCTGGATTTACCAGGGCCTCTTTTTCTTTCTTTAGAATATGTAACAACTTCACCTCATTGCCACAGGGGGATGAAAAACTTCTCTTGGTTCCAGTCTGGGATTCTGTGCAGTCCTCTGACAGACCCGTCCAGCATAGAATCATTCTCTTTGCAAGGCCCCTGGGTGACTAGCCCAGCCCATCTCTCGGTTGTTTTACAGGGAGGGATTGGGAGGCACAACCATTTTTACTTTCTGACCCAGAGTGACTAGGCTTGTTTGATTAAAGAGGAGTAACATTGGTAGTTATTCTTTTTGTTAGAATAGGTGGCTCTTGCAACTGGCAGTGACAGCCTGGATTAAGAAAGTGGCTGTGAAAATGGAGAAGAGGTGAGATGGGTGAGATATATGCTTGAAAAATAGGAAGGATTTGGCGGCATTTAAACGTGAGTTGTATTGGACACGGCCTGTACAGCACTTCAAATCCTGTTGGCCTCATCTATTACTCCAGCCAGAGCCAGGGCAACTAGCTCCTCTCGGGTTTCCCGCAGCTTTGTGCAGTTTCACCCAGACAACCTTCTCAGGCTGGAACCAAGAGCTGCTTACTTCCTTCCCTGGGGCTTCTGTGCCCTTGAGGTCCTTCTTGGCTTAGTATACATAGCAGGGGGAGTATCGGGGAGTTAAGGCCCCATGGAGGCAACTTTTCAATTTAATTTAAATTTTTAAGACAGAGTCATTCTGTCGCCCAAGCTAGAGTGCCGCGGCGCGATCTTGACTCACTGCTACCTCTGCCTCCTGGGTTCAAGCGATTCTCCTGCCTCAGCCTCCCAAGTATCTGGGACAGGAATGCGCCATCACACCCAGCTAATTTTTGTATTTTTAGTAGAGATGGGGTTTCACCATGTTGGTCAGGATGGTCTCGATCTCCTGACCTCGTGATCCACTCGCCTTGGCCTCCGAAAGTGCTGGGATTATAGGCATGACCCACGGCGCCCGGCCCCGTGGAGGCAACTTTTGACCCACGGTGCTGGAAGCGATGGACACATGCTGCTTCTTCCTCTTCCCGGTGGAGAGTCCTGAGACACGTTTTAGAAGGTGATTGGGCAGCCAGTAGTCCGTGGTGGTAGCCAACTTGATGCGACATCCTTGCAGCAGTTTTCACTCCTTTCCTGTTTCACCTTCCCATTTCTCACTTCTGGCCACTGGGATCCCGCTACCTAACTACCTGAATGTAAGTCGTCGTCTTCGGCTCTGCTTTTGGGATAACGCAGGCTAAGGTACGTTAGGCTTGGGTGTAAGGGAGGATCGTGGGCCTGTGAAGAAGGAATGGAAGACCACGGATGAGAGGCTTGCTCATGAGTTCAGTTTGGGTTACAGTGAGTTTGGGGCAGCCAATGGGTTTTCCAGTCACAGCACAGTTACCCTATCAATGATATTGCTAGCCAGACTCTCTTGAGGTTAGAAAATTCAGGTTTTTTAGCTCCTAGTTTTAGCTCCTGACCCATGCAAACATGGGTCATCCATTGCTTTTATTTCTCCACGGGCAGCAATCTATATTAGTTATCTGTTGTTGCATAACACACTATCCCCAAACACAGAAGCTTAAAACAACAAAAACTTATGGTCTCCCAAAGTTTCTGAGGATTGGAAATTCAGGAGGTTTAGCTAGGTGGTTCTGGCTCAGGGCCACTCATGAAGTTGCTGTCAAGCTGTTGGCTGGGGCTGCTGTATACAGAAAACTGATTTGGGCTGGGAGGCCTTCTTTCAGCCTCTCTCATGTTACTATTCCCAGGAAGCTTTGGTTCCTCACCACATGGACCTCTCCATAGTGCTTTTCACAACATAGCTTTCCACAGGGCTGGGAGCTGGGAGACAGATCTGTTGAGAAAGAGAGCACCCAAGACAGAAGTCATCATCTTCTACAAGCTGATCTTAACTGTGACATACGGCTGGGTTTGGTGGCTCATGCCCGTAATCCCAGCACTTTGGGAGACTAAGGCGGGTGGATTGCTTGAGCTGAGGAGTTCCAGACTAGCCTGGGAAACATGGTAAAATCTTGTCTCTACAAAAATACAAGAAATTAGCCAGGTGTGGTGGTGGGCATCTGTGTCCCCACCTACATGGGAGGCTGAGACAGGAGGAGCCCTGGAGCCCAGGAGGCCAAGGTTGCAGTAAGCTGAGATCACGCCACTGCACTCCAGCCTGGGTGGCAGAGCAAGACTCTGTCTCAAACAACAAAAAAGTGATATACTATTACTTGTACCACTTCTTATCGACCACACAAACAATCTTTGTACAGTCTGGGGGGGTACTACACAAGGGTGTGGATAGCAGGGCTCACTGGGGTCCATCTTGGAGCCTGGCAACCACACAGTCTTCATTTTTTTCTTTTAAATATTTATTTTATTATACAAATAAAATATGCACATAGTAAAAAAAAATCAACACTACAGAAGAATTTATATGATGAGTAAAACCCTTCCTAATGTGCTACTCCAAGTCCAATCCTCATAAATAATCACTATTAATCGTGTATCTGTTTTATGTTTTCTCAGTGTTTAGCAACTGTGTTTAATAGCTGTAAATAGTGTACTTTAACTTGTCAGATATTTTGTTCACTCATATAACTCACACTTATATTACCCTTCTACCACCCAAATGTGTTAGTTTCATAATTATTTTTAATTGCTCTGATTGTTGCCTTGCTAGTTTGTTTGCTGAAACATTTATTTTTGATCCATCATATATAAACTTTGACTCATTATATAAGATGAAAAACTTAGCAATATTCATTCTACCTCTTCTCCTTACTTTTGACTTCTGTCAGCTACATTATTCATCTTTTTTTTTTTTTTTTTAATTGAGATGGGGTCTTCCTCTGTCACTCAGGCTGGAGTGTAGTGGCCCAACCATAGGGCACTGTAACCTCTAACTTTGGGCTCAAGCGATCCTCCTGAGTAGCTGAGACTACAGGCACGTGCCACCACACCCAGCTCTCCCCTAATCTTATTGAGGTTAATACTATTTACATGTCTATAGGTACACTTGATTTTTATTTTTTGACTGCAGATTGACTCTAAAATTTCAAAGCCGTGAAACATTTAATGCTTTTGTATTTGCAGTGAATGCCTGCTGTAACACCAAGCAGTTGAACCAATAATAAAGGCACATGAAAAGAAAATGTTATAGTTAAGGGATATGGCTATCTTTTTTTCCCCAAAGCCAATAGATTGCTCAAAATGCATCACATTTTAGTTTGCATCATGTTTGCAGAATGGTTTTCTTTTATACTATTTTATTTTTCCTGGCATTTCTAACTGCCTTTCTTTTTCTGCTTTATGTAAAAGATGTAATGTCTTCATTTTATCTCCAGGAACTTTGTAGTTCTTAATTATACATTTGTGTAATGAAATTCTTCTTCAGCCTAATTACATCCTTTATAGGATTTTGACTTCCTGTTCTAATCTGTAGTAATTTATTTTCCACCCTGATGCACAATATTTCTTCAATAATTCTTTCGAGTTAGCTAATTCTACTTATGTTTACATTTATTTAGTGTTGTTTTAATAATTAATTGTTAATTTTTGTGGACCCATAGTAGATGTGTAATTAATGGGGTGCATGAGTTGTTTTGATACAGGCATGCAATGCATAATAATAACCTCATGAAAACTAGGGTAACCGTCCCCACAAGTATTTATCCTTTGTATTACAAACAATTATTCTTATTAGTTATTTTAGAATGTACAATTAAATCGATTAAATTATTATTGACTATAGTCACCTTGTTGTGCTGTCAAATACTAGGTTTTATTTGTTCATTCTATTTTTGTACCCATTAAGCAGCCTCACCTCCCCAACAGCCCCTCACTACCCTTCCTAGCCTCTGGTAACCACCCTTCTCCCCTCTATCACCACAGGTTCAATTGTTTCGATTTTTAGGCCCCACAAATGAGTGAGAACCCTGCCATATTTGTCTTTCTGTGCCTTGAGTTATTTTGCTTAACACAGTAATCTCCAGTTCTATCCATGTTGTTGCAAATGACTGAATCTCATTCTTTTTTATGGCTGAATTCTGTCCATTGTGTATATGTTACCACATTTTCTTTATCTGTTCATCTTCTGATGAACACTTTGGTTGCTTCCAAATCTTGGTTATTGTGAACAGAGCTGCAACAAACATGGGAATGTAGACACCTCTTCAATATACTAATTCTCTTTCTTTTGGGTATATTCCTAGCAGTAGGATTGCTGATCATATGGAAGCTCTATTTTTAGTTTTCTGAGGAATGCTTCACGATTCTCTATAGTAGTTTTAGTAATTTACATTCCCAGCAACAGTGTATGGGGGTTTCCCTTTCCCCACATCCAGCATTTGTTATTGTCTGTCTTTTGGATATAAGCCATTTTAACTTGGGTGAGATGATGTCTCATAGTAGTTTGAATTTACATTCTCTGTTGATCAATAATATTGTGTAACTTTTTGTAAGTCTGTCTGCCATTTGTATGTCTTAAGAAATGTCTATTCACATCCTTTGCCCATTTTAAAATTGGTTTTTTTCCATAGAGTTTTTGAGCTCTTTATATGTTCCAGCTATTATTGCCTTGTAAGATGGATAGTTTATAAATATTTTCTCCCATTCTGTGGGTTTTCTCCTCACTTTGTTGATAGGGTCCTTTGCTGTGCAGAAGCTTTTTAACTTGATATGATCTAATTTGTCCAGTTTTGCTTTGGTTGCCTGTGCTTGTGGGCTATTACTCGAGAATCTTTGCTCAAACCAATGTCCTGAAGAATTTCCTCAGTGTTTTCTTATAGTAGTTTCATAGTTTGAGGCCTTAGATTTAAGCCTTTAATCCTTCTTGATTTGATTTTTATATATGGTGAGAGACAGGGATCACGTTTCCTTCTTTTGAATATGGATATCCAGTTTTCCCAGCACCATTTATTGAAGAGACTATCTTTTTCCCAGTGTATGTTCTTGGCACCTTTGTCAAAAATGAGTTCACTGTAGGTTTGTGGATTTATTTCTGGGTTCTCTATTATGTTGTATTGGACTATGTGTCTACTTTTATGCCCATACCATGCTGTTTTGTTTACTATTATTCTGTAGAATAATTTGAAATCAGGTAATGTGATTCCTCTAGTTTCATTCTGTTTAGAATAACTTTAGCTATCCTGGTTTTTTTTTTTTTGTGGTTGTATATAAATTTTAGGATTATTTGTATGCTACTGTGAAGAATGTCATTGGTATTTTGATAGGGATTGCATTGAATCTGTAGATTGCTTTGAGTAGTATGGACATTTTAACAATACAGATTCTTCCAGTCCATGAACATGAAATATCTTTCCATTTTTTGGTGTCCTCTTCAAATTCTTTCATCAGTATTTTATAATTTTCATCATAGAGACCTTTCACTTCTTTGGTTTTATTAATTTTTAGGTATTTAATTTTATTTATGGCTACTATAAATGGGATTACTTTCTTGATTCTTTTTCAGATTGTTCGCTGTTGGCATATAGAAACACTACTGATTTTTTTTCAGCCGGGCGTAGTGGCTCACGCCTGTAATCCAAGCACTTTGGAGGCCAAGGCAGGCGGATCACCTGGGGTCGAGAGTTCAAGTTCAAGAAACACTACTGATTTTTGTATGTTGATTTTGTATCCTGCAGCTTTACTGAATTTATTAGTTCTAATAGTTTTTTGGTGGAGTCTTTAGGTTTTTGCAAATATAAGATCATATAATCTGCAAACATGGATAATTTGCCTTCTTTTTTTCCAGTTTGGTTGCCCTTTATTTCTTTCTCTTTTCTGATTGCTCTAGCTAGGACTTACAGTACTATGCTGAATAACAGTGGTGAAAGTGGTCATCTTTGTCATTTTCCAGATCTTAGAGGAAAGGCTTTCAGTTTTTCTCTATTCAATATGATACTAGCTGTGGGTTCGTTGTACATGGCTTTTATTATGTGGAGATGTGTTCCTTTGAAACCCAGCACTTTTAGGGGTTTTTTTGGTTTGTTTTTTTGAGATGTAGTTTCACTCTTGTTGCCAAGGGTGGAGTGCAATGGCATGGTCTCGGCTCACTGCAACCTCCACCTCCAGGTTCAAGGGATTCTCCTGCTTCCCAATTAGCTGGGATTACAGGCATGCACCACCATGCCTGGCTTATTTCATATTTTTAGTAGAGACGAAGTTTCTCCATGTTGGTCAGGTGGTCTCGAACTTCTGTGATCTGCTCTCCTCAGCCTTCCAAAGTGCTGGGATTATGGGGGTGAGCCACCACACCCAGCCTCTTTTAAAGTTTTTATCATCAAGGGATGTTGAATATTATCAAATGCTTTTCAGCATCAATTGAAATGATCATGTTTTTTTGCCTTTCGTTCTGTTGATATGCTGTATCACATTGATTGATTTGTATATGTTGAGCTATCCTTGTATCCCAGGGATAAATCCCATTTGGTCATGATGACTGATCTTTTTAATGTATTGTTGAATTTGGTTTGCTAATATTTTGTTGAGAATTTTTGCGTCAATATTCATCAGTGATATTGTCCTTTTGTTCCCGTTTTTGATGTCTTTTATTTTTAAATTTATTTTATTTTTATTTTATTATATTTATTTTATTGGCTTATTTTAGTGGGAGACATTTTATTATGGCTTTAATCTTGTTATTAGTCTGTTTAGGTTTTGGATTTCTCCATGGTTCAATCTTTTTTTTTTTTTTTTTGATACGTAGTCTCGCTCTGTTGCCCAGGCTGGAGTGCAGTGGTATGATCTTGGCATACTACCACCTCCACCTCCCAGGTTCAAGCAATTCTCTACCTCAGCCTCCCGAGTAGCTGGGATTATATTTGTGTGCCACCATGCCCAGCTAATTTTTGTATTTTTTAGTAGAGATGGGCTTTCACCATCTTGGCCAGGCTGGTCTTGAACTCCTGACCTCATGATCAGCTTGCCTTGGCCTCCCAAAGTGCTGGGATTACAGGTGTGAGCCACCATGCCCATGGTTTAATCTTGATAGGTTGCACGTATCTATTTTTTTTTTCTATCTCTCTCTTTTTTTTTTTTTTTTTCAGGCGGAGTTTCACTCTTGTAGCCCAGGCTGGAGTGCAATGGCATGGTCTTGGCTTACTGCAACCTCCACTGCCTGGGTTCAAGCAATTCTCCTGTCTCAGCCACCTGAGTAGCTGGTATTACAGGTGCCCACCACCATGCCCAGCTAATATTTTTGTATTTTTAGCAGAGACGGGGTTTCATTATGTTGGCCAGGCTGGTCTGGAACTCCTGACATCAGGTGATCCTCCTACCTCAGCCTCCCAAAGTATTGGGATTACAGGCGTGAGCCACCACACTGGCTTCTAAGTTTTCCAATTTATGGGCATGTAGTTACTCGTGGTAGCCACTTAAGATGCTTTGAATTTTTGTGATATCAGTTGTAATGTCTCCTTTTTCATTTCTAATTTTATTTATTTGGATCTTCTATCTCTTTTTCTTAGTCTGGCTAATAGTTTATCATTTTGTTTAACTTTTCAAAAAACTAACATTTTATTGCATTGGTCTTTTGTATTGTTTTCTTCATTTCAATTTCATTTATTTCTGCTCCAATCTTTATTATTATTTTTTATGTCCTTTTTAAAAATTAAACTTCTATTTTATGTTCATGGGTACATGTGCAGGTTTGTTACATAAATAAACCTATGTCATGGGGGCTTGTTGTGCAGATTATTTCATCACCCAGCTACTAGAGCTATTGTCAAATAGTTTTTTTTTCTGATCCTCTCCCTCCTCCCACCCTCCATCCTCAAGTAGGCTCCAGCGTCTTGTTCCCTTCTTTGTGTCTTTATGTTCTCATAATTTAGGTCCCACTTGTAAGTAGAACATGTATTTGGTTTTCTGTTTCTGCATAAGTTTGCTGAGTATAATGACCTCCAGCTCCATTCATCTTCCTGCAAAGGATATAATCTCATTTTTTTTTTTTTGAGTTGGAGTCTCTCTCTGTTGCCCAGGCTGGAGTGTAGTGGGATGATCTCGGCTCACTGCAACCTCCATCTCCTGGGTTCAAGCCATTCTTCTGCCTCAGCCTCCTGAGTAGCTGGGATGAGGAGGCACACGCCACCACACCTGGCTCATTTTTGTATTTTTAGTAGAGATGGGGTTTCACCATGTTGGTCAGGCTGGTCTCAAACTCCTGACCTCGTGATCCGTCTGCCTCCACCTCCCAAAGTGCTGTGATTACAGGGATGAGCAACCGTACCTAGCCAATCTTATTCCTTTTTTATGGCTGTGTATAGTATTTCGTGGTGTTTATGTACCACATTTTCTTTATCCAGTCTGCCATTGATGGGGATTTAGGTTGATTCCATGCATTCCTATTGTGAATAGTGTTGCAATGAACACATGCGTGGCATGTGTCTCTATGGTAGAAGAATTTATATTCTTTTGGGTATATATCCAGTAATGAGATTACTGGGTCAAATGGTAGTTCTGTTTTTAGCCCTTTGAGGAATCTTCACACTGCTTTCCAAAATCATTGAACTAATTTACACTCCCACCAACAATGTATAAGCATTACCTTTTTTCTGTAATCTTGCCAACATCTATTTTATTTTACTTTTTAATAATAGCCCTTCTGACTGGTATAAAATGGCATCTCATTGTGGTTTTGATGTGCATTTCTCTAATAATCAGTGATATTGAACTTTTTTTCATGTGTTTGTTGGCGACATGTATATCTTATTTTGAAAAGTATCTGTTAATGTCCTTTGCCCACTTTTTAATGGAGTTGTTTTTTTATTCGTAAATTTCAGTTCCTTACAGATGATATATAATAGACCTTCGTCAAATGCATAGTTTGCAAATATTTTCTCCCATTCTGTAGATTGTCTATCTAATCTATTGATAGTTTATTTTGCTGTACAGAAGGTCTCTAGTTTAATTAGATCCCATTTGTCAATGTTTGCTTTTGTGCAATTGTTTTTCGTGTCTTTGTATGAAATCTTTACTTGGTCCTATGGTCCAGAATAGTATTGCCTAGGTTGTTTTCCAGAGTTTTAATAGTTTTGGGTTTTGCATTTAAGTTTTTAATCCATCTTGGGATGATTTTTGTATATGGTTAAGGAAGGGGTCCAATTTCAATCTTCTGCATATGGCTAACCCATTATCCCACCACTATTTATTGAATAGGGAGTCCTTTCCTCATAGTTTTTGTCAGCTTTGTTGAAGATCAGATGGTTGTAGGTGTGTGGTCTTATTTCTGGGCTCTCTATTCTATTTCAATGGTCTATGTGTCTGTTACCAATATTATACTGGTTTTGTTACTGTAGCCCTTCAGTATAGTTTGAAATTGGGTACCAAGATGCCTCCAGCTTTGTTGTTTTTGGTTAAGATTGTGTTGGCTAGTCAGGCTATTTTTTGGTTCCATATGATTTTTTCTTTTCTTTTTGAGATGGAGTCTTGCTCTTGTTGCCCAGGCTGGAGGGCCATGGCGTGATCTCGGTTCACTGCAACCTCTACCTCCTGGGTTCAAGCGATTCTCCTGTGTCAGCCTCCAAGTAGCTGGGGTTACAGGGGCCGGCCACCACACCTGACTAATTTTTGTATTTTTAGTAGAGATGGGGTTTCTCTATGTTGGCCATGCTGCTCTCAAACTCCTGACCTCGTGATCCGCTCGCCTCGGCCTCCCAAAGTGCTGGGATTATAGGCGTGAGCCACCGTGCCTGGCCCCATATGAATTTTAAAATAGTTTTTTTCTACTTCTGTGAATAATGTGGTTGGTAGTTTGACAGAAGTAGCACTGAATCTGTAAATTGCTTTGGACAGTATGGCCATTTTAATGATACTGATTTTTCCTGTCTATGAGCATGGAATGTTTTCCATTTGTTTGTGTCATCTCTGACTTCTTTGAGCAGTGTTTCATAATTTTCATTGTAGAGATCTTTCATTTACCTGATAAGCTGTATTTCCCTGGTAAGCTTTATTCTTTTTGTGGCAATTGTGAATGGGATTGCATTCATGATTTGGCTTTCAGCTTGGCCGTTGTTGGTGTATGGGAATGCCAGTACTTTTCGTACATTAATTTTGTATCCTGTTTGCTGAAGTTGTTTATCAGCTGAAAGGAGCTTTTGGGCCAAGACTATGGGGCTTTTTAGGTATTGAATCATATCATTTGTGAGGAGAGAGAGTTTGACTTCCTCTCTTTTTATTTGGATACGCTTTCTTTCTTTCTCTTGCCTGATTACTCTGGTCAGGACATCCAATACTAAGTTGAATATGGTGGTGACACAGGACATTCTTGTCTTGTGCTGGTTTTCAAGGGGAATACTTCCAGCTTTTGCCCATTTAGTATGATGTTGGCTGTGGGTTTGTCATAGATGGCTCTTATTATTTTGAGGTATGTTCCTTCAATACCTAGTTTACCGAGAGTTTTTAACACAAAGCGGTACTGAATTTTAGCAAAAGCCTTTTCTGCATCTATTCAGATAATCATGTGGTTTTTGTCTTTAGTTCTGTTTATGTGATGAAGCACATTTATAGATTTGTTTATGTTGAACCAACCTTTCATAGTAAGGATAAAACCTACTTGATTATAGTGGATTAGCTTTTGATGTGCTGCTGAATTTGGTTTGCCAGTGTTTTGTTGAGGATTTTTGCATCAATGTTAATCAAAGATATTGCCCTGAAGTTTTTATTGTTGTTGTGTCTCCACCGGGTTTCAGTATCAGGATTATGCTGGCCTTATAGAATGAGCTAGGGAACAGTCATTTCTCCTCAATTTTTTGGAATAGTTTCAGTGGGAATAGTACCAGCTTGTCCTTGTAAACCTGGTAGACTTTGTCTGTGAATCCATCTGATCCTGGGCTTTTTTTTTTGGTTGGTAGGCTATTTATTATTGATTCAATTTGGGACTCATTATTGGTCTGTTCAGGGAATAAATTTTTTCCTGACTCAGTCTTAGAAGAGTTTATGTGTTCAGGAATTTATTCATCTCTTTTCGGTGTTCTAGTTTGTGTGCATAGAAGTGTTCATAGTAGTCTCTGATGATTGTATTTCTGTGGTGTCAGTGATAACATTGCGTTTGTCATTTCTGATTGGGTTTATTTGGATCTTCCCTCTTTTCTTCTGTCTTAGTCTAGCTAGTGGCCTATTTATCTTATTAATTTGTTTGGGAAAAAAACGACTTCTTGATTTGTTGAGTTTTTGAATTTATTTTTGTGTCTCAATCTCCTTTAGTTCAGCTCTGATTTTGGTCATTTCTTGTCTTTCTACTAGCTTTGGGGTTGGTTTGCTCTTGGTTTTCTAGTTCTTTTAGTTGATGGTAGGTTGTTAATTTGAGATTTTTGTAAGTTTTTGATATGGGCATTTAGTGCTATAAATTTACCTTTTAACAGTGCTTTAACTGTGTCCCAGAGATTCTGGTATGTTGTATCTTTGTTCTCATTAGTTTCAAAGACCTTCTTGATTTCTGCCTTAATTTCATTATTTACCTCAAAGTCATTTTGGTGCAGGTCATTTAATTTCCGTGTAATTGCATACTTTTGAGCCATTTTTTTAGTCCAATTTTTTATTTTTATTGTGCTGTGGTCTGAAAGCGTGTTTGGCATAATTTCAGTTCTTTTGTATTTGCCGAGGATTTTTTTTTACCTTTGATTGTGTGGTCGATTTTTGACTATGTGCCATGTCCTAAAATTTTCTTTTTTCGTTTTGTTTCTGCCAGGTTTTGTTGTCAGGTATAAGAGGAATGTATATTCTGTTGTTTTTGGGTGGAGAGTCCTGTAGTGGTCTATCAGATCCATTTGGTTCAATGTAGAGTTTAGGCCCTGATTATCTTTTTTTTTTTTTCCCCATTTATTTATTTTACTGCATTTCAGGTTTTGGGGTACATGTGAAGAACATGCAAGATTGTTGCATAGGTACACACGTGGCAGTGTGATTTGCTGCCTTCCTCCCCATCACCTACATCTGGCATCTCTCCCCCTGCTATCTTTCCCCAGCTCCCCAACCCCCACCCTCCCTCCCCTATTTCCCCCCAACTGACCCCAGCGTGTAGTGCTTCCCTCCCTGTGTCCATGTGTTCTCATTGTTCAACACCCACCTATGAGTGAGAACATGCGGTATTTGATCTTCTGCTCTTCTGTCAGTTTGCTGAGAATGATGGTTTCCGGGTTCATCCATGTCCCTACAAAGGACACAAACTCATCGTTTTTGATGGCTGCATAATATTCCATGGTGTATATGTGCCACATTTTCCCTGTCCAGTCTACCGTCGATGGGCATTTGGGTTGGTTCCAGGTCTTTGCTATTGTAAACAGTGCTGCAATGAACATTCGTGTGCATGTGTCCTTATAGTAGAACAATTTATAATCCTTTGGATATATACCCAGTAATGGGATTGCTGGGTCAAATGGTTTTTCTATTTCTATGTCCTTGAGGAATCGCCACACTGTCTTCCACCATGGTTGAACTAATTTACACTCCCACCAACAGTGCAAAAGTGTTCCTATTTCTCCACATCCTCTCCAGCATCTGTTGTCTCCAGATTTTTTAATGATCGCCATTCTAACTGGCGTGAGATGGTATCTCAATGTAGCTTTGATTTGCATTTCTCTGATGACCAGTGATGATGAGCATTTTTTCACATGTTTGTTGACCTCATGTATGTCTTCTTTTGTAAAGTGTCTGTTCATATCCTTTGCCCACTTTTGAATGGGCTTGTTAGTTTTTTTCTTGTAAATCTGTTTTAGTTCTTTGTAAATTCTGGATATCAGCCCTTTGTCAGATGGGTAAACTGCAAAAACTTTTTCCCATTCTGTTGGTTGCCGATTTGCTCTAATGACTGTTTCTTTTGCTGTGCAGAAGCTGTGGAGTTTGATTAGGTCCCATTTGTCTATTTTGGCTTTTGTTGTCAATGCTTTTGGTGTTTTGGTCATGAAGTCCTTGCCTACACCTATGTCCTGAATGGTTTTGCCTAGATTTTCTTCTAGGGTTTTTATGGTGTTAGGTCTTATGTTTAAGTCTTTAATCCATCTGGAGTTAATTTTAGTGTAAGGTGTCAGGAAGGGGTCCAGTTTCTGCTTTCTGCACATGGCTAGCCAGCTTTCCCAACACCATTTATTGAACAGGGAATCCTTTCCCCATTGCTTGTTTTTGTCTGGTTTGTCAAAGATCAGATGGTTGTAGATATGTTGTGTTGCCTCCAAGACCTCTATTCTGTTCCATTGGTCTATATCTCTGTTTTGGTACCAGTACCATGCTGTTTTGATTACTGTAGCCTTGTAGTATAGTTTGAAGTCTGGTAGTGTGATGCCCCCCGCTTTGTTCTTTTTGCTTAGAATTGACTTGGCTATGCGGGCTCTCTTTTGGTTCCATATGAAGTTTAAGGTGGTTTTTTCCAGTTCTGTGAAGAAGGTCATTGGTAGCTTGATGGGGATAGCATTGAATCTGTAAATTACTTTGGGCAGTATGGCCATTTTCACGATATTGATTCTTCCTAACCATGAACATGGAATGTTTCTCCATCTGTTTGTGTCCTCTCTTATTTCGTTGAGCAGTGGCTTGTAGTTCTCCTTGAAGAGGTCCTTTACATTCCTTGTTAGTTGTATTCCTAGGTATTTTATTCTCTTTGTGGCAATTGTGAATGGAAGTTTGTTCTTGATTTGGCTCTCTTTAAGTCTGTTATTGGTGTATAGGAATGCATGTGATTTTTGCACATTGATTTTGTATCCTGAGACTTTGCTGAACTTGCTTATCAGTTTCAGGAGATTTGGGGCTGAGACGATGGGGTCTTCTAGATATACAATCATGTCATCTGCAAATAGAGACAATTTGACTTCCTCCTTTCCTATTTGAATGCCCTTTATTTCTTTTTCTTGCCTGATTGCTCTGGCTAGAACTTCTAGTACTATATTGAATAGGAGTGGTGAGAGAGGCCATCCTTGTCTGGTGCCACATTTCAAGGGGAATGCTTCCAGTTTTTGCCCATTCAGTATGATATTGGCTGTTGGTTTGTCATAAATAGCTTTTATTATTTTGAGATACGTTGTGTCAATACCTAGCTTATTGAGTATTTTTAGCATAAAGGGCTGTTGAATTTTGTCAAAGGCCTTCTCTGCATCCATTGAGATAATCATGTGGTTTTTGTCTTTGGTTCTGTTTATGTGGTGAATTACGTTTATAGACTTGCATATGTTGAACCAGCCTTGCATCCCTGGGATGAAGCCTACTTAATCATGGTGGAGAAGCTTTTTGATGTGCTGTTACAATCGGCTTGTCAGTATTTTATTGAAGATTTTTGCATCTATGTTCATCATGGATATTGGCCTGAAGTTTTCTTTTCTTGTTGAGTCTCTGCCGGGTTTTGGAATCAGGATGATGTTGGTGTCATAAAATGATTTGGGAAGAATTCCCTCTTTTTGTATTGTTTGGAATAGTTTCAGAAGAAATGGTATCAGCTCCTCTTTGTATGTCTGGTAGAATTCAGCTGTGAACCCCTCTGGACCTGGGCTTTTTTGGGTGGTAAGCTCTCGATTGCTGCCTCAACTTCAGACCTTGTTATGGGTCTGTTCAGGGTTTCGGCTTCTTCCTGGTTTAGGCTTGGGAGGTGGCAAGTGTCCAGGAATTTATCCATTTCTTCCAGGTTTACTAGTTTATGTGCATAGAGTTGTTTGTAATAATCTCTGATGATGGTTTGAATTTCTGTGGAATCTGTGGTGATATCCCCTTTCTCGTATTTTATTGCATCAATTTGGTTATTCTCTCTTTTCTTTTTTATTAATCTGGCTAGTGGTCTGCCTATTTTGTTGATCTTTTCAAAAAACCAGCTCCTGGATTTATTGATTTTTTGAAGGGTTTTTTGTGTCTCTATCTCCTTCAGTTCTGCTCTGATCTTAGCTATTTCTTGTCTTCTGCTAGACTTTGAGTTTTTTTGATCTTGCCCCTCTAGCTCTTTCAGTTTTGATGATAGGGTGTCAATTTTTGATCTCTCTTTGCTTCTCATGTGGGCACTTATTGCTATATATTTTCCTCTAGAGACCGCTTTAAATGTGTCCCAGAGATTCTGATATGTTGTGTCTTCATTCTCGTTGGTTTCGAAGAACATCTTTATTTCTGTCTTCATTTCGTTGTTTATCCAGTCAACATTCAAGAGGAAGTTGTTCAGTTTCCATGAAGCTGTGCGGTTCTGGGTTAGTTTTTGAATTCTGAGTTCTAACTTGATTGTACCGTGGTCTGAGAGACTGTTTGTCTTTTGCATTTGCTGAGGAGTGACTTACTCGCAATTATGTGGTCAATTTTAGAGTAGGTGTGATGTGGTGCTGAGAAGAATGTATATTCTGTGGATTTGGGGTGGAGAGTTCTGTAAATGTCTATTAGGTTTGCTTGGTCCAGGTCTGAGTTCAAGTCCTGGATATCCGTCTTAATTTTCTATCTGCTTGATCTGTCTAATATTGACAATGGGGTGTTAAAGTCTCCCACTATTATTGTGTGGGAGTCTAAGTCTCTTTGTAAGTCATTAAGAACTTGCCTTATGTATCTGGGTGCTCCTGTATTGGGTGGGTATATATTTAGGATCGTTAGCTCTTCTTGATGCATTGATCCTTTTACCATTATGTAATGTCCTTCTTCGTCTCTTTTGATCTTCGTTGGTTTAAAGTCTAATTTCCTGATTATCTTTTTAAATTTTCTGCTTCATTGATCTGTCTAATACTGTCAGGGGTGTGTTGAGGTCCCCCATTATTATTGTGTGGGAGACTAAGTCTCTTGTAGGTCTCTAAGAACTTGCTTTATGAATCTGAGTGCTCTTGTGTTTGGTGCATATATATTTAGGATAGTTAGGTTTTCTTATTGAATTGAACTCTATACCATTATGTAATGCCCTTCTTTGTCTTTTTTGATTTTTGTTGGTTTAAAGTCTGTTTTGTCTGAAATTAGGATTGCAACCTCTGCTTCTTTTTCTGATTTCCATTTGCTTGGTAGATTTTTCTCCATCTTTTTATATTGAGCCTATGGGTAGCACTGACTGTGAGATGGATTCTTTTGAAGACAGTATATCATGGGTCTTGCTTTTTTATATAGCTTGTCATTCTGTGCTTTTGAAATGGTGTGTTTAGCCAATTAACCTTCAAGATTAGTATTGATATAAGTGGATTTGATCCTGTAATTGTGTTGTTAGCTAGTTATTATGCTGGCTTGTATGTATGGTTGCCTTATAGTGTCTATGTATTTAAGTGTGTTTTTTTAGTGGTTGGCAATTCCTTTCCATATTTAGTGCCCCTTTCAAAATATCTTGTAAGGCAGGTCTGGTGGTAACAAAATCCCTCAGCATTTGCTTATTTGAAAACAAATATTATTTCTCTTTTGCTGAGGAAGCTTAGTTTGGCTGGATATAAAATCCTTGGTTGAAATTTTTTTCTTTAAGAATATTGAATATAGGCTCCTAATCTCTTCTGGCTTGTAGGGTTATACTGAGAAGTCTGTTTTTAGCTCAGTAGGGTTCCCATTATAGGTGACCTGCCTTTTCTAACTGGCTTTAACATTCTTTCTTTTATTTTGACCTTGGAAAATATGATGATTATGTGTCTTGGGGATGATCTTCTTGTGTAGAATCTTGCAGAGACTATGTCTTTCCTGAAGTTGGCTGTTCGTTTGTCTTGAAAGGTTGGAAAAATTTTTATGGATAATATCTTGAAATATGTTTTCCAAGCTGTTTGCTTTAATTCCATCCTTCTCAGGGTTGCCAATGGCTAAGGCTATGAAACAGCAAAGGTGGGGGCCTGTCCTTCCCCCTGGAAGCTCCATATCAAGGAGGCCCAGAACACTGGCAAGGGTGGCTGGTGACCACAGTCTGAAGGTCCTGTTCATTAGGGAGAAGTGGAGTCAGGGACCCTAACAGCAAAGATGGTAGCCCACATCTCCCTCTGGGAGTTCCATCTCAGGGAGGCATAATGCTGCTAACAGCAAAGATGGTGGCCCACCTTTCCCTCTTGGAGTTTCATCTCAAGGAGGTGTAATGCTGCTACCAGTGACTTGCTGGAGTTCCAAGACAGTGGTTCTTATTCTGCAAGGTGTGATGGAAGTAGGATGTGCAGACTATTGCTGCTCAACCCCCTGGATTCAGCCCCTTTCTTATAAGTAAATACAGGAGTCTAACTCCCTGCTTTTCTGGAATTGCAGCTACTTTTGCTGGGAAGTCCAGGTATCTAAAGTTTCCAATGGCTGCTCTGCTGAAACTCCACATAGTTCTGCGTGTTGGGCTACAGGACCAGGTGGAGTGGGTTCACAAGGGGATCTCTTGACTTGAGGGTTGCAAATATCCTTGGGAGAAGCATGGGTCCCCAGGGCTGCTCACTCATTCACTACTTTTCTGGGCAGGGGAGGCTCCCCTGGCTCTGTGTCACTCCTGGGTGGGTGTTGTCCTGCCTTGCTTTTCTCTGTTCTCCATGGGTTGAGTTGTTTTCTTGGTGAATCCCAATGTGTGTTCCTGATGTTTCAGTTGAAGGTGCTATATTTACTCACCCTCTATATTTTTCTCTGTGAAAGTGGTGCACACTAGCTGTTTCTAGTTGGCTATCTTGGTCAGGCTCCTATTGTTTTTTCTTCTACTAATTTTTGGTTTGATTTGCTCTTGCTTTTCTTATCCTTTAAGATGCATTGTTATGTTGTTTTTTTGTTTTGTTTTGTTTTTTTTCCTTTTTTGATGTAGGTACTAATAGCTGTAAACTTTCTTGCAAGTACTACTTTCATGGTATTCCATAGAGTTTGGTATGTTGTGTTTGATTAAGTTTCAAAATGTTTTTTCAATTTCCTTCTTAATTTCTTCCTTGGGCCAGTGGTCATTCAGGTGCATGTTGTATAATTTCTATGTATTTGTATTGTTTCTAAAATTCTTCTTGTTATTAATTTCAAGTTTTATTCCATTGTGGTCAGAGAAGGTGCTTGATAGTTTTTCAGTTTTTTAGAATGTTTTAAGACTTGTTTTGTGACCTAATATATTGTCTATTCTGGACAATAATCCGTGTGCTAAGGAAAACAATTCATATTCTGCCGCTGTTGGATGAAATGTTCTATATGTATCTATTAGATCCATTTGCTCCATAGTACAGATTAAGTCTGATGTTTCTTTGTTGATTTTGCCTGAAAATCTGCTGAATGCTGAAATTGGGGTGTTGAAGTCTCCAGCAATTATTGTATTGGAGTCTCTCTCTCTTTTTGCTTTATGTATCTGGATACTCCAGTGCACAATACATATGCGCATTTGGCTGCATATGTATTTAAAATTGTTGTATCCTCTTGCTGAATTAATCTCTTTATCATTATATAGTAAGCTTCTTTGTCTCTTATAGTTTTTGTCTTAAAATCTATTTTGTCTGATATAACTACTCCTGCTCTTTCTTGGTTTCTGTTGGCATGGAATATCTTTTTCCATCCCTTTATTTTCAATTTTTCAATTTATGTGTATCTTTATAGGTGAAGCATTTCTTGTAGGCAACAGATCAACAGGTTGGAGTTTTTTTTTTTAAAATAAATTCTTATGTATTTATTTATTTAGAAACAGAGTCTCACTTCATCACCCAGGCTGGAGTGCAGCTTCATGATCTCAGCTTACTGCAACCTCCACTATGCGGGTTGAAGCGATTCTCCTGCCTCAGCCTCTTGAGTAGCTGGGATTATAGGCATGTGCTAACATGCCTGGCTAATTTTTGCATTTTTAGTAGACATGGGGTTTCACCATGTTGGCCAGGTGGGTCTTGAACTTCTGGTCTCAAGTGATCTGCCTGCCGAGGACTCCCAAAGTGCTGGGATCCATGAGCCATGGTGCCTGGCCAATAGTTGCTAAATTGGTGTTCTTTGGGCAGAGGATGATTAATGGAGCCATCTTGCTCTGCCCCTTTTCTATTCTGACTTTTATATCTTTTTGTGTGTGTTTTGTTGTAATGTCCTCATGTGACTGTATTTTGAATGGGTCCACAGAAGGGAGGCTTTGAGTCTGAGTTCTT
This sequence comes from Sapajus apella, assembly GCF_009761245.1. NCBI lineage: Eukaryota > Metazoa > Chordata > Mammalia > Primates > Cebidae > Sapajus > Sapajus apella. The sequence continues at coordinate 5,876,342 of NW_022437018.1, forward strand.
GCATGTCTGGAAGTGTCTATTTGGTACTCATATGTGATGGATAGTTTAATATAGAATTATACGTTCAAAATAATTTTCCTTAGAACTTCAGCAACCTTTCTTATTGTTTTCTAGCATCTAGTGTTGCTCATAGACAGTCTGATACCAATGGATTCTCATTCTTTGGAGGTAATCCTTTAATGGACACCTGTACAATTCTTTTTATGTCTTTATCATTTTAATCTTTGGGATGTCTGAGTGTGGGTCTTTCATTTATTAACTTGTGGCTCCTGGTGGGCCTTTTTAATCTGAAGACTAGACCTTTCTTTCTGTGCAGCCTCCATGGTGTCTGCTCTCTCATCCTGTAACTCTTGTTATCCAGATATGGACCTTATGGATTGATCCTTCATATCTTTACTTCAGTATTTTTGTTTTGAATTCTGGAAAATAACCCTGACTATGTCTTTCAGATTAGGTACATTTTTTTTTTTTTGGTATAAATTTGTAAGGTACAAGTGCAGTTTTGTTACATGCACGGATCACACAGTGGTCAAATCAGGGCTTTTAGGGTAGTCATCACCTAAATACTGTAAATTATACCCAGGTACATTTTTAACAGAATTGAATAACCTCAATTCCTCTACAGAATTTGTTGTTGTTCTCTGATTGTTTTTTTTTCAGAAGCCTGTGTGTGTGTGTGTCCTAATTTCTCTGTGGATACCCATTAGGATTAAAACAGTGTTTTTTTTCTTTGTATTATTTCTGTAATACAAGGACTACAGAAATAATTCTTTCAGGATTGATCGTTCTGTTGGTTCATTGTGTTCTTTCTCATTTATCTTCTCAGCCTTTGTTCTATCTCTAGACCTAGTACATACATATTGTGCTCTCCCCAGCCTAGTGTTTAGTGCATTTAGACAGAAGTTGTTCAGATATCCAGCAGGGAGGCATGGCTGAAGCCATCTTTCTGTATACTCAGAGTACAGAAGTGACTGGATGATGTAGCGTTTAATTCTGGCAGTCTAACCCTTTGTAGAAAAGACCTGTGATGTGTTTTACAACAGGAATCTGTTTGTCTAGACTCCTTTTCATAGAAGGAGTTGGGAATCTACATTTATGAAGATCATGGGCTTCAGCTACCATTTTATTAAGAATAGCAGTCATTTATTGGGCACTGCTGGAGACATATGTTGTCTCTTTCTTTCAAACAACTCTGAAAAGTCATTACTATTTATCCATTTTAAAAAGACATGGACTTAGAGAGTTAAGGTAACTCTTCCAGAATCACCTGGTTAGTACATACAAAACTAGAATTTGAACCTTGGATTTTTGGAGGCTCCAAGCCATTACTTCTAAAGGGCTTCTGTCTATGACTTGACTAAAGATGAATAAATATCACATCACTTCAAAAAGTCTCAATTTTTAAAAACTGTTTTCTCAATTATGCAAAAAAAGTGTTTGCAACAGTAGCATTTGGCATAATTCTCATCTTCCCTCATGTACAATACTATTTTAAGAGACCAAGACCTGTTGTTTATTGGAGAAAAGCTGGTATAGAATTTTGAAGGCCACTCTTGCAAATACAAGGATCTGATATCTGGTAAAGGGAAAGGGGAAATTTTTTTTTTTTTTTGAAAATGGGACTGAAATTCAAGTGTATGTAAGGGAAAGGGAACTATAGTTAATGAATTAGGGAAAAATACTGCATGAGTATTACTTAAAGTGAAACTTAGACAATTTGGTTAACAAAAGATCCTTATGAAGATCTGCAAGGGTTAATCAGATACTGTAATATGTGGGGTCATAGGCCAAGGGGTTCTAGGGCTTATAAAATATAGGTTTATGGGAGAAATGAGTAACCTACTTATCAACTGAAATTCTTATTTTGGACAGCCATCCCAGCATGATGCGTGCTAGCAAGACAAAACAAAAACAGAAATCAAACTAACAAAAAGGGGGTGTGTATGGAAATAAAGGGTTAAATAAATTATGATACACACATTAAATGGAATCTCTTGTGCCCACACTCTACTGCCATTTCTACTGGCTGCCGATGTTTCTCTGTGGACAATCAGGTCCATGCCATTGCACCAACAGAAGTCCTGCCATCAATACTTTGGCTTTACTCTTCATTTTGTTATACTATTTGCAAGCCCATTTCTCCTAGAATCCTCCCATAAATTCCCATTTCTGCAGCTCTCTATTGCTAAACTTGGCTCGAACTCCCCCTACTGGCAGACCCAACTGTTATTCTCAAGTATTGTGGATTTCATCATTGCCAAAACTACATGATGTTTGTTAAGTACCAGAAAAAAAAATTGCCTTTAATTTGATATTCTGTTGGGATAGCCAGAGGACAGTCAAGGATAAAAAGGAAGACTTTTATTAATAGTCATTCAACCTGTAGAACCCCCCCCCCAGACGTTGACTTACTGTATATATGAGTTTGTTTTGTAATTGCTCAGGATAACAATGCCCTGACAGCCAGCCAAATTAAAATGCATACCCAGAGCTATAATTTTTTAGCTCTAATTAACTGATTCAATTTCCTTAGATGTAAATGACCTCTCTTTCTATTTTGAGATTTGCTATTTAAGGTTTATTCAGTACACATTTTAAAGTAGATTAAAAAACAAATCTATCTAAATATGTTTCAAAGATAAACACCTGCTACAAGTCTTGTCTTCAGATACTACTCAACAGATTCATGTGTGTTTGAGGCATTATCAGTGGTGTTGGGGAGTAGGCCGAGTTTTAATTTCTACTTTATATCCTCTTCTCTCTCTCAAGCGTTTGAATCAATGGTGGTGAGTGTGTTGAGTGTGTTCGCAGACAGCAACTCTCCCCTTCTCCAGGACTGAACACAGAGAAGGCGAATGTTCCTTTCATGGATCCCCTTTCCTTAAAGAGCACAAAGCCCCTTGTTTTCAGAAAAAGAAATAGCTGAAAACTGAAATAGCAGCACATAGGTAGCATGCTTTTGCCACTATTTGGGTGTGTGACTGTTCTATTGATGTCTTCTGTAGAGTTTGACTATTAAGTAAAAGATTTTCTTTGGAATAAGTATAAGATGTGTTGCATGTCATTGTCCCCAGCGTTTTGACCTTTCTCAAGCAATATGATTTCTTTCTTGAATTTTGGTTTTCTATGTAATAAATTGTGTAAGTAAATAAAAAAATGTAAAACTTCTTTTACTTACTTTTGCCCCAGAATACAGATTACATTACTAAAAAGCAATATTTCATAAAAATAAATGCAGTAGTAAAACTTGGTTAGAAATCATGCTTTTCTTTATCTTTTCTTGTAAAATTGAAACTTTTGCTACAACAAAGAGACAAATAATTAAGCCCAAATCAGCATTTGCTAATAAAATTTTTTAAACAGGCTCAAAAATATTAATTTTAATTTTATTAATATTAATTAATCAAAGTAAAACTTGGCCAATAATATGACTTCCATGTAGCATTTCTGCTTAGCAAGGAAGGGTGTGGTTATGATAAATACTTAAAAATACTCGGGCCCAAAAAAAGTTTTTTCAGGTAGAAGGAATTATACCAGAGGCAAGGATGCAATCTTTGTGTGCAATCAAAAAGCATTATTATAGGCTGGGCGTGGCGGCTCACGTCTGTAATCCCAGCACTTTGGGAGGCTGAGGTGGGTGGATCACCTGAGGTCAGGAGTTCAAGACTAGCCTGGCCAACATGGTGAAACCCTATCTTTACTAATAGCCAGGTGTGTTGGCACACACCTGATTCCAGTTACTCAGGAGACTGAGGCAGGAGAATCGCCTGAACCTGGGAGGCGTAGGTTGGGTGAGCCCTGCACCCTAGCCTGGGCAACAGAGCAAGACTCGTTCTCAAAAAAAAAAAAAAAAAAAAAAAAAAAAAAAAAAAAAAAAAAAAAAAAGGATTACAGAACAGACTCCCCCTCTGTTTACATAGAAATTGATAATTATCAAAAGGATTTTGAATTACTAAGAAAAACTTATGGTCAATAGACTCAGGGATGGGGAAAAGGTAGATGCTTAACTAAATTCCTTTACTTGGGTCATTTGGAGGTCAGAATGAATTGATTTGTTACATTTGTCTTTAAACCCTGCCTTTTCCTCCTTCTCACATTGCCTTGCATTTTCTGCCCTCGTGCTTTGAGTGGCTGCTAAGAATGAATGTATTTAGTTGATAATTAGACTAAATGATTCTTTCTTGAAAGTCATTAATCAACAAGCCAGGTTTGCTAGTCTAAGGACTTAACCTCCCAAGATCCTCTATGCACTGTTTGAAAGGCAGGCTGTTACGGGTGTTGAAGGTGATTGAAGAAGAAAACCTGGCCATCAGAAATGCTCCAACGTGGCGTGCAAGAAATGTAAAGAACTGACTAGAAGGAGGAGAAACAGTGGAATGAACCAAGGCACAGGTCTACTTGTTACGCTGAGTAAGTGTGAAGTACATCGTTTTTTTCTTTCTTTCTAGCATTTGTGTTTTGGAGGTATTGTTCCTCCTCCACTCGGTCATTCTGGTGGGATTGCCAATCGTGGGACTTCACCCACGACCTTTAGGGAGTGGGATGGGTGGTAGACATCTGACCCAAACTAAGCCAATCAACATTGTCTTTTTGAAGTTTGAAACTTTATGTTCAGTTAGAAGATGTATAGAGTGGGCCACCTGGTGGTTGGAGCCAAAGCAACCGTCCCTGAATTTCTGCTCTACAGGTGCCTGCAGTGGCCCTGCCTCCTGTCCTTCCTATGGCTGTCGTGTTTGGTTATTCCTTTACAACTCTGAACTGCCCAGAATATTTCCAATAAACCTCTCTTTCTTGTTTAAATTAGCAAGACCAGGGCCATCGTTTATCATTAAAAAACCCAATGGATACTGTCAGACGTAACAGCAGTTTCTGGTAGAATGTAAATTTATTGCCTACAGGAGAGAAAGAAACTATGCAGTACTGTGCTTCTAAATCGTCAGCAGTTGATCTGCGGGCCTGTGCTTGGCATTGAGCCATCTTAGGTTTCATATCATGTAGTCTTTGCAGATCCAGAGCTCAGTCAGTGTGACTGGAGGCTAGTAAGGCGGCGAGGGGTAGCACAGTGTTTCACAAAACGTATTTTGAGAAACATTAAATGCTTGAAAAACTCTGCAAACAAACAAACATCAGCAAGTCACCTTGTATGTGCTTCTCAGAGATTTACACTGCTCATAAATGTAGTAAAGTCTCCGATGAGTTGTGTGAAAAAGAAAATTCTTTAACCCACCGTTTTCAAAACCTCTTGACTGTAGAACCCTTATCTCACAGAATGTTTCTTAGTATCTCTTGGGATGAGGACTTTATGAAACACATTTGGGGAAACACAGTAGAGGAATTAGAAAACCCAGGTTTTGGATATTTAAATGTAATACCTATTTGGCAGCATGTCAACAAATAAATGTTACTTTATTGTCTTATTTACCAAAGTAGTATTTTATTTTTAGTTATATGATTAAAAATAATTTGTAGTATTTTACTGGGACCTTAATTGAGTCACTGAAATAGGTATTTAATAAAATGGCTCATATGATTTAGATACTCAACCATGAAAACTCCTTTTTTCCTGAAGGGAGGACAGATAAATTCCTTCCAGGATAACTAGCCAAAAGAATACATGCTTCAATTTTATTAATCCATGCATGTATTTTAAATTCTGGAACTTTGAGTGAGTTCATCACTTCTTAATGAAAAAAAGTAACTTTTAATTAGTTACAGCAATAGTTCTCAATCTGGGGCAATTTTGCCCTCAGAGGGACATGTGGTAATGTCTGTTGACGGTTTTTGTTGTCACAACTGGGTTGGTGGTATTTCTACTTGCATGTAGAGGGTAGAGGGGATGCTGTGAACATTCTACAATAAGATAACAGCCCCTTCATAAAAAAAAAAAAAAAGGTGCTCAGCTCAGCTCGAAACATCAATAATAGCGCTGAGGTTGAGAAACTGAATAATACACATTCTCCTTGAGAAGCAGTAGTCTCACACCAAACCTAAATCAAGATGGAAATAGAAAATCCTTTAATGCATTACCATATTCCTAAACCATAAGACATACTCCTATAAGCAGCGCTATATTTGAGAGCTTAAGTCCATTAAGCCATTAACTGAAATCTTAGCTGTGTATGTTGGGACCTCACTTTACCTGAAAAAATATCCTAAATAGATTAGATGAGACAATTGAAAAATTTCCTGTGACATTATGATTCATGAAGAATAGTCCCGAGCTTTGAAATTTTAAATGTAAAATAAACAATCTTTGGGCTTTGGCATTGGGGGCATGTAACTATGAAGAGAAGGTGTGCATCCAAAGATGTTGGCTCCCTGTGCCTGGAAATGTCTGGTAAGTCATGCAGTGATCATGAGCCAGGGGATGAATGACTTGTTGTGCCTCCTAGAGAGTCTTCATTCATGCCTATTTTTCTATTCATCCCTTAAATGAAGGCTGTGACCTCAGCCCTCTCCCCAGACGACCCCTATTCTTTGGCCATTTTCCCTCTCTTATTACACTCAACTATTATCTTTATGTGACTGAGAATATCTGTCTCAAATCCTCATCTTTCTCCTGGGCACTGGTTTCCAACTGTCTTTTAGGCAACTCCATGATAACGATGATGATGCTAATGATAACGATAATAGTAATAATAAACATTGCTAACATGACTGACCTCTTGCTGTGATGGAGGCATTTTGCTAAACTCTTTGTTTTCACTAGCTTATTTAACCCTCAGATGCACATGGAAGCTGAGTAACTTGTTCAAGATCTAATAAGTAGTATATGCCAGACCTGGGATTTGAATTCCACGTTTCCCTTCTTGGATCAGCGTCTGTCTTACATAGTACCTTGCTCTGTTTCCCAAAGTCATAGATGCCATCAACTGACCAGATTTCTTAAATTTTTCTCTCACAGCCTTATATTTACAACCAGCTTCCAAAAATCTGACATCAAATCCATCTTTTCTTTCCCCAACTACTCCTATGGTCATTGCTCCTACTGCAGATCTTCATCACTCCCTGTTGGACACATTGCAATAACGAAGTGACCTGCTTCTAAACTTCTTTCCATTATTCTTCTGTCACCACACTTTCCCTTACAAAACTGAGATATAGTCACTTTATTCCAGTCTTAAAAACTTCTAACGGCCCCTCCCTGCTTACAGAATAAATAATAAAATCTTCACTCTGGCATTTAACACTCTCTATGAATGAGGCCCAACTGTGGCATCAGCTACAATGCCCATCCCAGTAGTTTTCATTATTCCTTTGATCAGATCATGTATCTTTACATCTTAAATTTCTTGAGGGTAGGGTCTGTATTTCTTCACTTGTAACTATAAGACCAGGACATGGTTCTTTTGGTTGAGAAAAGCTAGCTTACCTTTTCCTTGCACCCATTAAAGCAACACATTGATTCCTCGTTCAGAGAACATAGACAGGGTTTTTGTGGTTTTCAGATTGGTTTTGCTTTCCTTTATGTCTCTTTACTCTGGAGTGTCCATCTTCTTACCCCACCATTTCTCTAACTACCAAAACCTTTCAAAGCCTAGATTTTGGGCTGCTTCTTTCTTTGAATTCAGAAAAGTTGTAGAATACAAAAATCAACATACAGAAATCGGCAGCATTTTTATATACTAACAACAACATGTCTGAAAATAAATTAAGAAAACAATCCCATTTACAATAACATCAAGAAAAAAATGATGGTCAAAGGATACAAAGTTTCAGTTATGCAGAATGAATAGTTCCAGAGATCTAATGTACAGCATGGTAACTATAGTTAATACTGTATTGTACACCTGACATTTGTTGAGAGTAGATATTAAGTTTTTTTTAACCACACATAGTCACAAAAGGTAGTTATGTGAGATGATGGATATGTTAATTAGCTTGATTGTGGTAATCATTTCACAATGTATGTGCATATCAAAACGTCACATTGTACATCTTCAGTATATGTAATCTTTATTTTTATTTGCTAATTATACCTCAATCTGAAAAAAAGAATAATGAGATCTTTTCTCATGAAAACAATATATTCTTGTGGAGCATTTATTTTTCAAGGATTTGAGAATTGTAGCTGGAAATAGTCAATTTTTGCACCATTGCAATTAAAAAGTTTTTATTTTGACTTTAATTTCTGTAGGAAATGAATCTATACAACATAATGATTAAACATCAGGTCAAAAGGACTCAAGATGTTCCATGCATTTATTTTAGTTTGGTTATATTAGTAACATCAAAGCTGAAAGAGAGAGGGTAGGAGGGAGGGGATGAGAAAGAGGGAGAAAGAGAGGAGAAAGAGAGAGGGAGAGAGAAAGGGAGAGAGAGAGGGAGGGAGAGAGAGAGAAAGAGAGAGGGAGAAAGGGAGAGACGGGGGGGGGAGGGAGGGAGGGAGAAGAGAGGGGAGAGGGAGAGACGGGGGGAGAGAGAGAGAGAGAGAGAGAGAGAGAGAGAGAGAGAGAGAAATAGTAGTTACAAGTACAGTTGTTGACTCACCACATTGGAGAGTTACCAGAACCCATAGTTGCCTTTGTTTGAGTGAGAAATAACTTTTATGTGTTTAAGCCTGTGAGATTTTGGATTAATTTGTCACTGAAGTGTCATTTTGCCTAATCTGACTAATGCAGGTGCCATTGATAATTGTAGGCATTACACCTAACACAGAAAAGCCAGTAATGAAATAGCTAACCCTTATTGAGCATTTATTCTCCAGACTTCACTATATGCACTTTAATGAGTTATCTTGCTCAACTTCCACAGCAACCCTCTTAATAAATGAGGATGCTGAGGCACAGAGAAATTTAATAACTCACCCAGGGTCACAGACTTCATAAGGTTTAGAGCTGGCATTCAAACCTACATTTAAACAAAGCTCAATGACTTCCTGACTATACTCTAGAGTAATTTAGTTTATTCACATAATTAATACTTTCTAAGAATGTAAAAGTGAACTTGGTTCTAAGGTATCAAGTGTAATATTTTTTAGAGGAGCATGGTGGATTTTGGCTCCTTGGAAATTTCTTGGCATTTATGAAAGTGTTCTATATTTTTTTTGTGTGTGCAAAAGGGGAAATTTCTGGTTCATGTGACCTGCTTTGTTTTTATATTACTCATATGTTGGGCACGGAGTATAGTTAGAGCAAAATCCTCTTAGGAACTAGGAATGTTGATGTGATTAATATGTCATGATTTAACAGTAGTGACAGCAAAGAACACTAACAGGCTAATAAATTTTGTTTGTATGTCTTCCGGGAAAGACTGTCAGATTAAGTAAGATTCAGCCAGCCACAGTGGCTAATACCTGTTATCCCAGCACTTTGGGAGGCCAACGTGGGTGGATCACCTAAGGCCAGGAGTTCAAGACCAGTCTGGCCGATATGGCGAAACCCCATCTCTACTAAAAATACAAAAATTAGCTGGGCATGGTGGTGGATGCCTGTAGTTCCAGCTACTTGGGAGGCTGACGCAGGAGAATTGCTTGAAGGTTCCAGCTACTTGGGAGGCAGAGGTTGCAGTGAGCCAAGATCGTGCCACTGCATTCCAGCCTGGGTGACGAGGGTGGTGAGCAAGCCTCTGTCTCAAAAAAAAAAAAAAAAAAAAAAAAAAAAAAAGAAAGAAAGAAAGAAAAGAAAACGAAGAAAAAAAAAAAGACTAAGTAAAGATTCTGTGTTTTGGTTGCCCATGAAGTTAGGAACTGAGCCTGGCTCTTCATTACAAGGATCAAATTTCTTAAGTTCTGGCCTCAGTCATCCATCATTTCTTTGACTCCTTAGGGAGCCATAATTTTTTTTTTTTTTTTTTTTTTTGAGATGGAGTTTCACTCTTGTTACCCAGGCTGGAGTGCAATGACGCGATCTTGGCTCACCGCAACCTCCGCCTCCTGGGTTCAGGCAATTCTCCTGCCTCAGCCTCCTGAGGAGCTGGGATTACAGGCACGCACGACCATGCCCAGCTAATGTTTCGTATTTTTAGTAGAGACGGGGTTTCACCATGTTGACCAGGATGGTCTCGATCTCTTGACCTCGTGATCCACCCGCCTCGGCCTCCCAAAGTGCTGGGATTACAGGCTTGAGCCACCGCGCCCGGCCAGGGAGCCATAATTTTAATGAAGATAAAATCTATTACTTTAAACATTTATTCTTGATAGTGAAAATCCAACTAGGATCTTAATTAATGAACTGGCAAATATTTTACTATACCTCATTAAAGATGTTAGTTGTTATGGGATGCTTTTGGGACATTTCATTATATTTTTGTTTTAGAAATATAAGAAATACTGATTCTTCAGGGCTCCCCAAAGAAGTAACTGATTCTAGTCTGAAGGCAGTAAAAGTACTAAATGAACTGGGACATCTTGTTGGGCAAGAAAGTCAGGGAAATGCTCAAAGACTAATGGGGATGTGTCAAAAGAATATTCAAGCCAATATGACAATGCTCTTATTGGCCACATTGGGGGACTATTTAAACATAAAAAAGAAAAATGACTGTGACTGATTATAGAAAGAGAAGAAGAGAGAGGGAGGACTTACTTGCTACTATTGCAGATGCTATTACAGTAATGTTTTACTCTAAAATTGACCATCAGAAGGGTATTAGTCCATTCTCATGCTGCTATAAAGAAATACCTGAGACTAGACAGTTTATAAAGAAAAGAGGTTTAATTGATTCACAGTTTCTCATGGCCAAGGAAGCCTCAGGAAACTTGCAATTTTGATGGAAGGCAAAGCAGAAGCAGGCACCTTGTTCACAGGGTGGCAGCAAGGAGAGGTGAGTGCAGGCAGGGGAAATGACAGACATTTATAAAACCATCAGATCTGTGAGAACTCACTATCAGGAGAACAGTATGGGGGAAACTGCTTCTATGATCCAGTCACTTCCCGCAGGGTCCCTCCTGCGACATAAGGGGATTACGAGGTTTTCAATTCAAGATGAGATTTGGGTGGAGACATAGCCAAACCATATCAAGAAGGGAAGTATTAAGTATTTGCCCTGCCTTTTTAGGAGGACCAAGAATTCTTTTTTTTTTTTTTTTCATGTTATTCACATTTATTTTTACTTTTCCTAGTGAACTATAACCTTTATAATAGTATTCTGCATTCATTTTTCTTTTTTTAAAATTTTTAAGTTTTTTATTGCATTTTAGGTTTTGGGGTACATGTGAAGAACATGCAAGATTGTTGCATAGGTACACACGTGGCAGTGCTTCCTCCTCATCACCTATATCTGGCATTTCTCCCCATGCTATCTCTCCCCAACTCCCCACCCCCCACTGTCCCTCCCCTATTTCCTCCCAAGAGACCCCAGTGTGTGATGCTCCCCTCCCTGTGTCCATGTGTTCTCATTGTTCAACACCTGCCTATGGGTGAGAACATGTGGTGTTTGATTTTCTGCTCTTGTGTCAGTTTGCTGAGAATGATGGTTTCCAGGTTCATCCATGTCCCTACAAAGGACAGGAACTCATTGTTTTGGATGGCTGCATAATACTCCGTGGTGTATATGTGCCACATTTTCCCTGTCCAGTCTATCATCGATGGGCATTTGGGTTGGTTCCAGGTCTTTGCTATTATAAACTGTGCTGCAATGAACATTTGTGTGCATGTGTCCTTGTAGTAGAACCATTTATAATCCTTTGGCTATATACCCAGTAATGGGATTGCTGGGTCAAATGGAATTCTTTCAGCTACATAGGGAAAGCTCTCCTTTAAGGGAAAATGCCAGCTTATACATTTGATATGTGTAGAAATAGAAAGTCACTATTTTGCAGCCCTTAAAAAAATACTTTATTAGTGTCACGAATTATCAATGGCTGCTTAAACTGTCAAGTGAAAAGTTTGTCAAACAGGATGTTTGCATGATACAAAGGTATCAACCCACATTCATGCTCATTGCTAAGGGGAAAATGTGCTTTTAAAATGGAAGCATCTTGTGGTCTCTATCTTTACTGAGTGATCAAAATTCTCATCACTAACAATAGGACAATCTGATATATTTCTCTTAATGTGACAAAATACAAAGTATATAACATCATGGATACAATAATAAAAAAAAAAAGTTTAACCAGAATCTAACTGTGCTTCTAGTCCTGATCTAACTTCTAATTTACAGGAAAAAAGATGATATAAAATAAGTTCACTGATATTGCTAGAAAGTGTTCAAATTCAGAATATAGAACATTCTATAAGACAATGGGGTCTGGGTTTTTCCCCACTAAGAAGTCAATGTCTTAAAAAAGAAATTAAAAAAGATTAGAGACATAACAGAATAGCACTGCATAAACCTTGATTAGATCTTCATTTTAACAAAATGTTTCAACAAAATCTTGAAAGTGACTGTTGAGTAATTATGAATGCTATTCAGGAATTATTGTTAATTTTCTTGGACATAATATGGTATGTGGTTATGTAGGAGAATGCTTTTTTTCTTTTAAGAGATGTAGACTGAAGTATTTAGGCATGATGGGAAGAGTCGCGATGTCTCTAAATGGTTCAGTAAAAGCAACATTTATATATATGTGTAACAAAAAGAGAAACCTGGCAAATTACTAATGATTCTGGAATCTAGGTTTTCTAGTACAATATTATTATTATTATTATTATTATTATTTATTTATTTATTTTTTTGAGAGAAAGTCTTGCTCCGTCACCCAGGCTGGAGTACAGTGGCACAATCTCAGCTCACTGCAGCCTTCGTCTCCCAGATTCAAGCAATTCTCCTGTTTCAGCCTCCTGACTAGCTGGGACCACAGGTGCCTGCCATCACACCTGGCTAATTTTTGTATTTTTAGTAGAGATGGGGTTTCACCATATTGGTTAGAGTGGTCTCGAATTTCTGACCTCAGGTGATCCACCAGCCTCGGCCTTCCAAAGTGCTGGAAGCCACTGCGCCTGGCCAATATTTTTAAGTATTTTGTTTTGATTATATTTAAGGACTCATGACCTTTAAAAAGATCTTAACTTATGGGGCAATTCATTGTAGAAGCAGAATGCAGGTTAAGACCTTGGTCTCGGTTCAAATTCAGACTTCCCTATTTTTTTTGCCATCAAGTTCCTTAAACATTCAGAGTCTCACTTTCTATATCTGTAAATTAGGGACAGTAATAATACCTACTTCGGGGGGAGATTGAGAGAGTTAACTAAGATAAAATATGTAAATAAATTGTTTAGAACAGTGCCTGGCACATAGCATATGCTAAATAAATATTTGTTATTGTTATTTTTATAATTATAGTCTAGGCTGGCTCCACTAACCACCAGGGAGCTGGGGAGCTGTCGTACCAATCCCAGGCCTTTTCACTCTGCACTGTTTCCCTCTTTGTTAGAGCTGAGCTGCTATCCGATACAGCAAGTCATCCCAGAGGCTGTTGTGATACCAACAATGATTGGGAAATCACAAGTTGGGAGATTGAAATCTGTGGATGAGAGAGAAGCAGGAATCCCATCTCTGTGCCAAGGGAAGTTGCACAGTCCTCTGCCCTGTGAGGTTTCAGGCCCAGATGAAGGGACTAGATGAGAGCTGAGGGAGTGTCCCCAGTGCAAAGGTCACAGCTGGCTCTGGCAGTCTTCTCTGAGAAACAGCCCTGAAAAAGGGAGAGTGCACCTAACGGAGAGCTAGAATGAAGGATGGGGGTAGAACTGCCTTAGTCTGTTTGCATTGCTGTCGAGGAATATCTGCGATTGGGCAATCTGTAAAGAAAAGTTAATTTGGCTCATAGTTCTACAGGCTGTAGAAGCAGCATGGTGCCAGCATTCCCATCTGGGAAAGAACTCAGGCTGCTTCCACTCATGGCAAAGGGGAGCAGACATCACATGGTGAGAGAGAAAACAGAGAGAGAGAGAGAGAGAGAGAGAGAGAGAGGTGCCAGGCTCTTTTAAACAATCAGCTCTTGTGGATCTAATGGAATGAGAACTCATTAATTGCTGTGGGAGTGGCACAAACTCCATGAGGGATCTGTCTGCATGACACAAACACCTTCCACCCGGCCCCACTTCCAACATTGTGGATCAAATTTCAATATGAGATTTGGAGGGAACAAATATCCAAACTGTAGCAGAACCCCAGGGGTCTGGAGGATCAGAGGGCAGTTAGGACAGGGCACTCAGGACAGGGCACTCAGGGAGAAAGAACCATTTGCGCAGTAAACTCCCAGTGTCGGGATGGCTTGGGCCCCTTGTGGTTTGTTTCCCTGTCGACCTCCCTGTGTGAAATTCAGAAAGCACCTTACCACATAGTCTCTAAGGAAGTTACCTCTCCTGGTCTCTTTCTGGAGCATTTTAAGACCCTCATTCTATTTCTGTCCCAATGAACGTTCATTGGAAGTATATTTGAGGTAGTGCTAGTTAATCATGGAAATTTTTAGCTTTTCTTAAGTAACTTGAGAAATCTGCATAGAGGAAAGGATAGTTGTATAGGAGTTTCTGTCTCAAGGACAATTTTATGTTTCAAAAAAGTGGTTTTTAAAAATCATGGTTTAGTATTGAATGCAGCTTCAATTTTCTATCGTAAGATAATGCCAAAGGTAGGCTTTATAATTCAAATTTTCACTTAATTCAAATTTTTCTGGGACAGAGAAAATACCTAAATCAAGAGAGATCTGTGTTATTCCTTATTTTAAGCTTTTCACCAGTATAGTCGGTGATATGATAAAGCCTGAAGACCAAATAGATTGTGTGTGGACTTCGGTAAATTAATGTTTAGAGTCTTTGAGGCTCAGTTTCTCCACACATCAAAGCTTGTGGCCGGGCTTGGTGGCTCACACCTGTAATCCCAGTGCTTTGGAAGGCCAAGGTGGGTGGATCACTTGAGGTCAGGAGTTTGAGACCGGCCTGGACAACATGGTGAAATCTCATCTCTACTAAAAATACAAAAATTAGCTGGGCATAGATGGTGGGCATCTGTAATCACAGTTACTCAGGAGGCTGAGGCAAGAGAATCGTTTGCACCTGGGAGGCAGAGGTTGCAGTGAGCTGAGATCATGCCATTGCATTCTAGCCTGGGCAACAGAGCAAGATTCTGTCTCAAAAAAAAAAAAAGGGGGGTGCATGTGGTGATGGTGAACATTCACAGAGCTGCTACAGCATCTGTTCAGGTCTTTTTTTTTCCTCCTAAAAATTCCTCTCTTCTATACTATAGCTTGCCCAGTGGAAAGGGTTAGCTTTCCCACTGGGTATGCTGGTATGCTCTGGAGCTTGGGGCTCCCATGTTAGTATTTCAACGTGTGTCATTTATGTCAGGAAGCATCATTGCTTGGAATGTACCAAATTTCCATCAGAATTCTAGGTGCTTGCTAGAATACACAAGTGTCTGGCTCCTCTTAAGAAACCAACAATCTAACAAGGAAAAGAAAACCTCTGAGAGCATTGTGCTTCTACTTTTTCCCCATAAGTCTATCTGCATTGTATGTGGCGGATAAGGATCTTTCAGAAAGGCTGAGAGAGAGGAACAGACTCTTTCTTTTTTTTCTCTGCCTCTCTATTCCTTCCTGTATCTTGTCTCTATCTGTGTTTGAATCCCTGTCTTGCATTTACAGTAATATTCCTCTTATGAGACATTTGTTCATTTCCATAAAGTTGTTCTGAAATTGTGAGACTTTCAGTTCCCATTTTATATAAGCTGCAGCCAGTATTCATATAAATTTCCAGTCGCTCCTGTAAGAGATAATTTTAAAAAGATGTACCTGGAAAGTAGGAAAAGAAAAAGGAGGTAAACCAGATGGCAAAGCAGGAGCAGGAGTTTTTGCAGTGCAGCCTTGGGGAAGAGCCAGGAGGGCAAGTTAAGGAATACTTGAGTCAGAGACGTGCTTCCACCTGTGAGTAGGGGGAAGAGAACTGCTGGAGAAAGGGCCTGGGGTCCTGTGACCTTCTGGTATGCTTCCAGCTTGAAAGAATTACCAGGAGTGTGAAGGTTGTATGATCTAGAGCATGGGTGGGAAATCTGAGAAACGCCAATTCAGTTATAGGAAAAGCTAAATAATTTATATGTATATGGTTTACTCAAAGATTCCTTATTATTAAGAAGTGAAAGCTGGTCTTCTATTCTTCTACTCAATACCAGCCTCCTCATTGTCCTTACTGGCAAAATCTCTTTGATGGGGAAGGCAATGTACCAACTAAAAACTGCATTACCCAGCCTCCTTTGCAGATGTGGTGGACATGTGATCAATTCTGGCCAATGGGTACAGGTCGAAGTCACTGAATGGAAGCTTCATGGAAAGTACCTTCAAAAGGGGGCTAACTTAGCCTGCAAGCCCCTCTTGCCTTTCCTCTTTTCCACCTGGAATGAGTTACAGTTGTTAGATTGGTAATGGCCATTTTGTAGCCATGGTGCAAACCATGGTGGGACTGTGAGGCTGGAAGACATGTACTGAGGGTGGTGGAGAAGAAAGATATGAGGCTGGGACACTGATAGTTACTAATAGTGCCACAAAGCTGTATCAGTGTTAAAGAAAAAAATATTCCGACACATGTTAACAAGGTGAGGAAGAGTTTGTTGAAGACTACTGTAATAGGAGTTGACTCTATTGCAATAGGGGAGAGAAATCAGGCTCAACTCTGTATGGATAAAATACAATAAAGACAATTGGGGCCTGGGTGTAGTGGCTTGTGCCTGTAATCCTACCACTTTGGGGAGGTCAAGGTGGGCAGACCACTTGAACCCAGGAGTTTGAGCTTAGCTTGGGCAATATGGTGAAATCCCATCTCTACAAACAAAACAAAACAACAAAAAACAAGGGATTTACAAAAAACAAGCCAATGAGCAGAATGAGGTAGTCAGTGGCCGAAAAATTACAAGGAGTAATTTTTAAGGGTAGCGGGATAGATATTTGCTTAACTGACTTAATAGGATTCTTGCTGAAGGCAGGCCAGGGCGATCAGATATTAAAGATGGGGGATTCTCTCTAAATAAACCTGGCAGGATTCTTGCTAAGACTGGGCAATGCAGGCCTGACAAGCACAGGATCAGGTTAAAAGTGAATGCCTAGTTGGGAATAGGGCCCAGAGGAGCCTGACTGAAGTTTGGTGAAGGAGACAGTCTTTGTCTTCAGCCAGTGGATGCTTTCCTCTTTACATTTTTTTCCCCTTAATCTCTGAGGCTATCTTGAGACCTGGGAAAGTTAGGAACCCCCAACTCTGAGTCATAAAATCGTGCAGGCATTTAACTTTAAATCGAGGAACCAAACACTAAAACAGTTAATTTTTTTCCTTCAAATTAGAATGGTGTCTGTTTTTTCAGGTTAGAAAAAATAATGATACTTGTTATAAAAAGAAATTTAAATGAAATGAAAATGCACAAAAGTACAAAGGAGAATATCTTCTAATTCAACCCTCCATAGTAGCCCCTGCTAACTTGGTTTTTGTATTTTTCAAAACTTCCCCTTTTTGTATATAGACATATAAAATATAAAATAATTTTTAAAATTATTTATGACAAGCATGTTTTCTATTAAAAAATTAATTTTTTGCATCTTGCATCTTGGGGAAGACAGTGATATTGAAAAAAGATTGTGACAATAAATAAGATAAACTGTATAGTAACTATTATTACTATTAAAATATGTATAAAATATTGATAATCTTATTTCCCTGAGTATTTTAAACCTAAGTTCCTCACTGTTAAGAAATAACCTGACCTGTTTTTCCACTGGGAAAATAGAGGTCACCCAGTGGAAATCCTTTCAAGTTGTTCCTGCCCTCCCACCTGCCCACAGCCCTACCAGACTATACCCCCTTCCATTTGGAATCAAAGATATGTGCCCTCCACCTGCACAGTGATCTTTTCCTCCTATATCCTCTAGAAGTTGCATTATTCATTATTCTCTTGTCCCTGGATCTTCACTCTCTCCTTCTCTATTAGCTCTTTTTCCACTCAATGTATAAAAATATTCAACTCTCCTTTGTCTGAAGATATCTACACAGACTTTTTCCTGATTTTTGTGTCCATGGTAACTACTGCTATTTCTCCTTTGTTTCACAGCATCGTGCTTGACAGGGTGGTCCACATTTGCAGTCTTCTTTTCTTCACATTCCATAGAAATGTAGCTTTTGTCTCCACTATGCAGATGGTTTCCCAAGTGATTCATCCAGTACATATTTTCTGGTTTTTATTTCTGCAACATCTGATTTTGCTGGCTGCTCCCTCCTTCTTAAGGCGTTCTCCCTTTGTATTCACAACACCACATACTTTTATCTTCTGTTTCTCTACCCATCTCTTTAGGGTATTCTCAGGTTCTATGGTTTTCATCCTCATTTCATGTCAGCCCCAGAATTTTTATATAGGGATGGTTTCCTGACTTGAAAAAAGGAAGATGGCGGATGAGTGGGTTGAAGCCGTGTTTGCAAGCACTTTGGCAAGTGATTGCCCTATGGAAGACTAGGGTTGTGGATCATTGAGAGTGAGGAAGGTCAAAGAATCTTACCCTTAGCTGCACAGCTAACCTTCTACAGTTGGCCAGCCATAAACTGATGACAGCTAAAGATCTAGAAAAGCAAATATATACCCAAGACTGAGAGAGTTAATATGTGATAATAGGCACATATATTGAGTTAACAGCAGAAAACACTATTTCTCTCGAGGTCTCATTGCAGCTGTCAAATGCTTTAACAGCTCCTTTCTTTTAAGTGATTATTGCTTTTTTACTAATGACTCCTAAGCTCGTCTCCATTCCTTCTGCCTTCTGAACAGACTACTGATACATCCAGTTACTACTGCTTTCACTTCATGACAGCTTTCAGTTCCAGTGAAGATCTCCGTTTCTCCTAGTCCATTTAAAAATCATCAAGAACAAGCCCCAACCCTACAGAGTTTCTTTCTATACCCCTGATCTAGATGCCCCAAGATTTCTTGTGGTGTGTTCTCTCTCTTGGTAGAACAAGTTGAATACATCTAACATTGTTGAACCACATTTGCGTTCTTGATAATCTTTACTGGATTGGCTTTATTGCTATTGCTTTTATTCGTAATTCATTTTAGAGCTACCTAGTAAAGCAGTAGGCTTGAATAAAACATATCAAAAATTGAACTCATCATTTCCTCCTCCAAGTTTCCTTGCTTTTTCTTTCTCTTCTCTTGGCTTATGGGCCTATTATCTATCCAGTTTTTTTTTTTTTTTTTTTGAGATGGAGTCTTGCTCTGTCACTCAGGCTGGAGTGCAGTGGTCTGATTTTGGCTCACTGCGGGTTCAAGCAATTCTCCTGCCTCAGCCTCCTGAGTAGCTGGGGCTGCAGGCACCCACCACCATGCCTGGCTAATTTTTGTATTTTTAGTAGAGACGAGGTTTCACCATGTTGGCCAGGTGGCTCACACCTGTAATCCCAGCACTTTGGGAGGCCAAGGTGGGTGGATCACCTGAGGTCAGGAGTTTGAGATCATCTAGTTTTTTAAAGCCAAACATTTGGGAATCATTCTGACCACTTTCTCTTCTTTATTTCATTCATCACCAAGTTCAGCTAATTATATCCCTTAGATATGTCTCAAATGTATTTTTTATTCATCCTCATCATTCGTGAGATTTGCTTCTCATCATTATGAGATTAGATCTTTATCAGTTTACACCTAAAGTTTCCTCCCCTGATAAGAACCAGGATTCATTAAATATGAATAGTTTTTGTTAAATAACATACAATAGTCATTACACTCTCTGTATATGTGGATTAAAATACTCCCACTTGATGTTTAAGGTCTTATTGATATCAGTTACACAAGGAACAAATGTAACTCCTAAATTAGAATCAAACAAAGGTGGAATGCCTTAGTGGATGGCACAGTGGAAATGTGGCTCACTTGTTCTTGCCCATGAAAATGTTGAAGTTTGGCAGCAGCGGTGGGTTGAAATTTTTTTTTTTTTTTTTGCTAACCCAAGAAGTGGAGCTGCATGACACTTCTTTGGTCTCCAAGGCAGGTATCTCAGATGGTGTGTGTGGTAGAACAGCACCTGTGAGACCCAGGATCAAATCTTCTAGGGAAGTATTTGAAACCTGAAAGTGACATGCCCAACTGACCATAATTCCAGTCTTTCAACATTCTTCATGTTGAATTCCCTTTTATTATACCTTAGAATAAAGTTAGTTATCTTCAAAGGCTCACTTAGGGTATAAGGAAAAGAGTTAGTATCGATTCCTGAGCCGGGCTATAAAAGGGATCTCAGTACCAGGGGTGGGTGTGGTGGGGAGAAAGAAAGGGACCACCAAACACCACTTGTTTAGCCATAGACGATTTTATTCTAGAGCTAAATCTTGGAGAGTTTGGAATTAAGAGACGTAGGACTCTGTGACTGAAATCTTTTACGGAATCCCTTCACTTTTCATTAGGATGAAGCAAGTCCCAGCCTACCTTATATGGACTTTCATGTCCTACCCCAAGCCTATTTTTACTATTCCATTCTTCCAGACTCTCTTCATACATACACATGTGCGTGCATACACACACATACTCTCTCTCTCTCTCTCCAGACATCTAAAAAATACTGAGGTTTCATAAGAGCATGTTTCTTTGCCTAATTTTTCCCAGTGTTACTGTGGTTACTTTTGTTTTCCCTGAGGAACTTTCCTGAGTGTGGTGGGAAACATGGCTACTGATAGCTCAAGCGTGTTGCACTTGATAATGTCTATTCTCAGAAAGGGACTGACTTTCCACTTTCAGTTAGAAAAGTCAAGGAAGTGTCTTAGGTTGGTTTGGGTTGGGTGTGGTGCCTACCCTGGATCAGTCAACTCTGCCAAGAGGGTGTGGGATAAAGTAGAACATGGTAGTACCCAGCACTGTTCAGATGTTGGTGAAAAGTTACTATGCCCAAAAAAGGGCAGAATTCTGGATAGGCAATAATTTGGATTCTCTATTCTCATCTGCTCTATGAAATAAGACTCTGTTTTATTTGACTTGTGCCCTCAAAACCTAGCATGGGGCCTGATATGATGTGAGGAGCCAATACTTGTTGAATGGAATGACGTATCTATTCGGTGCTTTTGACAACGAGCATTCTCATTCAGAAAAAGAGGAACTTTCTTCACTGAGGACCAGAGACAGGTGAGAAGTGCAGAAAAGAGTTTCAATTATTGTTCTGAAATAGAAGTGGCCACCACCACCTCTTTGGGGGAACAGGGAGAAGACAGGTTCGTGTAGGGCAATTCCTTTCTTTGGCCAGCCAGACACATGGATTATAAATTAGAGGGCTCTTCACAATTTAGATTATCTCTTTAGCTTCAGTTTTCCAATTATATCAGGTCATCTGATAGTTGATTACTGATCTATTTTTTGTATCCTATGGAACAGCTAAACTTTTGTTCGCTATCATCTGCCTCCAGGGCTCATTCTTAATTGCTTTCTTAGACTTTACACAGCCACTGTTTAGTAAGTGCTACACTATAGCAAGGCACCATCCATCTTTCTATGGTATACTTTGTATACTTTGATTTTAAAAATATATTGTGGTAAATACTAAATTTGGAAAGCAGACCATATAGGTGTGTTTCTATCTTGCAAGACCTGAAAGGTTAATTTCAATTTAGTTAGACTTTTTCTTTTCTCATTAATGAGTTAGTCCTTTTTAAAACAGATGAACTTTTCATATTTCTTTGTTTCTGTGGGTTCATTCTGAGTTAAAAGAGATTTCATGCCACGATCCATTCAACCATTTTACTTTTTCATTTTTATTTAATGTAGCAGAAAAAGCACAGAATTTTTCAATCATGAAAACCGAAAACATCAAAGGATATTTGATATTCATGGTTTGAATTTCATGATTTTAGGGGCAACTATTCCCTAATAAAATGATCCAGAATAGGCTCCCTGAATGTGCTGCAATGGAACCATTTCTGTGAAGATTCAAACAGCTGCCCTGTTCCATTTGTGAATTTGTATTCAATATTTTAATTTAATATTTAAAAGATGGTTTGGGGGTGTTATCATGTATGAATGTTTATTGTTGCTGGAAAGAATGCTGAGAACTTTCTGATCGGAAGTACCAAATATGTAATGAAATCAGTTCCCTCCAGGAAATGGCTCCCAGAGGCCATCATTGAAATGAAGAAAAGCAAAAACTGTTAGTGAAAGTGTTTTCCATCAGAAATGCTTTTTTTTTTTTTTTTTTGAGACAGGGTCTAGCTCTGTCTCCCAGGCTGGAGCTCAGTGGCATGATCGTGGCTCACTGCACCCTTCACCTCCTAGACTCAAGTGATTCTCCTGCCTCAGCCTCCCAAATAGCTGGGATCACAGGTGTATGCCACCAGGCCTGGCTAATTGTATTTATTTATTTATTTTCGCAGAGGTGGGGTCTCACTATGTTGCCCATGCTGCTCTTGAATTCCTCAGCTCAAGTGATCCTCCTGCCTTGGCTTCCCAAAGTGTTGCCATTACAGGTGTGAGCTACCACATCTGGCCCAGAAATGCTTTTAGCTAGGAGAATAAACAGAGAAAGACCATGTCTCTACCCTTTGTGCTGGACTGCTTATTGTCAGGTTGCAATCAGGTCTATCCCTATGGGTGGTCTCTTTAGCAGGGCAGAGAAGTGAAGTTCCTAGAATTTTCTTCCCTCTTCTCACCTGAAGCTAAGAGTCTGCCAGTGAGAGGAAACTAAAAGGTGGAGGAGGAGAGGCCATTATTCCTCCAGGAATCTCTGAGGGCAGAGGAAAATGTGAAGTTTGAGGCAACTTCTTAGTGAGCTTCTTATAATGCATTCGAGTCCATGCTATAGGCTGAAGATTTTACAAATGAGCTTCCTGAGTTTCATTTCCTCAGCTTTTCCAGTTGCCTTGAATTCCTTGTATTAAATCCTCCATGCTTGGAATGCATCTAATGGCTTCTTTTTTCCAGACTTGATCTTGACTGATACACCCATCATGTTAGTTATCTCAGTTTGTTGAATATCAGGCTTGTCCACCTCTTCAACCTTTGTCCACATGGATGTTAGAATGTGACAGAACTTAGAGGAGATTCAAGAGGATGATGGTAGAACTTACAGAGGAGATTGAAGAGCTAATACCTAAAGTTGCTGTTGAAAGTGGCAAGATGAACAGAAAACTGGAAGATGATAGCTTGAGGAGGACCAGGGTAGTGTGGGTCTATACAGAAATGTTTTGTTTCTATATGGTTAGGGCTTCCTGAGCACCAAAACCTGGCATATGAGTTAACGGACAAGTGTTGATATTTAAAGGGTGATTAGATAGTGAGAGACCATTCTGAGAGGTTTACCTTCCTGAAGTTAAGTGATATGGTTTGACTATATCCTCACCCAAATCTCATCTTGAATTGTAACTCCCACAAGTCCCATGTGTCATGGGAGGGACCCAGTGGGAGGTAATTGAATCATGGGGGCAGGTCTTTCCCATGCTATTCTCATGGTAGTGAATGAATCTCATGAGGTCTGATGGTTTTATAAAGGGAAGTTTCCCTGCACAAATTCTCTCTTCCCTGCCACCATGTAAGATGTACCTTTCACCTTCAACCATGATTGTGAGGTCTCCCCAGCCATGTGGAACTGTAAGCCATTAAACCTCTTTTCCTTTTTAAATCATTCAGTTGGGGTATATCTTTACCAGCAGCATGAAACTGGACTAATACAGTGTTTTTATTTTAGAAGAGGGGTGAAACTCAGGACCACAGAGATGTTCCAGGGGCTGTGAATTGAGGATGTTTGTCTTCCTTCTGGAGATGTTTATTGACATTATGAAGGATAAGAACTTGGGATCCTTCCATTCTTTTTCCAAGGAGAATTTGTTTATATTAGAGAGAAAAAGTTTCTCTCCCTTTCTTAGGCAGGGAGAGGAGACAGCTGTCTTTCTAGATAAGCTCTAGAAAATTCATGCCACCTTTGAGGATAAATGAATAAACACAGATACTAAAAACTTATCAGCTGCTGGAATCAGATGGTTTGAACCTCAAGGGTGGTGGTGGGAGGCTATGAAGTACAAATGAGAATGGCCTAGAGAATACCCTTAAGAGGTTGCTGAGCTGATTGCCAACTCCAGGGACTCTGGAGCTTGATGGGGAGGAAGCAAGAGAAGCAGAAATTTTGCACAAGCACATTTATTGCCATTGGAAGAAATCTTTACATTGTTAAGGAAAGTTTTACATTGGCTAATAGGCTCCAGGCTTCAAGTGGAATTTAGGTACATATTTACAGGAAGGCAGTTTGCAAAGTGGTAATGATCATGCAATTTGGATTAGAAATGCAACTCCGTCAGTCATTTATTTGGGCAATGTTTATTGAACAGCTATTATTCACAGGGCTATTCTACCAGGTACTGAGCAGAGGGATGATCTCTGCTCTCATGGAGTTTAACAGTCTAATGTACAGACAGAATATAGGCAAACAGAACATATACTTACAAAGTATGCTAAGTGCCATGAAGGAAAAGAATAAAGAATTATAAGAGAAAATAGAGAGACCAACTTTAGTTTTGGTAGCCAGGGAAGGCCTGCTTGAGAAGATGACAGATGAACTAACATCTGAAGGATATGAAGGAGCTGGCCACATGAAAAGTGGGAGCATGAGCTTCCCAGACAGAGCAACTAGTACTTACCAGCTGGATATGAAATGCAACTCCTCAGAGGTATATTTGAAACACTTAACAACTGTGGGCATTTCTGCATTGATTTCTTATTGGCTCTCTTTCCTCATCTGTGTGAAGGGGACAAATGGCACCTTCCTCCCAGGTAGGAAGCCCTATTCTCTTGGAAAGGCTGGTGGAGAACAGCCGCAAGCTGATAGAAATGACTGCCTTCTTCCAACTTCATGTTCCAGACAAACTGTTTCTTATCTGAAGGCAAGTAAACATCACATCCGAGAAGGGGGTATACTGTCAGGAAAGCTCGTTTGCAGATAAGGAAAAGTGACCACAGATGAGTCCTATTGCCATCCAAGACTATGACTTCCCTTGACAACTTTCTCTGTTATAATGAAATTATGAGAATAGAATTTTCAGTCTTCATGCAAATATAAATGTGTGTGAGAGAGAGAGAAAGAGAAAGAGAGAGAGAATTTCTGGAGGCAAGAAGTTTTTCTCTGGGTCTCACATCATGCAGATGACCATCAATATTGCTCGTGCCTAAGGCTGCTTTGACTTGGACTTCTAAGGCTATCTCCTTTGACATGTCTGATGTTCAGGCGAGCACAGCCTGGAAAGACTTGTGATGGGAGAGAAGGAACTAGGTACGATAGCAGAGGGATGAAGTTATAAAACCTTCCTCTCTGTATTTATTTCTAGAACTCTTCCACACAAGAGAGTGCTGTGAATTCATTTCTTTTCTTCACAACGAAGCATATGTGAAGTGGGATTGGAGACTATAGCAATTCATTTTAAGAGAGTAGGCAAAGTTGGAATCAGGGAATTCCTGCTATCATGTGTATGTAAATGAATTGGGAAGCCATTTGGGATTCTTAATGGTTCCTTTACTGTGGTACTAGAGGCTATACGTTATCAGAGATGTGTGCCCTGGGCAGTCTATTTGTTTCCTGTTTTGCTTAGATAAGCAATGTTCATAATGGTCATGATAGGATCCATAAATCTAACTTTAAAAAGGTGAGACTCTAGCTATTATGATTTCATTGCTGATGGGCTATTTTGATGGAGAAGGAACTCTCAGAAGAGGGAATGGGAAGTAATATTGCTCCTCTGGCTAAAATCATTCATTTACTGAATGCTTATGTGAAGGAAAGACAAAGGGACTTACCAGACAAAACCTCACATTCTTTTTGGCAGTTTTGTGCTTTGCTTCCTCCCCTTATCTTGTCCTGAGTTCTTGGAAGTTAAAAAAAAAATCACCTCTGGCCGGGCGCGGTGGCTCAAGCCTGTAATCCCAGCACTTTGGGAGGCCGAGGCAGGTGGATCACGAGGTCAAGAGATCGAGACCATCCTGGTCAACATGGTGAAACCCTGTCTCTACTAAAAATACAAAAAATTAGCTGGGCATGGTGGTGCGTGCCTGTAATCCCAGCTACTCAGGAGGCTGAGGCAGGAGAATTGCCTGAACCCAGGAGGCGGAGGTTGCAGTGAGCCGAGATCGCGCCATTGCATTCCAGCCTGGGCAACATGAGTGAAACTCCGTCTCAAAAAAAAAAAAAAAAAAAAAATCACCTCTGAAATCATAATTTGCTTCCCAGAATTTAGGCCTTTAAACATTTTCCCTTCTTCTGTGTTCATTCTGTGTTGGTTATCTTCCATTATCAACAGAACACAGAGAAGACTAGATTGGAAGTCACGTTTCGTGTGAATCAGAGCCTATCACCAGCCTCAATTCAGTCTTAATATTTTATGGGCCTTGGTGAATAATTACTCCCATTTCCCTTCCGGACACAATCAATATATCCTTCCTCTGTGCTTCCATTGCACCTAGTCTATAATTAATTCAGTGAATATTTACTAAATCTTAACCATATGCCACTAGTGTGATAGTCATTGTATATGTCATGATGAAGAAGACAGATTTTCTTCTCTCTCTCTCATAGTCTAGTGGTGGATACTATAGAACATTTCTTTCTTTTTCTCTTTCAGCTTGTATTCTAGTGAAGGAGACAGATAAAACAAGATGAACAATTATTATAAATGATATATAGAGGAAGTACAGTGGAGTTTTTGTAGCACACAACAGAGACAAATAACCTGGTCTGGGGAGTCATAAAAGGAAGTGATGTTTGAATTGAAGCTTAAAAAAATAAAACGGTGGTGTTAGAATAAGCAAGAGTATGTGCATATCAGGCACAGAGAATAGCTTGAGGGAAAGGATTAGCAGCAGATGTCTATGTGAAGTGATTGTGTATACAAGTTAGAGATCTCATATGTTAATCTGTGGCAGAGTGGACCCTAACGCTGCAAGAATGGGCATGATGAGCTGTGTTGGAGGTCTGCATCTCTTTCTGCTTTGTCTGTGCCATGTGCCATTGAAATTAATGATTCTTGATATTGAGTAAGAGCTCTGATTCTTGTGAGTCTGATTTGACAATCAAATTATGGAAGCCGTGAAAATGCACCACTTGGATCTCCAGCTGCAGGGAGCAGAATTGACTGACAGCCTCAGCTGTACCTCTTCTGAATCCACAACTGAGTTCACACCAAGGCCATACATTTCCAATTGGCTCCCAGCCAATGACTGAGCATGGTGGGGCTACTAAAGCAGGCCAGTTCAACAGGACTCATGGCTCCTCTTGTGGGCAACTTTGGTTCAGGTAATGCCTGTCAACCTAGCTGAGACTTCCATAGAACTGCTTTGCAGTCTGAGAATTTTCTAGCTAATTTCCTCTTACCCCTTTCACAGATAACAGACCTGCATCGTGGTCCGAAGGCTCTTCTTTCTACTAGATAAGAGATCTAAGGGTGAAGGGAACAGAAAATCAATAGAGGAGAGCAAGGATGAGTGTCTTTTGTGACACTGAGATCAACTACAAGGGTGGCAACTATAATTCATCTTTCTTACCTCCCTCTTAAGTTTTCCTTCCTGGGAACCATAGATGAGCTACTCCTCAAACCTGCTTAGAGAAGTAGATCTATGAGTTATAATCTGTGGAATTTAGTGGTCATGAAAATGCACGAATTATGTCTCCTGCTATGGGAAACACAGTTGACTGACAGCCCCATTGTTCTACCTCTGATCCACAACTGAGTTTACACCATGGCCACATATGCCCTGGACTGCTCCCAGACAGTCACAGGGCCCTGAGAAGTTACTGGTACAGATTCATCTCTGTGAGAAATGAGACTCCTCTAATGTCAGACTTTGGCTCAAGGACTTCCCACCAGCCTGGTGGTCACTTTAAATTTTCTTGCAGCCTGAAACTTTTCCTACCCAATTTTATATCCTTCTCCCTATCCTTTCATAGGTATCAGACATACGTTGCAGTCTGAAATCTCTCCCTGCCTACTTTTGCTTCCTCTCACTTTTCCTTGACAGTCAATAAATCTCTTGCACGTTGTAATGGTTAATTTTATGTATCAACTTGATTGAGCTAAGGGCTATCCAGACGGCTGGTAAAACATGATTTTTGGAAGTATCTGTTAGGGTATTTCTTGAAGAAGTTAGCATTTGAGTTGGTAGACTGAGCAAAGAAGATTGTCATCATTGTGGATTGGCATCATCCAATCCATTGGTAGAGGAAGGGTGAATTTATTCTCTCTTCTTCCCCATCTTGGACATCCATTTCCTCTTGTCCTTAGACATGGGTGATCCTAGTTCCTGAGCCTTCGAACCTGGACTGGGAGTTATACCATTGGCTCCTCTGGTTTTCAGGCCTGTGGGCTCAGACTGAATTACACCATCAGCTTTCCTGGTACTCTAGCTTGCAGATGGCAGATCATGGGATTTCTCTGCCTCCATAATCGTGTGAGCCAGTTCTTATAATAGATATTCTCTTATCCATGTCTATATGAAAATCTATATATTCTATTGCTTCTGTTTCTCTGAAGAATCCTGACTAGTACAGACATCCACTCTTATCTTAGATCTGCTTCTCTGAGGGCCTGAATTAGCAGAGATCAACATGTCTTTGGAACTGAGAGAAGGGATGATATACTGATAAGAGCAAATGGGAGTGGAGAGGGTCAAGAGGCCAAATGGTGAAGGCTTTATCTGACATATAAAGTCATTTGAATGTCATTCTCAGGTCAGTGGGCAGCCACAGAAAGATTTTAACCAGATGAGTGACAGGGTTTTTAGTCTTAATTTTAATTAATTAATTAATTAATTTTTGAGATGAAGTTTTGCTCTTGTTGCCCAGGCTGGAGTACAATGGTGTGATCTTGGCTCACTGCAACCTCAGCCTCCCTTTCAGGTGATTCTCCTGCCTTAACCTCCTGCATAGCTGGGATTATAGGTGCCTGCCACCATGCCTGGCTAATTTTTGGTATTTTTAGTAGAGACAGCGTTTCACCATGTTGGCCAGGCTGGTCTCAAACTCCAGTCCTCAGGGGATCCACCCGCCTTGGCCTCCCAAAGTGCAGGGGTTACAGGCATGAGCCACCATGCTCAGCCTGAGTGACAGGTTTTAGAAGATTACCCTGGTCACAGGGTGGAGAATGAATTGGAAGGGAGCAGAATTGGATGTGTGTGTTGGAGTCACCCTAACTAGCAACGATGGTAGCCTGGATGGTGGTTAATTATGTTAACTCTGCCTGTTTGGGAAGGTTGTAAAACAGTCTGAAGGCCACAACTCGGTTTCACTGGTCTTGCTGGCCTAGCACCGGGGAAGCTACTGAAAAAATGTGTGCTGAGAATGGTTAATGTATTTTTTCTTTAGAAATTAAAAAACACATTTAAATATATTTAATCTTTTGATGGGTGTATGTTAGCCTAAAATCAATTGCTTTTCTTCTACTGAGCTGTCTGCCTAAGCTGGGAGGCATTTTAGTAAATTTGTGATCTCTGTTCTTTGCAATTCTGATTAACTTTCCCACAGGGTCTACACTGTTTTGGTGCTACTTCTGAGTGAAAAATGTTAACTATTACTTTCCATCTTAAAAGTCAGTTTCAGTTTCTATTCTGTCAGATATTTCCAGAAGCCATTTATTTGTACATTCAGCCATTCTTTTTTAATGACAAAAGAGATGTTAAAATGGAAAGAAGGATCCTAATAATAGATACCTTTGAATACTTACACAAACGAAATGATGGTTTTTTATATTATATTGTCTTTACTCTTTGCAAGTCTGATAGTGAGGCTAGCTTCATAGGTGTGCGAACTGTGCATGTGCACAAGGCCTCTGGCTTGCAAAGTCTGCCTGCTTAGTTTAGTACTCAGCTGCTGACATCATGAGTGATTTTTGAACAAGGGGCCCCATGTTTTTCATTTTGTACTGGGACCCACAAATTATGTAGTCAGTTCATCTGCAAGATAGGTATTACTATTTTGAATTTATAGATGATGAATTCAAGCTCAGAGAATTTAAATAAGTTGCCTGAGGACACACAGCTGATAAATAACAGAGGAAGCATTTGTCTTCAAAGCCTATGCTTTTTCCAATGTACTTGTATCCATCCTTGTGTAACCTGCCTATAATGGATGTGAGACTAGGCTACCAAAATTTTAGTAATAAGCCTTCTCATGTTGGGTCATTTCCTCCTAGTGGTAACACAATGAGGTAGAAACTCAGAGTCTTTTGAGTCCAGATACTGTGTTTTTCATTACATATTCTACTTATAGATTCTGTATCACAAAATTTAGGACTTACTTTTTATAGGACATGGAATAGTGGAATTCGAAGGTACCTGAGAGGCTTCTGTATCTTCTGGTAGGTGGTCATCTAAGCTATGCTAGTAACACAGTTGTTCTTAACTCTGGCTAAACTTGGAATTACCTAGAAGATAACTGTCACTTGTATAGATCTCACCTGGCCTAACAGCCTGGGCTGAGAACCACTGTAGTCACACATCCCAAGGTGAGGAGTCACTTTTTACAAGACAGTCGGTAGACTTCATATCATTTTTCTCTTTCTGAAAGTTGGGGCTTTTGTTCAGCTTGATTCCTCAGATACTTTTTATTTTCTCATGATAGTTCAAAGATTTTCATTTGAGCTTCCATTATAACCTCTAAGACTTCTTTCAATATCTAGGATGTAGGAGGGACAGAGCAAGATGACCAAATAGAGGGCAATACTGAGCATTCCCTCAGAAAGGACACTGATTTAACCACTATCTAAACATAAAAAAGCTCCTTCATAAGAACCAAAAACCAGGTGAGCACTCACAGTACCTGGCTTTAACTTCATATTGCTGAAAGAGACATTGAAGAAGGTAGGAAAGAGTCTTGAATTGCCAACACCACCTTTTCCCCACCCCCCAGTAGCAGCTGTGTGGTGTGAGAGAGAATCCATGCATTTGGGAGAGGGTGAGTGCAGCAAATGCATTGAACTCAGTGCTGCCCTGTCATAACAGCAAGCAAAGCTGGGTTGAACTCTGCCTCTTCACAGAGGGAGTATTAAAATCAACCTCACCCATGAAAGAAAATTGTGCATCCCAGTGGTTGGAACTTGAGTTCTGGCAAGCCTCACCACCATAGGCTAAGCACTCTGGGGCCCTAAATAAATTTGAAATGCAGTCTAGACCACAAGGACTATAACTCCTAGGTGAGTCTGATGACTGAACTGGGCTCAGAGCCAGTGGACTTGGGGGGGGCACATGATCTGAGACAACAGCCAGGGGTGGCTAAGGGAGTGCCGGCATCACTCTTTCCCCATCCCCAGGCTTTACAGATTGTGACTCCGAAGGAGGCTCCTTCCTTCCACTTGAGGAGAGGAGAGGAGAGGGAAGGGTAAAGAAGCCTTTTTCATCTTGGATACTAGCTCAGCCACGGTAGGTTGGGGCACCAGTCAGAGTCATGAGGCCCCCTTCCCAGGCCCTAGCTCCCAGATGACATTTCTAGATACACCCTGGGCCAGAAGGGAACCTGCTGTCTTGAAGGGAAGAACCCAGTCCAGGCAGAATTTGCCACCTGCTGACTAAAGAGCCCTTGGTCCCTGAATAACCAGCAGCAATACCCAGGTACTATGCCATAGACCTTGGGTGAGACTGTGAGACTTGATGGCCTCACATGAAACTCAACACATTCCCAGCTGTGACTGGCTATAGAGAGAGACTCTTTCTGCTTGAGGAAAGGAGAAACAAAAGTAAAGAGATATTTATCTTGTACCTTAGGTATCAGCTTGGCCACAGTGGGTGGAGCACCTAGTTCCAGTCCTTGGATCTTGGATGTCATTTTCTGAGCCTGCCCTGGGACAGAGGGGAGTGAGCCCACTTCCCTGAATGGTGAATGCCAGGATAGGCAGCATTCACCACATACTGACCAAAGATGTTTTGGACCTTAAGAGAAAAGCAGTGGTAGCCTGGCTGTACTCCCCTTTTTCCTGTGGGAATGATGGCCATGGGATGAGGCTCCTCTCCTTGTTATAAGGGAAGTGAAGAGTGAGAAGGACTGTGTCTTGTGGTTTGAGTGCCAGCACAACCATAGTATAATAGACTTCTAAGGTTTTGACTCTAGTCCCTGGCTCCTGGATGGCACCTCTGGACCTGCCCAGGACCTGAGGGATCTCATCACCCTGAAGGAAGGACACAAGCCTGGTTGATTTTACCACCTGCTGATTATAGAGGCCAGGGTCATGAGCAAACATAGGTGGTTGCTAGGTAGTGTTTACATTAGGCCTTGGGTGAAATCCGCAGCTATGCTGGCTTCAGGTCTGACCCAGCACAGTCTCAGTGGTGGTGGCCACAGGGATGCTTGTGTCACCCTACTGCCAGCTCCAGGTGGCTTAGAACAGGGTCAGAGACTCTGTTTGTTTGAGAGAAAGTAGGGGAACAGAACAAGAGTCTCTGCCTGGTAATCCAGAGAATTCTTCTAGATCATAGCCAAGACTACCAATGCGGTACCCCATATGAGTCTGCAAGAACCATACTGTTATTGGGCTTGGGGTTTCCCCTAATGCAGATAAAGCTTATTTCTAATACATAAGTTCTATTAAATACCTGGAAAGCCTTCCCAAGAAGGATGGGTACAGAAAAACCCAGACTATGAAGACTACAGTAAACACCTATCTCTTCAATGGCCAAACACCAACGAACATCTACAAGAATCAAGATCATCCAGGAAAACATGACCTCACAATATAAATTAAATAAGCCATCAGGGACCAATTCTGGAGAAACAGAGATATGTGACTTTTCAGACAGAGAATTCAAAAAAGCTGTTTTGAGGAAACACAAAGAAATTCAAGATAACACAGAAACAATTTGGTGTTTTATCAGATAAATTTAACAAAGAGATTGAAATAATTAAAAATAAAAAGAATTGAGCAGAAATTCTGGAGTTCAGAAATGCCATTTAATGCATCCTAAAGAATGCCCTAAAGTATTTTAGTAGCAGAATTGATCAAGCAGAAAAAATAATTAGTGAGCTGAAAGACAGGCTATTTGAAAACACACAGTCAGAGGAGACAAAAGAGAAAATAATAAGAAAGAATGAAGCGCACCTACAAGATGTAGAAAATAAGCGCAGCAGTGCAAATCTAAAAGTTATTGGCCTTGAAGAGAAGGTAGAGAAAGAGATAGGAGTAGAAAGTTCATTCAAAGACATAATAACAGAATTTCTGAAACTTAGAAAAAAATATCAATATGCAAGTACAAGAAGTTTATACAACACCAAGCAAATTTAAACCAAAGAAGACTACCTCAAAGCGTTTAATAATCAAACTCCCCAAAGTCAAAGATAAAGAAGAGATTCTAAAAGCAGCAAGAGAAAAGAAATAAATAACATATAATGGAACTCAAATATGCCTGGCAGCAGACTTTTCAGTGGAAATTTTACAGGCCGGGAGAGAGTGATTCCAGGGATGCAATGATGATTCAATGTATGCAGATCAATTGTACAACTGTATGATAAGTCATATCTATTGATCATCAGATCAATTATATGATACATTATATCAACAGAATGAAGGGCAAAAACTGTATGATCATTTCAATTGATGCTGAAAAAGCATTTGATAAAATTCATCATCTCTTTATGATAAAAATTCTCAAAAAACTAGGTATAGAAGGAACATACCTCAACATAATGAAAGCCATATAAAACAGACCATAGCTAGTTTCATGCTGAATGGAGAAAAACTGAAAGCCTTTTGTGTAAGATCTGGAACACGGCAAGGATTTCCACTTTTATTTACAGTAGCCACAACTAAAATAAAATTCCTGGGAATTAACCAAAGAAGTGAAATATCTCTATGTTAAAAACCATAAAACATTGATGAAAGAAATGGAAGAATAAACACAAAAACATGGAAAGATATTCCATGTTCATGAATTGGAAGAATCAGTATTATAAAAATATCCATACTACCCAAAGCAATCTACAGATTTAATGCAATTCCTGTCAAAATACCAATGACATTCTTCACAGAAATAGAAAAAACAATCCTGAAATTTATATGGAATCACAAAAGGCCTGGTGTATTCAAAGCTATTTTAAGCGAAAAGGGCAAAACTGGAGAAATACATTAGCTGACTTCAAATTATACTACAGAACTACAGTAACCAAACAGCATGGTACTTGCACAAAAACAAACACATAGATCAATGGAACAGAATAGAGAACCCAGAGATAAATCCACACATCTACACTAAAAACATTTTTGATGAAGGTGCCAAGAACATACATTGGGAAAAGGACAGTTGCTTTAATAAATGATTCCAGGAAAACTGGGTATCCATATGCAAAAGAATGAAACTAGACCCCTACCTCTCACCATATACAAAAATCAAATCAGAATGAATTAAAGTCTTAAATCTAAGACCTCAAACTATGAAACTAGTACAAGAAAACATTGAGGAAACTCTTCAGTACATTGATCTAGGCAAATATTTCTGGAGTAATAACCCACAGGCACAGACAACCAAAGAAACACTGGACAAATGGGATCACAAGTTAAAAAGATTCTGCATATCCTAAGAGTGACAGTGTGTGGCAAAAAAGAAAAAAAAAAGCTTCTGCATAGGAAAAGAAAAAATCAACAAACTGAAGAGACAACCCACAGAATGGGAGAAAATATTTGCAAACTATGCATATGACAAAGGATTAATAATCAGAATATGTAAGGAGCTCAAACAACTCTATAGGAAAACATATAACAATTCAATAAAAATAACAGGCAAAAGATCTGAATAGACATGTCTCAAAAGAAGATGCACAAATAGCAAACAGGTATATGGAAAGGTGCTCAATATCATTGATCACCAGAAAAATGCAAATAAAAACTACAATGAGATATATCTCATCCCAGTTAAAAGAGCTTATATCTGAAAGTCAGGCAATAACAAATGCTGGTGAAGATGTGGAGAAAAGGTAACACTTGTACATTGTTGCTGAGAATATAAATTAGTACAACCACCATGGAGAGCAGTTTAGCGGTTACTCAAACTAAAAATAGAGCTACCTGATGATCCAGCAATTCCACTCCTAGGTAGATACTCAAAAGAGAAAATCAGTATATTGAAGAAATATCTGCACTTTCATTTTTATTGTAGCACTATTCACAGGAACTCACATTTGGAAACAACCTAAGTGTCCATCAACAGATGAATGGATAAAGAAAATGTAGTTCATATGTAGGCTAGGTACAGTGGCTCACACCGGTAATCCCAGCACTTTGGGAGGCCGAAGCAGGTGGATCACAAGGTCTGGAGTTCAAGACCAGCCTGGCCAACATGGTGAAACCCCCTCTCTACTAAAAATACAAAAATTAGCCAGGCATGGTGATGGGTGCCTGTAGTCCCAGCTACTCAGGAGGCTGAGGCAGGAGAATTCCTTGAACCCAGGAGGCAGAGGTTGCAGTGAGCCAAGATCATGTCACCACACTCCAGCCTGGTGACAGAGTGAGACTCCATGTAAAACAAACAACAAAGAAAAAGTAGTAAGATCCTGTCATTTGCAATTATGTGGATGGAACTGGAGGTCATTATATTAAGTGAAATAAGCGGGGCACAGAAAGACGTGTTTCACATGTTCTCAATTATTTGTGGGAGCTAAAAATTATAACAATTGGACTCATGGAGATAGAGAGTAGAAGGATGGTTACCAGAGGCTGGGAAAGGTAGAAGGGGATTGGGGGAGAAGTTGGGGGGAGGCTAATGAGTACAAAAAATAAAGAGAATAAATAAGATGTAGATACAGGATCATGTCATTTGCAAACAGAGACAGTTTACAAACAGAGACAGTTTGTTATTAGTGTGGCTAATGGTCTATTTTGTTAATTTTTTCAAAAAACCAGCTCATGGATTCATTGATTTTTTGGAAGATTTTTGTGTTTCTATCTCTTTCAATGCTGCTCTGATCTTAGTTATTTCCTGTCTTATGCTAGCTTTTGGATTAGTTTGGCCTTGCCTCTCTAGCTCTTTTAATTGTGATGTTAGGTTGTTGATTGGAGATCTTTCTAGTTTTCTGATATGAGCATTTAGTGCTATAAATTTACCTCTTAATACTGCTTTAGCTATGTCCCAGAGATTCTGGAAAGTTTTCTCTTTGTTCTCACTGGTTTCAAAGAATTTCTTCATTTCTGCCTTAATTTTATCATTTAACCATGAGTGATTCAGGAGCAGGTTGTTCAATTTCCATTAAATTGTGTGGTTTTGAGTGAGATACTTAATCCTGAGTTCTAATTTGATTGCACTGTGGTCTGAGAGATTGTTTGTTATGATTTCCATTCTTTTTTTTTTTTTTTTTTTGATACGGAGTTTCACTCTTGTACCCAGGCTGGAGTGCAATGGCGCGATCTCGGCTCACTGCAACCTCCGCCTCCTGGGTTCAGGCAATTCTCCTGCCTCAACCTCCTGAGTAGCTGGGATTACAGGCACGTGCCACCATGCCCAGCTAATGTTTTGTATTTTTAGTAGAGACGGGGTTTCACCATGTTGACCAGGATGGTCTCGATCTCTTGACCTCGTGTTCCACCCACCTCGGCCTCCCAAAGTGCTGGGATTATAGGCTTGAGCCACCGCACCCGGCTTTGTGATTTCCATTCTTTTGCATTTGCTGAGGAGTGTTTTACTTCCAATTATGTGGTAGATTTTGGAATAAGTACCATGTGACAATGAGAAGGATGTATATTATGTTGATTTGGGGTAGAGAGTTCTGTAGATGTCTACTAGGTCTGCTTGATCCAGAGCTGAGTTCAAGTCCTGAATATCCTTATTTATTTTCTGATTTGCTCAGATTTATAATACTGACAGTGGGGTGTTAAAATCTCCCACTATTATTTGTGTGGGAATTGGGTGCATATATATTTAGAATAGTGAGCTCTTCTTGTTGAGTTGATCCCTTTACCATTATCTAATGTCCTCCTTTGTCTTTTTTGATTTGTTGGTTTAAAGTCTTTTTTTTATCACAAACTAGGATTGCAACGCTTCTCCCCTTTTTTTCTTTCTGCTTGCTTGGTACATTTTCCTCCATCCTTTTTTTGAGCCTATGTGTATCTTTGTACATAAGATGGATCTCCTGAATATAGCACACTGATGGGTCTTGAATCCTTATCCATTTTGTTGGTCTGTGTCTCTTAATTGGGGCATTTAGCCCATTTACATTTAAGATTAGTATATTTATATGTGAATTTGACCCTGTCATCATGCTGCTGTTTGGTTATTTTGCACACTAGTTGATACCATTTGCACACAAGTTGATATACTAGTAGTGTCATTGGTCTTCATATTTTGATGTATTTTTACAGTGGCTGGTACTGGTTTTTCCTTTCCACATTTAATGCTTCTTTCAGGAGCTCTTGCAGAGCAGGCCTGGTGGTAACAAAATCCCTTGGCATTTGCTCATCTGGAAAGGATTTTATTTCTCCTTCACTTATAAAGCTTAGTTTGGCTAGATATGAAATTCTGGGTTGAAAATTATTTTCTTTAAGAATGTGGAATATTGGCCCCCAGTCTCCTCTGGCTTACAGAGTTTCTGCTGAGAGATCCACTGTTAATCTGATGGGTTTCCCTTTGCAGGCAACCTGGCATTTCTCTCTGGCTGGCCTTAACAATTTTTCCTTTATTTTGACCTTGGAGAATCTAATGATTATGGTCCAGGTGTGGTGGCTCACACCTAAAATCCCAGCACTTTGGGAGGCCAAGGCAGGTGGATCATCTGAGGTCAGGAGTTTGAGAGCAGCCTGGCCAATATGGTGAAACCCCATCTGTACTAAAAAACAAAACAAAACAAAAAACCAGAAAAACAAAAAAATAACTAGCCAGACATGGCAGCACACACCTGTAGTACCAACTACTAGGGAGGCTGAGGCTAGAGAATTGTTTGAACCTGGGAGGCAGAGGTTACAGTGAGCTGAGATTGTGCCACTTCATTCCAGACTGGGCAATAGAGCAAGACTCCATCTCAAAAAAAAAAGAATCTGATGATTATATCTTGAAATTGATCTTCTGTGGAGTATCTTAATGGTGTTCTCTTTATTTCGTGAATTGCATGTTGGCCTGTCTTGCTGGGCTGGGGAATTTCTCCTGGATAATATCCTGAAGTGTGTTTTCCAGCTTGTTTCCATACTCCTTGTCTCCTTTTGGTACTCCAATCTATTATAGGTTCGGTCTTTTCATGAAATCCCATATTTCTTGGAGGCTTTGTTCATTCCTTTTCATTCTTTCTTCTCTATTCTTGTCTGCATGTCTTATTTCAGTAAGGTGGTTTTAAAACTCTGATCTCCTTTCCTCTCGTTGGTCGATTCAGCTGTTGATACTTGTGTATGCTTCCCAAAGTTCTCGTGCTGTGTTTTTCAGATCCATCGGGTTGTTTATATTCCTTTCTAAACTGGTTATTCTAGTTAGCAATTCCTCTAACCTTTTATCAAGGCTCTTAGCTTCTTTGCATTGGGTTAGAACATGCTCCGTTAGCTCATTGTAGTTTTTTATTACCCATCTTCTGAAGCCTACTTCTATCAATGTGTCCATCCGATTCTCTGCCCAATTCTGTGCCCTTGATGGAGGGACATTGTGATCATTTGGAGGAGAAGAGGTACTCTGGCCTTTTGAGTTTTCAGCATTTTTTTGTTGATTCCTTCTCATCTTCGTTAGTTAGTCTAGTTTTGGTTTTTGAGGCTGCTGATCCTTAGATGAGGTTTTGTGGAGGCCTTTTTGTTGTTGTTGTTGCTTTCTGCTTGTTTTTCTTTCAATAGGTTCTTCTTCTGTAGGGCTGCTGCAGTTTGCTGGGGGTTCATTTCCAGCTCTGTTCATCTGATTTGCTCTCATGCCTGGAGATGTCACTCAAGGAGACTGGAGAGAGCAAAGATGGGTGCTTGCTCCTTCTTCCGGGAGCTTTGACCTTGAGAGGCACCAGTCTGATGCCAGTAG
Source organism: Sapajus apella (assembly GCF_009761245.1). NCBI lineage: Eukaryota > Metazoa > Chordata > Mammalia > Primates > Cebidae > Sapajus > Sapajus apella. The sequence continues at coordinate 5,915,138 of NW_022437018.1, forward strand.
GATCGCCTCTGTATAGGGTGTCTGACAACACCAGTGTCTCACCCAGTTGGGTGGCACGGGGGGGGCAGGACCCATTTAACAAAGCACTTTGTCCCTTGATGGAGTGAGTGTGTTTTGCTTTGGGGAAACCCACTTGTCTGGGCTGTCTGGATTCCTCAGAACTACCAGGAGGAGAGGCTAAGTGTGTTGGTCTGCAGAGAGTGTGGTCATCCCTCTGTCTAGTGGCTCAGGCCCAGGGAGATATAAATTCTGTCCCTAAGCCTCTGGCTGGAGTTATTGGAGATCCTGCAGGGAAGCCCCACCTACTGAAGAAGAATGGGTCAGGGTTGGACCTGAAGAGGCTCTCTGGCTGCAGACTGCCACAACTGGTATGTTGGACCATGGGGACAAGTCTTGGGACCAAGCTGTCCGGCCTCCTTGGCTCCAGCAGGGGAAAAGCACAGTCTGGAGTTATAGAAATGGGTGCCACCCTTCCCCCACCCATAGAGCTTAGCTGCCCCTCCCCCCTGGAACGCAGAGGGCTGACACACCAGGCAGCCACAGCCAGTACTGGTCGGTCGCCCCTTGCCCTGGGAGTTTGGTAGGCTTCAGCAGATTCCAGCTGAGAGGCTGTAAGATTCTGCACATTCTGGGGTTGGGACACTAGGCTCCAGTGGCGTGGGTTCGTGAGCAGAATCTTCTGATCCCTGGGTTGCACAGTTCCAAGGAAAAAGCAGTTTCCCTGGCTGGGTAGTACTCTCACTCACCACCTTCCTTGGCTGAGGGGAGGGGGTTTCCCTTCCCCATGTGGCTCTCAGGTGGGCAATCACACCACACTGCTCTTCCTTCTCTCTGTGTGTCACACTAGCCTTTTAGTCAATTTTGATGAGACAATCTGGATACCTTGGTTGCTGAAGAAGTATTTACCTGCTTATTATGTTTTTTTCCGAAGGGAGCCTCTGATTGCTGCTGCTTCTAGTTGGGTATCTTGGATGCCCCCCAACCACAATTTCACCTCTAAATCTTTCCATTACTCTTGACTATTGGTGAATCTGTGACTATTTAATCGCCATTAATTGTTTTGAAATTTGCCTTCCTAAAGTCTATGGGAACAGCCCCAACTTGGGTTGTAGATTCATGAGACCTTGATATAATTTCCAGGAGACTAAAAAGCCTAAAGTGCATCTGTCAGCCTGTAGAAGGAATAAATATGATTTGCCCGTCTAGATAACTCTCTCTCTCTCTCTCTTATTCTAGCTTTTTTTTTTTTTTTTTTTTTTAATGTCTCTCTCTCACCACCTGTTAAAAAATATATAGAGGCTTCTGTGATTAGTAACCGATATGGTTTGGCTGTGGCCCTAACCAAATCTCATCTTGAGTTGTAATCCCCATGATCCCAGATGTCTGGAGTGAGACCTGGTGGGAGGAGATTGGATCATGGGGGCGGTTGCCCCATGCTGCTCTTGTGACAGTGCGTTCTCATGAGATCTGATGGTTTTATAAGGCACTCTTCCCACTTCATCCTCATACCGCCCTCACCTGCTGCCATGTAAGATATGTCTCTTCCCCTTCTGCCATAATTGTAAGATTGTAAGTTCTGAGGCCTCCCTAGCCAAGTGGAAAGGTGAGTCAATTAAACCTTTATAAATTACCCTGTCTCGCGTAGTATTTTTATGGCAGTGTGAAAACGGACTAATATAGTAACATATGCATTCATTTAAAAGCCTTGCATATCTTTCTGTGAAGGGCGCCAATGGAAATTTTACACATAAAAAATGAGGAACATGCTTAATTTTCCTCCTTTATTTTGCACTTGATCACCTTCTCCTAAAAGTACATTCACCTTCATATCAGGAACTATTTCTTGTTCAGAAATAAGCTAATTTAGCATCTTTACTCTTACCAGATTTCAACCTCAAACAGAAATTAGACTAATAGTCTTTTTTTTTTTTTTTTTTTTGCCTTCTATGGCATCATGTGCTTTGTGTTTTCCTAGCTCAGTGTTTAAGGAAAAGGACTATGATCTTCTGTATCCCAGCTGTGCTTATTTCTCTTTATACTTAGAATTGTTGCCACTTAAAAATTATTCACATTTTGATAGAATTATACAATGTTGGAAATGGGAAAATCTTAGAACTCATTTGAGTCAACTTTCCATTTACAGATGAGGAAACTGAGGTTCGGAGATGTCATGTGACTTGCTTATAAGTCACTATTATATTAGTGTAGTGTTTTCATCTGGACAGCACTGACTGCTGAAAACAATAATGCTCAAGTCTCAGTGGCTTCTAAGAAACACTAAGGTTTATTATTATATCATAGTCTGTGTGGGTCTTTGGGAGTGGGCTTGGGTGTGATCCATGCAGTCATTTAGGAACTCAATAATTCCACAATTTTAGAGGTTCTCAAAGACTGTATCCTCTGCATCTATCCAGCAGACAAGGACAGAGACAGTATGAAAAAGGCACACTTGTTCCAATTACCTCAGATGCAAAGTGACAAGTCACTTCCACTCATATGAAATTGGTGAGAATTTGCCAGGTGGCCTTCATCTAGATGCAAGGGACATTGGGAAGTATAGTTTAGCTGCATATCCAGTAAAAGAGAACAGGTTTGGTGAACATCTAGGCAGAATCTACCATACTTAATCTTTTCATACAGCAGTCACTCTCAAAGCGTCATCCAGCAGCGTCACTTGTTAGAAATGCAGATTTTCAGGTCCCACCCACACCTATAGAACCAGAAACTTGGGGTGATCCTAGTGATTTGGCATGCTAACGTTTGAAAACCACTGGCATACCTATTAAACCCAGTTCAGCATTTCTCAGCCCTGGCTATACACCAAATCACCTAGGGAAACCCAAAGCAAAACAAAAGAAAACAAAATAGTCTGGACCTTAACTCAGATAAATTAAATCTCAGTTTCTAGAGGAGGATCCAGCCATTGGTATTTTACAGTAAAAGTTTCTGGGATTTTCAACTGTGATTGGGGTCAGGGACTACCATCCTGGATGATAGAAACTGCAATTTATATTCCTTTTGTTGAACAATATGCAGCTTATTACCTGTATAACTTTGGATAAGTCAGTTAACCTCTCTGAAATTCTGTTTTATCCATCAATAAAATGGAGCATAATGCTAGAATCTTGTTTAAAGAGTTGTGAGGATTACAAGAAGTTGTGTTTATAATGTAATTATATAACAGCCACACATAGTGCTCATGTACAAACATTTTTAAAAACCTCTCTCTAGACCCAAAATGGCCACACTCCAATTGTTTCCAATTAGAACTGTTTTAAGCACATGTTAAGTGGAAACAAGGGAGTGAGTTCCCTCACTTTGATATCTGCTTGATAACAACGTTGTGCCTGATGGGCAGCTGGGCACCAACGGGGCCTGGCCATCATCTGTGAGTGACACATCTGTAATATCTGAAAAATGTAGAGGCACTTGCTTCTCTATTTGGTTTGATGCTGGAAAAGAAAAAAAAAATACATGTCTCGTAGTTGTATAGATTTTCTTTTATACTTGTAGTTTGCTGATAATGGTGAAATTTTAGTAGAGTCTGGATAACCTAAAAAAAGTATTCAGAAAGTTAATCCATTCACTGTGGACTTCTAGCAGGAGAGTTTAATTCTGTAGAAATTTCAAGCAAAACGGCTCATTGACAAAGCAAAATTGCTACATCATTTGATCTTATTTGAATAGAATTAAGATTAGATTTGGCTCTACTTAGTTAAGTAGTTTTGCTGGTGTATGTCTTCAAGTTTAACAAAAATATTAGAAAACATCTTATGTCATCAAGTGAAACTCTATTCAACTTGTGTTTGAAGTAACTGCGCTTAAAAAAATGTGTTGGATGACAGTTGTGATGGATTAGACCTGGAAACAGGACAGAAATTTGATAGAGAGTAGATGAATCATGTTAGGGTTAATATCCTGACAGCAAAACACTCTCATTTAAACTTCTGAATGGGTATAGATGGTTCAGTCTATTCAGACATCCTGGCAAGAGTGAATTTAGGATCTTGGTAGAATGTTGGTTTGTGAGAAGCATAATTTTTTAGCAAGTAATCACAAAGCTGGGTGTTGACAGCTTTGAGTTCAAATTTCAGACTCTCTGTAATATCATATAAATCACTCAGTTCCTCTGTGGATATGTTTTACTACCTGTAAAATATGATTCACTGTGTTTCTTTCATATATATCTCATTGTAGTTCTCAAATACTCTACTTCATATTTTAAGAATTAGGAAATAATTAAAAATATTTCTTGCCAAATCATAGTTATTTGATGGGCACATAATTTATTCCCTTGAAAATTCTTTACTCTCTGTGCCTGTTAGAAAATCGAGACAGTCTTAAACCAATTAGCTACTGGAAACAATGTGAAGCATGAGTTCAGTGTAGTTGTGAACCAAATTCCATTATAAGAATCAGACATTAGTGTTGTTATTCACTTGGCTCTGACCATTTTGTGAGCAAGGGGAAAATCTGACTTTTGCACAAAGTCATTTTACTCTGTGGGTTTATAATTTTGGCTGACAAATGGAGAGGTAAATTGATGATGACTTGCCAGCTAAGAATACTGTGTACTGTCTACCACTATAGGGAGCCAGAGTTTTGTCATTTAGCATGATGTCTCTTTAGCTTTCCTTACCCAGATTTCCAGCAAAAAAGCTAAATTCTGTTTTTCTCAATGAAAAAGACTTTTAAAAGGTAAGGAGAGTTTATTGTTAGCCCTGGCTGTTCCTGGGGTGGGTATTGATAAGACTTCATTAAACTGTCATCAAGGCTGGCTTCAGGCATAATGGGAAGACTCTCCCATCATCAGCAAGCATTGAGTCCTCATGGACTAGGTGTATCAATCCGTTCTCATGCTGCTAACAAAGACATACCTGAGACTGAGTAATTTATGAAGGAAAGAGGTTTAATTTACTCACAGTTCTGCAGGGCGGGGAGGCCTCAGGAAACTTACTATCATGATGGAAGGGGAAGCAAGCATGTCCTTCTTCACATGGCTGCAGGAAAAAGAAGAATGAGTGAAGGCAAAGGGGGAGAAGCCCCTTATAAAACCATCAGAACTTGTGTGAACTCACTCACTATTACAAGAACAGCATATGAGAACTGATTCCATGATCCAATTACATCCCACTGGGTTCCTTCCAACACACGTAGGGATTATGGAAATTACGATTCAGAATGAGATTTGTGGAGGGACACAGTCAAACGATATCACTAGGTGAGGGTTGTGAAGCCAGGGAGTGGGGCTGTGAAGTGTTTAAGGCCTTCTGGGGAAATAGCACAGCATAGCACTGTGGTTAAGGGACAATGCTTTGGGAGTCAGATAGGCCTGGGAGGAAATCCTGGCTCAGCACTCAGTATATATGCAACTTTGGACAAATGACTTAACTTTTTTAGTCTAAATGAGCTCATCTGTAAAATATGAGCATTATTGCCTACCTTGTAGGTTTGTTGTAAAGATCACATAAGATAATGTGTGCCGAATATTTGGCAACATCAAGACCTGGGGTGTAGTTGATCCTTCTTGGGCAGCCATGGGTCTTTCCCTTTCTGGTCTCATTTGTAAATTAATATTAAAAATTCTTGGTGTCTGTTGCTCTAAAAAGGCATTTTGATTTGCCATTTACATTTTTAATATAATTAAATTTACTTTCCCTCTACCTCTGTATGTAGCTGGAGTTCTAACTTGGATTTAGATGCAATATATGCTACAATGTAGTCATTTCTGGAAGATAAGGTAGGGCCCCCTTGAGAGTTAATTGCATGAGATCTTGAGTTGGACTTCACCCAAAAAGAAGTTAGAAATGAGATGGTCAGGTTTAGTTCAAGGGCAGTGCTGGGGGCATAGGAGAGAGCTGATCACGATGTTAGTCCCTCAGGCTTGATGCTGTGTTACTTGATACCCTTTAGGCAACATGGGCATGTATTAGTAGGATATATGGTGTCCATGTGTGTATTTCAGGTGGTACTGTGAAGCCAGGCACTCTGTTGTCAAGGAGGGTTGTCTATTTGATTGTCCTTACCTGAATCAGCTGTACATCTTTTGTGAACTCCGGGATACCTGTCTCTAGAAATAAGGACAGCTTTGTTTAGTCAAGATCAGACATCAAAACAGACCCATAATTACTGGCAGAACAGCCTCATCATGTTTTGGGGAGCTGAATCTTTATAAGCAGCCATGAAATTACTTTATGTAATTGGCCCTTTCAAACGCTGCTCTTTACCCATTGGCTGTTACCATTGGTGCCATACATGTAAGCGGTCACTAGAGTCTCCTCAGCCATTCAGCAGAATGGGTTCCAGGGATGATTCTGCTGTCAGTCATCTGGGAGACTAGATAGTCTTGGTCTCTTATGGCAACAGCAGGGGTGTGTGTGTGTGAGTGTGTATATGTGTATGTGTGTGTGTGTGTGTAGGCATGTGTAGATGGCAAGTATTAAGTACAACATGGTTCTCTAATTAATATAGTGCATTCTTTTAAGGATCTGGCCACTTATATTTATTCATAGGAAATTAAATTCCACGTGTGTTGGGCAGCTGGAATTTTATTACTTTCAGGAGGAACAATAGATGTTTTTAAACATCAGTTTATACAAGCACCTAAAGTTTCCTCTAACATATTCCGTTTATCACTGAAGGTCCTGGCTCTATGAAGAATGAACAGACTTGATAAATAGTTTCTCTAAATAGAATGTGTGAAATGATTATCTGTGGTTCTTGACATATACAGAATAGGATGGAGTAAATTACATACAGAATTTGGAGCTAGAAATCCTCTTGTGAAATTCAGATTAATGATTGGTTTTATACTTAGTGTCCCTCTTCCAGGAGATTAAAGCAGGACTAATTATATACATTTAATAACTATTTACCTGGTGTGGTTTGGGAGGCATAAAAGTTATCTGCCTCAATATAGTTTTTTTTTTTTTTTTTTTACCCAAATGATAATCTCTCTCTCGAAGATTCATTCTTTCAGGTCAAATATTGCCTCCTTATCTAGTTCTTTTTGGTGGAAGTAGATAATTCATAATGCGAATTATATTTTGGTGTTTATTTCTTTATTCAATATTCCTCTCCCTCTCATAAGAAGGCGTGTGTGTGTGTTTATGTGTTTAACTGTGCGACACAGCATTATGGCTATGGAGCGCTGGACGTTGGCTGGGTAGGAAGCATTTTATAAGACATACTTTAAAATTTTGCACAGGGCCTTGTCTTAGGACTTATTTTAGGGTTATAGACTTACAATTCTTGATATAGAGAATTTCTTTTTCCCAGTGATCATATTTTAAATCGCAGGCAATGATTCTCATCGAACTAGCTGTTATCACATGCTGGCCCCCAGGGCCAATCACAGTGATCATGAGTTTAAAGACATGGGATTGGTCAATTTAGGCCACATGCCTCAGACACCCTGAAAGCAGGGGTGGGTGGTGCATTGTACTGGGCAGCCTCATCAGAACCATGTGGAGTAAGGGAAGAGAGTTTTTCAAAAGGCAGATGGGGTTGCTATCTGTGCTAAAAAAGGAAAAGGCATGGCAAGACACAAATGACACTAACTATTGGACTCTTCTGACTCAAAATCATCTCCACTCAGAGTTTTTTTGGCATAAAATAATTCATTCTAACCTGAAGGGTGTAGTGAGTGAGTGAAGGCTAGACGTTTGGAATATGTGCACCCCTGAGGAGGGGTTGATTCTGAAACTCTGCCTCTTTGTGCTTGAGATGAAATAAATCAATATAAAATAGAAGCATTTGGCCACATTGACACTAACACATAAACATGAATCATTTGTAAATGTGCTAATGATGAGACCAAGATGTTTTACACTTCTGCATCAAAGGGGTGTCTTCTAGACTTGCTTTTCAATAGAGAAGCATCACCTCCAAGAGGGTGACGATTGTGATTGTCAGCCTCACAGGGGTGCAGGAGCAAAAAACTTAGATATTACAATGGTTTGTGTCTTCCCAAAGCTATGGTGCATAAACATATGCAATATCATGGAAAGGACAATTTAAAAAATATATAAAAGAGATCTTTAGGAGACAATAATGAAAAAAAAAAAGATTGAGACACATTGTTCTATATCCAAGCAAGTTGACTTACCTTAGGAAGATGTGAACTAGAATGAAATGAAGTTATGAAACTTGTGATTACAGACACAGCGAGACCAGTGAAAACCCAGTTGGGATTGGAACCCAGCCCACCTCCTAGCTCTGTGGAAATGGACAAGTAACTTAATCTCTCTGGATCTCAGTTTCTTAATAGTGACCTTTTGCAGTCAATCCTTCCCCCAACTGCTAGTCTTGGGCAGCTATTGATCTGCCTTCCGTCACTGGTTTCCTAGGATTTCATATAAATATAATCACACATGTGTTCCTTGTCTTGTATCTGACTTCTTTTGCTTTTGACAATGTTTTTCAGATTCATTGATGTTGTTGTGATGTATCTGTATTTCATTCCTTTTTATTACTAGTTTGTATTCCTACTCATCAGCTGATGGGTATTTGAATTATTTACAGTTTATTCTATTAAGAATAATGCCACTGTGAACATTTATGTGCAAGTCTTTGTGTGAACATAACTTTCCAAACGTTTTTTCTTTTTTTGAGATGGAGTCTTGCCCTGATGCCCAGGTTGGCGTACAGTGGCGCGATCTCAGCTCACTGCAACCTCCACTTCCCAGGTTCAAGCAATTCTCCTGTCTCAGCCTCCCAAGTAGCTGGGATGATAGGTGCTTGCTGCCATGCTTGGCTAATTTTGGTATTTTTAGTAGAGAGGAGGTTTCACTGTGTTGGCCAGGCTGGCCTCAAACCCCTGACCTCAAGTGATCTGCCCGCCTTGGCCTCCCAGAGTGCTGGGATTATAGGTGTGAACCACCATGCCTGGCCCCAAACTTTTTTTTATACTTGGTTATTGCTGCCAGATGCCATTGGATACCAGATATTCTATTTAGTTAATACATACCTAAGCTGTACATTGTACAAAACAAACAAAAGACAAAAAGCAGGCAAGAAAAAATACAAATGAGTAAACTGGATAGGATTCTTTTTGAAATGCTGCAGATTTTATAAATATTTATTGCTAGAAATAGCATATTTCAAAAAATTCTTGGAGTGTGAAAAAGTATGTGAAATAGAGACACCCCCAAATGTACAAACTTATCATACTAGTGGTATAATTTTGCAAAACAAATGCATAACTATGTAAAATAAAAAATTAGGTTCAAAGTATTTTGGGACACATTGACTATAGAAAAAACTTAATTCATAATTCCTAATTCAGAATTTTTGGCCAAAAAATATCCTAAAGCAAATAGGTTTCAGGTAAACAAATTTTAGGCAAATTCACTTTAGGCAAATTTCACAGTCAATGGAATAGCATTTGTGATTAATTAAACATGGATGGCAAAAGGAGAGGTCAAACCTGGGGCGCTTCTTAGATTTTTCTTAAGGACTGCCAGGTAGATAGAGGTATCATTCATGGAGATGAGAAATTTAGGAAGGGAAGGAGGATCTGTGGTGACATTGGGAGGGGAGAAAATGAGTTCAGGTTTATTTGTGTTGAGTTTGAGCTTCTTGGGAGGAACCTGGGTCAAGGTGTGCAGTAGGTAGTAAGATGTATGGAACATAGGGCAAGAATCTAGCTTGGAGATACCTATACTTAAGGCTTCATATGGGGATAAAGCCACAGTACACAGGTGTTTAGACACATGTAACACATCGGGAGAATTGTTGGGGTTGGAAGAGCTCTGTAGGAGACACTCATTCCAGTGCAAGAGAGAATCAGCCTTTCCTGTTGATTTTACCTGAGTGTCTCCAAGTGAAGCTCCTCTGGATGTTCCAGGGCACCAGACATACCCACAGTCCTTACACCTCAGGGACACACGGCATTGGCTTACAGGGGGTGGGCGATTCTATGAGCAGCATGGACTTGTTCCAGGGGTTAATATGTGTTGGAAGCTACAAAGAAAAACTGAAAATATGGACTCTCTGAAAATGACATTAGGGAATAGGTGTCACTGCTTTAGAGCTCCTTGCATGGCATGCAACATAAAAAGGGAGGGGGAGAGTGAGTGTGGCAGATGCCTTTGGTGCCCATGCCACCTCCCCACTGCCCACTTTTAGTTTCAGTTGGAGCTGTGGCAGATAGTTCTGGTGAACAGAGGCTCATTTTGTGTATCTTTCTGATGTTTCTCTTAGGGTGTTCTCTGACTTAGTAGAAGCCCTCTTGGCTTACATGCAATTGCAGCCCAGAAAACAGGGGAGCCAATACTCTTGGGAACACCTTCAATCAGTAGACATTGGGACCCAGTTGCTAAATACTACAGATACCAGTCCTGCAGGTGGGAAGCATTGGAGCCATCCTGTATGTCTCGTGGGGTCCCTGGCTGAACCATGCCCTGTTTCTTCCAATGGTACCTGGATAACACAGCTTTTAAAGAAAAGATATTTTCTTTTCCTCTTTTCTTGTCTCACTTTCTCATTCATTTACTCCAGATCCCTGCATCACTTCCAATATAAGCCATCTGCACCGAAGTGTTTACCTCAGACTCTGCTTTTTGGGGAACCTACCCTAAGACAGCTATCTTTGGTCACTCTTTAACAGAACATTGTCAGCTTAAGTGTGTCCCGTTGGCCTTGGCTGCAGGAAGACACTGGTGCCCAGCAGAAACAGCAGGGTGCCCAGTGGATGCAGCAACAACCAGCCAACGGGAGCCAGAAGGTGGGAACTGAGGTTGGTACATGGTAACTATGGGGCAGTGGGCTGGATGTGTCCATGAGACATCCGCAGGGGACTCTATCAGAAGTACATGGTAGTGACTTGGCTGCACACTAGGATTCTGCATTGTCAGGAATGGGTAAGAGCCAGTGAAACACTAGCTATGCACAAGATTTGGAACTGTCAGAATATGTGTGGTTGTTTAAACAATGACTAATGACAGTGAGTAAAAATCTCTTAGGAATAGCCTATTGGTTCTCAACCTTTGGTGCACACCAGAATCACCTAAGGAACGTTTTCAAAATACGGATGTCCCCAAAGTGCCATCTCTAGGAGTACAGCCATCTCTATTGTATATTTTTGAAAAATTCCTCAGCTGATAATGATGACCAATAAAACCTGAGGACCTCTGTGCAAAGTGAAAAATAAGGCCAGAGGAAGAAGTCCGAGGAGGCATTAACATGTGAGATGTAGGCAGAGAAATATGTCTGCAAATGAAGGTACCAGGGAATAGTCAGAAATGTAGGCAGGGAGCTTCTCGAAGAGGTGAAGGAAGGCTCATAACAGGGAGACTGGAAAAGATGTTGGTAGAGGGAGTTTCAGGAAAACAGTGGGAGCTGATGTCAAATCACAGCAGACTAAGGAATGAAGAGGAGGACACGCGTGTTCTATACCATGCTCAGACCGCTCACAGATCAAATTCTGTCTTCCACCAAATTGCACCACTCCGTAGAAAATAGCACACATGGTGGTGCACATATAACCTGGGGTTAGTACAGATCCCCGACCCCCACACTCCAGCACCAGGGAGACTGTGGCTGTGCGGTCTCTAGAAAAGTACCTGTGAGAATTTCTAACAGATAACAATCTCCAAGAAATTAAGAAGGAAAAGACCCTTAAAATAATTAAGCATTTCGGAACAGTGGACTCAAAGAAGGGGATTGTATTTTAATGTTTTAAAATGCAAGTTAGCACGATTTCCCCTCTTGGATGGCGTGCTGGCTGTCAATCCCTGGCGTCACGCCCTGTGGAAGGCTGCAGCGCCCGAAAAGGAGAAGCTGCTTTGGGGTAAATCTCCTCGGCCACATTTGTCTTGCACTGTGGCACTGCATCCTCTAGATGGCGATAAATCTCCAAAGAACGCTAAGTCTTCCCTCCTGGCTACAGGTTCCTTGGCAAATTGCTTTCTCAGTAGAGAAAAATGAGAGGCATTTCTTCAGAATTGACTGGAAGCTGCTGAGAAAGCTCTTCCTTGCCTCTTAGTTCTTGAAAGGCCTTTGAAACAGTGGCAAGGGTCCAGCGATTGGAATATTGAAATCTAATCAAGGAAGTAGCTGCTGCATTTCTCAGTATCCTGGAGCTGGGACCTGACAGCAATGATGGTGGGCGGTAAATAACTCCCTACACAGGCTTCCCTGCTCTGCAGAAACCGCCTCTCCCCCAGGCACTAACACTGGTGGGTTCTTACCCTTCTTAACAGGGGCATGTCTGTTCATTTTCCATAAGATAGCTAGCGCTAATATGAAACAATTTATTTTGGTGGTGGTTGTTTTGCATTTATCCACCATGTGCCACTATGTGCCAAGTGCTTTAGAAATCTCATTCAACCCTCTCAAGTAGGTTGTAGTATTTTTTCTGTTATTTAAATAAAGGAAATACTTGGCCAAAGTCACCACAGCTGGGTTTTGATTCTAGAGCTTGAGGTTTTTTTTTTTTTTTTTTTTTTTTTTTTTAAGGTGGAATCTTGCTCTGTCACCCAGGCTGGAGTGCAATGGTGTGATCTCAGCTCACTGCAGCTGCCACCTCCTGTATTCTAGTGATTCTCCTGCCACAGCCTCCTGGGTAGCTGGGATTACAAGCATATGCCACCATGCCTGGCTAATTTTGGTATTTTTATTAGAAACCAGGTTTCACCATGTTGGCCAGGCTGGCCTTGAACTCCTGACATCAGGCGATCCGCCCGCCTTAGCCTCCCTTAGTGTTGGGATTACAGGCATGAGTCACCGCGCCCAGCCTAACTTTGGTTCTTAATCCCACTGCTATAGTATCTCAAGTACAATGCCTCAAAACACTCAAACCCCTGAAAAGGATATCTGATGGGTCAGGGATCAGTGTCTCTCCGGAGAGTGGCCCAGAACATGAGACGATGAGGTGTCTAGGGGCTCAGGTTTTCTGAAAGGAGCATGAAGGCACCCTGGAAAGGGTAAAAGAGTTCAGAAGAGAACGGAGGGTGTAGGAGCCAAGGAGGAGATGACTGTCCTTCTCAGGGCTGCTAGCGGTCAGCTCCACCTGTAATTTGGCACTGATTATTCACCAATAAATGGCCTCAGACTTTTTAGTTTGATAGTCAGTGACTTCCTTGGAAAGCCGTTGGCCAAATGACCTGTTCAAAGCAGTAAGCAAATGTGGATTTGATCTGGAAATGGATTGGCAGTCACTGGCCTATTGTATCTCTGGGTGGGGGAAGCTCTGGTTTCTGACTGTTAGAGAAAGATTCCACCTGAACATGAACCAGCAGGGCTTGGGGTAGGCTTGGTGCAGATGTCTCTACTGTGGACATCTTACAGGGAGTCACTAGGAGGAATGTTCAGGTTCTCTTTTAGAAACGCAGTTAGCGGCACTGAAGTCATTTTTCTTGCCCTTTCCCCAGTTTGCCTTTAGCATGACTGAAAATGTTTTAAAATCACCACTTGTTGATTATGTGCTTGCTGTGTGTCTGGCCCTATAATGAACCATTTATGTGCACTGTCTCATCCACCTCTCACATAACCCCATGAGGTAAATATTATTATCTCCATTTTACAGACAGAAAACTGAGACTTAGTGTCTCAAGTAACTTACACAAGGACGCACAGGAAGTAAGTGGCAGAACCCTGGTCTCTTCATTCTGAGGCCTTTCTCTTACCTACTCTGTTAGGCAGAATTTCCTTTCTCTGCCTAAAACTAGGCTCATTAGTAAAGGCAGAACCAGAGATGTGCAATGATTACTGGAACTCACAAGTCACAGGCTCCTCTGTGCCTCCCCAGAGCAGACAAGACTCAGACTGCAAGGAAGTCAGTGAGATGTAAAGGGAGACCTTGGAAACCAAGAACTGTCAGACCTGAAGAATGACATTTCTGCTCCCTGGCTGTGACTGTGGGAGACAGATTTGCAAGTCGGGAGGCAGGCCCTGCACTTCTTGAATGAAATTCTGAGGTCGAGGTTGGTTGCCTGCTTTTAGTCCTTCGTCTGGCTATGTGTCTATTATTAACTCTATTAGTACCTTAGTCAACTGGCTGTATTTAATAGTAACATTAATACTGATGGCACCTTGATGGCAGCCAGGGATTACAGTTGACGGGGCAGTTCCATCCTGGTGATCAATGGAACGCTTGATGCTGAAGCCACATTTGCCTCCCCTACCTTGAATACTTGAGTGCTTTTACTATATTATCAACATCCATCCTAAATATGCTGTCAATAGCTAGCTATTTTCCCTTTCCCTCAAGGATCCTGAAATGCTTTGCATGTGTTCCTCCTACTGAAAGATAGAAGCTTGGTGTTATAGTTTATCCCCATTTACAAGATGGATATCCTTAAGAGCAAATTGGAAGCTGAACTGCGTCTCTGCACAATGGCTTCCTTTCATATCCCGTGTTTCTCTCCAGAGATATAAGAATATACAGAAACACAAAAGTCTTATTTATGGAAACATAGAGGAAAACATTCAAGCATTTGCTTGTATCAGCACTGCATTTTCCTACTTAGCATTAATCCTTTCGCTCATTTTTATTCTTTAATAGAAACACATATCCATGTTAGCAAAGAAAGAAAATTAAAACCTTGTCAATCAAAAATTATTCGATAATGTAGATGGTTTTATTTAATGTCTTTTTCTGCCTCTTAGCCTGAGTTTTCTTCTTGATATACTTTTAAGAAAAAAATTATGTTTCTTTAGTCTATCAACTAACACTTATGAAGCCCTTCCTATGCATATGGTACTATTCAAGGCCTTTATGGGACATAGGTTTGTGTACCTTTTTCCTCCATAAAAGAGCTTACAATTTAGTTGTGAAAAAACCTGCTTATCCACGTGTATGTGAATGTAGAGTTACTGCCTCTGTTGTTAGTTATGAAAAGTAAGAGACACAGACAGATATATCTTCTAGGACTTCACAGGAAGGAGACATCGCTGTGAGTGGGCCATTCAGAGATGAGCTCTGGGAGGTAGTGATCATTTATTCATCCATTCCACAAATACTTGTTGTGCCGGCCACTTGACAGCTTGCTGGGGCTATGGTGATGAATCAGAAAAGCTCCCTGAGAAACTCATGATAGCAGGGAAACAGATGAATAAATTGTTGATTATAATCTAGGCCAGGATGACTGGAAAAGGCTGAGCTGTTTTTGCACAAAGTTTGGCCTAAGGGGATAAAATGGAGGCAAGTGGGGCTGAAACCCAGTCTCCATTGCCTCTTCCAGGACAGACATGAGAACAACAGGGACTTTTGTCACAGAGGGGGAGCCTCTTTGTAAGTCCTGCCAAGGCATCATATATACCAGTGGCTGCCCTGAGTGTGATCAATTTTTTTTCTATTTTACAATTTACATATGATAAAATTCATTCTTTTGGATGTACAGTGCTATGAGTTTTGGTAAACGCATAGAGTCATGTAACTATCATACATCGACAATAGTTCCATTGTTCCTCTAAAAAAATTCCCTCTACCTCTTTGTGGTTAAGCCTGCCCTCTTCCCCAGTGCCTGGAAACTGCCAGTCTGATCTCCAATTCTATGGTTGTCTTTTCCAGAATGTCATATAAATGGAGCCATACAGAGTATAGCCTTTTGAGTCTTCCCTCTTACATAGCACAGTGCATTTGAGATTTATCCGTGCTGCTGCATCTATTGATTATTTGTTCCTTTTTGTTGATGAGTAGTTTTCCATTGAATGGGTGTACCACAGTTTATTTATCCATTTCCAAGTTGAGGGATATGCTAATTGTTTCCAGTTTTTGGCAATTAAACATATAGCTGCTATAAACATTTGCATATTGTCTTCTGTGTGAACACAGGCTTTCATTTCATTTGAATAATTATCTAGGAGCGAGGTTGCTGGGTTGTATGGCAAGTATATATTTAGCTTCATGAGAAACTACTTAAAGACAAAATAAATCTAAGATGAAACAACTTCCACTCTTTTAAAGTGGCTATACCAGTTTGCATTCCTACCAGCAACGTATGAGAATTCCAGTTGCTTTGTATCCTTGCCAGCACTTGATATTCTTCTTTGTTTTTTAAAATTTAGCCATTCTAGTAGTGATGTAGTAGTATCATTGTGGTTTCAATTTGTTTTTCACTAATGACTAGTTATACTGAACATATATCACAGGCTTATTTGCCATCTACATATCTTCTGGGTAAAGTACTTGTTAAAATCTTTCCCCATTAAAAAACTGGATTTGCTTGATGTGGTTGAGTTTTGAGAATTATTCTTTTTCTTTTCTTTTCTTTTTTTTTTTTTTTTTTTTTTGAGACAGAGTCTCACTCTGTCTCCCAGGCTGGAGTGCAGTGTCACCATAATAGCTCACTGCAGCCTCAAACTCCTGGACTCAAATGATCCTCCTTTTTCATGAGAATTTTTTATATATTCTCAGTGCAAATCCTTTGTCAGATGTGCAATTTGCAATTATTTTCTCCCAGTTTGTCCTTTCTAACTCTGCCTTTATCAGAGCAAAAACTTAAAAATTTGATAAATCCAACTTACCAATTTTTAAATTTTTCTTTTCTTTTTTTGAGATGGAGTCTCGCTCTGTTGCCCAGGCTAGAGTGGAGTGACATGATCTCGGCTCACTGTAACCTCTGCCTCCTGGGTTCAAGCAATTCTCCTGCTTCAGCCTCCAGAGTAGCTGAGATTATAGGAAGATGCCACCACGCCTGGCTAATTTTTGTATTTTTAGTAGAGATGGGGTTTTGCCATGTTGGCCACACTGGTCTGGACTCCCGACCTCAAGTGATCTGCGCACCTTGGTCTCCCAAAGTGCTGGGATTAGAGACATGAGCTAGCAATTTAAAAATTTTATTGATTGCCCTTTTGTTGTTATATCTAAGAACTGTGTCTAACTCAAGGTTACAAAGATTTTTCTTCTAGAAATTTTAAAATTTTGTGTTTATATTTAGCTATATTATCCATTTTGAGTTAATTTTTGTATATGGTACAAGGTGTGGATTGAAGCACTTTTTTTTTTGTACATAGGGATATCCAACTGTTCCAGTGTTATTTGTTGAAAAGACTATCTTCTCTTCATTAAACTGCTTTTGCTTTTTTTGTTAAAAATCAATTGGCCATGTTCATGTGGGTCCCTTTTTGGGTTTTCTATTTTGTTCCATCGATCCAGGTGTCTCCCCTTTCTCCAGTGTGAGTGTGGTAGGTCTTAAGTCAGGAAGAGACACCGAGTGAAAGGGGAGCATTCGGGAGAGGATGTGGGAAGGTGAGGAAAGGCTGGAGATTTTCCAGACAACATAACCTTTAAGCCGAGATCTGTGATCTCCGAATGCTCTGGGCAAAGGCTGGAGGGCAAGAGGGAAATGGGTGGGGGCAATGGTATAGTTCACAGTGTGGTTGGAGCAGAGTATAACAGGCTGGTTGGAGATGACCTAAGCCAGGGTCAGGTCAAAAGAGGTGTCAATTTGATCCCAAGCGTAGAGTGGATGTGTTCGTTTTAGAGGAGGGCATTTAAGCCAGTCAACAGGGTGAGTGAAAACACATTCAGAAGTTCTCTGCTGTCATTCGATCAGTGCATCTTCCCTAGCTCTAAAAGAGGGAGTCTGGCTTCTCCAAAACAGCAGCCCCGAGGCCCGGCTGCCCAATCATCTCCCAGAGGGAGCAGCCCACTCAGCCCAAGAGTTGGAACCTGCTCATCACTTTTTCCCTCTTGCCTTGGCTGTGAAGCTAGGCCTTGCTGAGTCGCAGTGTACTGCCTGGCATGAATCAGCAGATGGCAGCAAAACCAAGGCTCCTGGAGCAGAAGCAGCACAGTTCACTGCCTTCAGTTCAGAGCAGCTTTAATATTGCAGCAATTTGGATGCCTGCATAAACGCAGGCTTGTTTTTTTTTTCCTCTCCACTTCCGCTCCCTGGAAATAATATTCTCTAAATCTTTTGGAATTAAACCAGCCAAATAGAGTATAACATGTTTCTTAATCATTTGGGCCACATTCTACTTTCTGAATGGGTGTTGGTTTCAGTGGGAATGTTTTCTGTGGCTGTGGATCATTGAGAAGATGGCGCTGATTTGCTCTGGTAAGTTGAAGAAATAACCAAGCATGTGGCATGAAGTGAAATAAGGACAAATGCAAGAGACACCCTGGAGACAGGCAGCTGGGGGCAAAGAACATCTGTGGGGAAAGGGTGGTGAACCAGGTGCCCACCTGCCAGCATTATTGCTGAGGCACGTCTCAGCCAGGTAAGCTGCTTCCTCAGAAAATTCCCCTCCCCTACTGCTCCCACTTCCAGAATTCCTTCTTGGACCGGGATGAAAGTTTTCAGCCTTCAAGTGTTTCTTCCTTGGGAAGCTGGCACACTCCCTATTTCCCCTAGTACCCTGCTGGACCAGGGGACACACTCACTCAGCTCAGTGCAACTTGCCTCCATGGCACTTTTCACAGTGTGGAATTATATGACTGTGGGACAATACAATTGGTGTCTCTATCCTCTGTTAGACAGTAAACCCCATGAAGGCAGGAATTGTTTTTGCTTTGCTTAGTTCTGTAATCCCATAGGTCTGGCATAGTTGCTGGCATAACTGTGACACAATTATCTGTTGAATAATTCCATGATTATATAAGCAGAAAAGGATATATAATATAGAGGCAGAGAGCCAGATTGATCCAGGTGGAAATCCGGTGTTTATTTGTATTAGTCTGTTTTCACACTGCTAATAAAGACATACCCCAAACTGGGAACAAAAAGAGATTTAATTGGACTTATAGTTCTACATGGCTGGGAGGCCTCAGTATCATAGTGGGAGGCAACAGGCACTTCTTATATAGTGGTGGCAAGAGAAAATTAGGAAGAAGCAAAAACGGAAAGCCCTGATAAACCCATCAGATTACGTGAGACGTATTCACTATCATGGGAAAGACCAGTCTCCATGATTCAATTACCCCCCCACCCCGGTCCCTCCCACAACACATGGGAATTCTGGGAGATACAACTCAACTTGAGATTTGGGTGGGGACGCAGACAAATCATATCACTTACTCGTCCACTGAATGTACTGGGTATGTTGCTTAAATGCTCCAAATTTCAGTTTTTTCACCTGTAAAATAGAAACAATGATACCTATCTTGCAGGCTGGTCGTGAGTACACAATGGAATTATCTATGTTAAGTATTTAGCCCGGTACTGGAAAGTGAATAACTGTCTGCACATGATAGCTACTTTAATTTTTATGATAGAACCTTTATATGCAATTTGTTCAAGGAAACAGCATTGATCTGATTTCAAAAGGAGATAAGCTGACTAGCATGAGAGCTTGTTTCATACAGTTTTGATTGGAGAGAGGGAGAGAGAGTTGTTGGAGGAGTGGTGTTGCTGCTGTTGCTGCTGAAATGAGAGATTTGGAAGTCCTAAAGCTTAAGATGTTCTGTGCTAAGGTGTGTGGGAAAAGACTGCTCCAAGTCACAATAAATAATAAGCTGACTAGGTGAAGCCGTATCCTTGTTTAAAAAAAGAAATTCAGTGGGATTACTGACATGGGTGTCAGGAATGTAAGGCTAGGCAAAGCAATTAGACATTTAAATTCCACCAAGACAGTGCTAAAAGAATTGTGTTCAGTTCTGCCCTCCACACTGGGAGAGTAGCGAGATTAAAGGAAGCCCCCACAGAGAAGGGTGAGTGCTGATGTGCTCTTCCCAAGAAATGCTTTTAAGCTGTTACATACATGCTTTGTGTTATTTAAAAAAGCAGAGCTTTTGAAAGTGCTTTTAAATATTTGGGATATTTGTTCATAATAGCCAAAAAGTAGAAACAAGCCAAATGTCCATCAGTTAACGAATGGATAAACAAAGTTTTTTATATCCATATAATGGTATACTGTTTAGGCATTTAAAAATGAAGTTCTAATACATGCTGTAACATGGGTGGACCTTGAAAACATTATGCTAGGTGAAATAAGCCAGACACAAGTATTGTGTGATTCCACTTATACAGTAGCCACATTAGTAGAGACAGAACGTAGAACAGTGGTTGATTAAGGCTGCGGGAAGTATAGGGTGGGGAGTAGCATTTGACTGCTAATCGGTATGAGTTTCATTTTGTGGTGATGGAAATATTGTGACATGATACTGTGGTAATTTTACAAGTCTCTGAACATATAAGAAACCACTGAAGTATAATTAAAATGAATAAATTTTATATGTGAATTATATCTCAATAAAGATGTTAAAAAATATTAGGGATAGATCAGAGGTTCATAACCCAGGCTGTACATTACAGTCAATTTGGAGAGGCTAAAAAAAAAATACCAGGTTCCAGATTCTCACTGTAACCACTGAGATCTGAATATCTGAGGGGTGAGGCATGGCCCTGGGCATTTGTGAAGCCACGATTGAGAGACTCTGCACTGATTGTTTGAGGGAGTAGATTTTAACTTTTCTACCTCTTCAGAACTCACTGAATAGGCATTCACTTTTGTTGTTGTTTTTAATGATATAAGGTTGTATGTCTGAGATAATTTCCCTTAGTTTTTCTTGGAGGCAGAACAGTGGTAGAACTATATGGCCTTATTAGAAACTTTCCCATTTTAGTATTTTATAATTAAATTAATCTTTTGCAAATGTCATTGAAAGGTACAA
The DNA here is from genome assembly GCF_009761245.1 of Sapajus apella. Taxonomy (NCBI): domain Eukaryota; kingdom Metazoa; phylum Chordata; class Mammalia; order Primates; family Cebidae; genus Sapajus; species Sapajus apella. Next base: position 5,935,698 of record NW_022437018.1, read on the forward strand.
ACGTTTGTTCTAGTAATGCCTGATGCTTTAGTACAACCAGAAACATTCTGTTCATTTAGTTTTCTAATTTTTTCCTATTGGCTTTCTTAAAGTATAATTGACAAATAAAATTATGTGTATTTAAGATATGCAATATGATTATTTGATATATATTTATATAATTAAATAATTACTGTGTTCAAACTAATTACCACATTTGTCACCTCACAGTTGACAATTTTTCTGGTGGTGATAACACTTAAGATCCATTTTCAGCAAATTTCAAGTATGTAATACAGTCATATTGACTATAGTCACTGTGTTGTACATTAGATTCCCAGAATTTCATCTTATAAATGAAAGTTTGTGTACTTTGACCAACGTCTGTTCAATCTGCCCTCTGCACCATGCTTCCCTGTACTACTGGCAGTTACCATTCTATACTTTTTAAAAAAACTTTTATTTTAGGTTTGGGGGTGCATGCGAAGGTTTGTTACATAGGAAAACACATGTCATGGGGGTTTGTTGTACATATTATTTCATCACCTGGGTAATAAGCCCGGTACCCAATAGTTACCTTTCCACTCCTCTGCCTCATCCCATTCGCCCCTCACAAGTAAACCCCAGTGTCTGTTGTTTCCTTCTTTGTGTTCATAAATTCTTATCATTAAGCTGCCACTTATAAGTGAGAACATGTGGCATGTGGTTTTCTGTTCCTACATCACTTTGCTAAGGGTAATAGCCTTCAGCTCCATTCATGTTCCCACAATATACATGATCTCATTCCTTTTTATGGCCACATAATATACCATGGTGTATATGTACCACATTTTCTTTATCCAATCTGTCATTGTTTGGGCATTTAGGTTGATTCCACATCTTCGTTATTGTAAACAGTGCTGCAATGAATATTCACATGCATGTATCTTTATGGTGGAGTGATTTATATTCATCTGGGTATATACAAACTAATGGGATTGCTTGGTTGAATATTTCTGCTTTTAGCTTTTTGAGGAATCTTCATACTGCTTTCCATGATGGTTGAACTAATTTACACTCCCACCAACAGTGTATAAGTGTCCCCTTTTCTCTACAACCTCACAAGCATCTGTCATTTTTTGACTTTTTAGTAATAGCCATTCTGACTGGTGTGAGATGGTATATCGTTGTGGTTTTGATTTGCATTTCTGTAATGATCAATCACCATTATATTCTTTGCTTGTGTGACTTTAGCTTTTTCAGATTCCACATATAAATGAGAGAGTGCAGTGTCTGTCTTCCTGTATCTGGCATATTTCATATAGCATAATATCATCCAGGTTCATCAATGTTGTCACGAATGACAGGGTTTCCTACTTTCTACGACTCTAAAGTATTTCATTATGCAAGTATTACATTTTATATATCTATTCATCTGTTGACGGGTATTTAAGTTGATTCCATGTCTTGGTAATTGTGAATAAAGCTGCAATGATCATGGAAGTGCAGATATCTCTCTGACATATTGATTTCATTTCCTTTGACTATACAGTTATGCACCACTTGATGATGTTTCAGTCAACTATAGACTATAAATATGGTGGTCCCTTAAGATTATAATATGATATTTTTACTGTACCTTTTCTATGTTTAGGTATGTTCAGATACGCAAATACCATTGTGTTACAATTGGTTACACTGTTTGGTACGGTAACATGCTGTAGAGGTTTGGAGCCTAGAAGCAACAGGCTATACTATATCACCTAGGTGTGTATGTAGTATGTTACACCATTTAGATTTGTGTGAGTATACTCTATGATGTTTGCATAATGACAAAATTGCCTAATGATGCATTTCTCAGAACGTGTCTCTGTTGTTAAGCGATACATGACTGTATACACAGAATTGGGATTACTGGATCATATGGTTGTTATATTTTTAATTGTTTGAGGAACCTCCATACTATTTCCTATAATGGTTGTATAATGTACATTCCCATCAACAGTGTACAAGGATTTCCTTTTCTCCACACTCTTACCAACATTTATCTTCTTGTTGCATTGATCCCTTTACCGTTATATAATGCCCTTCTTTTTTTTTTTTTTTTTTTTTTTGTTTGTTTAAAGTCTGTTTTATCAGAGACTAGGATTGCAAACCCTGCTTTTTTTTGCTTTCCATTTTCTTGGTAAATATTTCTTGATCCCTTTATTTTGAGGCTATGTTTGTCTTTGCATGTGAGATGGGTTTCCTTAATATAGCACACTGATGGGTCTTGACTCTTTATCCAATTTGCTAGTCTGTATCTTTTAATTGGGGCATTTAGCTCATTTGCATTTAAGGTTAATATTGTTATGTGTGATTTGATCCTGTCATTATGTTGCTAGCTGGTTATTTTGCCCAGTAGTTGATGCAGTTTCTTTATAGTGTCAATAGTCCTTCCAATTTGGTATATTTTTGCAGTGGCAAGTACTGGTTTTCCCTTTGCATATTTAGTGCTTCCTTCAGGAGCTCTTGTAAGGCAGGCCTGGTGGTGACAAAATCTCTCAGCATTTGCTTGTCTATAAAGGATTTTATTTCTCCTTTGCTTATGAGGTTTAGTTTTGCTGCATATTAAATTCTAGGTTGAAAATTCTTTCCTTTAAGAATGTTGAATATTGGCCCCTGCTCTCTTCTGGCTTGCAGGTTTTCTGCAGATAGATCTGCTGTGAGTCTGATGGGCTTCCCATTGTGGGTAACCCAACCTTTCTCTCTGGCTGCGCTTAATATTTTTTCCTTCATTTCAACCTTGGTGAATTTGACAATTATGTTTCCTGGGTTTGCTCTTCTCAAACAGTATCTTTGTGATGTTCTGTATTTCCTGAATTTGAGTGTTGGCCTGTGTTGCTAGGCTGGGGAAATTCTCCTGGATAATAGCCTGAAGAGTGTTTTCCAACTTGGTTCCATTCCACCTGTCACTTTCAGGTACACCAATCAAACATAGGTTTGGTCTTTTCACATAGTTCCATATTTCTTGGAGGCTTTGTTCATTCCTTTTTATTCTTTTTTCTCCAATCTTGTCTTCATGCTTTATTTCATTATGTTGATCTTCGATCTCTGATATCCTTTCTTCCACTTGATCGATTTGGCTATTGATACTTGTGTATGCTTTATGAAGTTCTCGTGCTGCATTTTTCAGCTCCATCAGGTCATTTGTGTTCTTCTCTAAACTGGTTATTCTAGTTAGCAATTTCCATAACCTTTTTTCAAGGTTCTTAGCTTCCTTGCATTGGGTTAGAACATGCCCCTTTAGCTCAGAGGAGTTTGATATTACCCACCTTCTGAAGCCTGCTTCTGTCAATTTGTCAACCTCATTCTCTGTCCAGTTTTGTTCCCTTGCTAGTGAGGAGTTGTGATCCTTTGAAGTAGAAGAGGCATTCTGGTTTTTGAAATTTTCAGTCTGTTTGCCCTGGTTTTTCCTCATCTTCATGGATTTATCTACCTTTGGTATTTGATATCAGTGACCTTTGGATGGGGCTTTTGTGTGTACATCCTTTTTGTTGATGTTTATGCTATTCCTTTCTGTTTGTTAGTTTGCCTTCTAACAGTCAGGCCCCTCTGCTGCAGGTCTTCTGGAGTTTGCTGAAAGTCCACTCCAGACCCTGTTTGCTTGGATATCACCAGCAGAGGCTGTAAAACAGCAAAGATTGCTGCCCATTCCTTTCTCTGGAAGCTTCATCCCAGAGAGGCATGCGTCAGATGCCAGGCAGAGCTCTTCTGTATGAGTTGTCTGTTGACCCCTGCTGGGAGGGGTCAGGAGGCACAGGGGTCAGAGATCCACTTGAGGAAGCAGTCTGTCCCTTACCAGAGCTCAGGCACTGTGCTGTGAGATCTGCTGCTCTCTTCAGAGCCAGCCAGTCAGGAAATTTTAAGTCTGTTGAAGCTTCACCCATAGCCACCCCTTCTCCCAGGTGCTCTGTCCCAGAAAGATGGAAGTTTTATTTATAAGCCCCTGACTGGGGCTGATGCCTTTCTTTCAGAGATGCCTTGCTTAGAGAGGAGGAATCTAGAGAGGCAGTCTGGCTACAGCGACTTTGCCCAGGTGTGGTGGGCTCCATGTAGTCTGAACTTCCTGGTGGCTTTGTTTACACTGTGAGGGGAAAACAGTAAACAAAGTTTAAAGTTTGTAAACAAAGTAACTGTTTAAATTTTTTTTTTAAGTGAGGATTTTATTATTAAGCAGTACCTATAATTGGTACTGTAAATTCCACAGGTAAAAATCTTGAGGTGGCTCATAGTGTATGTACTGGTTTTGAATTGCCTTGATTTTAACACCCTGTGGTAGGAATCATTTGATTTCTACTTAGGAGGAGTGCTTTCTGTTTCCCATTTGTAAGAGGATTTAAGAAAAGCATAAACTCAAGTCCTAAAGCAGGCTGAGGCAACCATATCCTTAGAACACCTCTCACCACAGCGTGATTCTTCACATAGCAGGGCTTGCACATGGGCTTGTCATTGACCATCATGTATATTTCCCCAGCTAGGATGCTGTCACAGTCAAAGCAGCAGAAGTGTTTCAGGTGCCAATTCTGGTTTTCTGCCTGGGTATACTCATTGCTGAATATCAGCTCGTCACAGCCAGCACATTGGGGTTTCTCGCTGTCACAGTAATGTCTGCCACAGTATAGCTTCTCATTCTTCCAGAAATAAATCATGTCAACCAGGAGTTCCTGGCAGATGCTGCAGACAAAACAGGCTGGGTGCCACAGTTTATCGTAGCTGGCCCTTTCAGCATAGATGGCGGGGTTGCCTTCCTTCATACTCAGTTTGCAACAATAGCAGGAATATTGAGTACTTTTGTGCTCAGCAGATTTGTCCTCCATGGCCCCTACTCTAGCCTCAGTAATGGTGGACACCCCTCCCCCTACCAAGCTCCAGCATCCCAGGTTGACTTCAGACTGTTGTGCTGGCAGCAAGTATTTCAAGCCAGTAGATCTTAGCTTGCTGGGCTATGCGGGGGTGGGATCTGCTGAGCTAGACCCCTTGGCTCCTTGGCTTCAGCCCTCTTCCCAGGGGAGTGAATGGTTCTGTCTCACTGGCATTCCAGGCACCACTGGGGTTGAAAAAAAACTCCTGCAGCTAGCTTGATGTATGCCCAAATGGCCATCCAGTTTTGTGCTTGAAACCCAGAGCCCTTGTGGTATAGGCAACGGAGGGAATCTCCTGGTCTGCAGGTTGTGAAGACCATGGGAAAAGTGTAGTATCTGGGCTGGAATGCACCACTCTTCTCATGGCAGAGTTCCTTATGACTTCTGTTGCCTAGGGGAGGGAGTTCCCCGACCCCTTGCACTTCTTGAGTGAGGCAACACCCCACCCTGCTTCTGCTTGCCCTTGTGGGCTGCACCCACTCTCTAACCAGTCCCAGTGAGATGAGCTGGGTACCTCAGTTGGAAATGCAGAAATCACCTGCTTTCCACTTTGATCTCTCTGGGAGCTGCAGACTGGAGCGGTTCCTATTTGGCCATCTTGCCAACCACTTCTGTTAATTTTTTTCTACATTTAATTGAGAGATTTTATCAGGAAAGGATGTTGAATTTTGTCAAGTGCTTTTTCTGCCTTTTTTGAAATAATTGTGATTTTTTTATCCTTCATTCTGAATCTGTTAGTATGGTGTATCATGTTTATTGATCTGCATACATTGAACGATCCTTGCATCCCAATTAATGTCTGTTTTTATGACAGTACCATACTGTTTTGATTACTATAGCTTAGTAATGAAGCTTAAAATCAAGATACGTGATACCTCTACCTTTTTCTTTTTACTCAGGATTACTTTGGCTATTTGGGATCTTTTGTGGTTCCATACAGATTTTTGAGTTTAAAAAAGCTTTTCCTATAAAAAATGCTCTTGGAATTTTAATAGGGATTGAATTGAGTTAGTAAATTGTTTTGGGTAGCGTGGATATTTAAAAAACATAATTCTTCAAATATATGAATACTAGATATCTTTCCGTTTGTTTGTATCTTTTTGACTTTCTTTTATTGATGTTTTAGACTGCTTAGTGTACAGATCTTTTACCTTCTCCGTTAAATTTATTCCTAAGTGTATATTTTTTGGTATCTATTATAAATGGGATTGTTTTCCTAATTTAGTTTTTTGGAGAGTGTGTAGAAACACACTGATTTTTGTATATTATGTCTGCATTCTGCAACTTTATTGAAGTTATTATTTATAAGAGTTTTTTTCTGTGGAGTCTTTCAGATTTTCTATATATAAAATTATGCCATCTGCAAACAGAGATGATTTAATTTTTTCCTTTCTTATTTGAATGACTTTTATTTCTTTTTATTGCTTAATTGTTTGGGCTAGTAATTCCAGTATTATGTTGAATAGAAGTGGTGAGAATGGGCATCCTTGTCTTTTTCCTGATATTAGAGGAAAACTTTCAGCTTTTCACCGTTGAGTATAATATTACTTGTGAACTTGTGCTATGGCCTTTATTATGTTGATGTACATTGCTTCTCTATTTAATGGAGAGTTTTTATCAGGCAAGGATGCTGGATTTTGTCAAATGCTTTTTCTACATCTATTGAGATAGTGGTGATTTTTATCCTTCATTCTGCTAATATGGTGTGTTATATTTATTGATCAGTATATGTTGAACAATCCTTGCATCCAGGGATAAATCCTGATTGATCATGCTGTATAATTCTTTTAATATTCTGTTTAATTGGTTTTCTAGTGTTCTGTTGAGAATTTTTGCATCTATGTTCATCAGGAATGTTGACCTGCCATTTTCTTTTTTTGTAGTGTCCTTGTCTGGCTTTGGTATGAGGGTAATGCTGGCCTTGTAATGTAAATATGGAAGTATTCTCTCCCTTCAGTTTTTAAGAAGTGTTTGAGAAGGATTGGAATTCATTCTTTAAATTTTTGGTAGAATTCACCCAGGAAGTCATCTAGTCCTGGGCTTTTCTCTGTTGGGAGGTTTTTGATCAGTACCTCAATCTTCCTACTCACTATTAGTCTATTCAGATATTCTTTTTCTTCATTATTCAGTCTTGGTAGGTTGTCTGTTTCTAAGGATTTATTCATTTCTTCTAGGTTATCCAATTTGTTGGATAGTAGTCTCTTATGATCCTTTGTATTACTATGGTGTCAGTTGTAATGTATCCTTTTTCATTTATTATTTTATTTGTTTGAGTCCTTTCTCTTTGTTTCTGGGTTAGTTTAGCTAAAGATTTGCCAGTTTTGTTTCTTTTCAAAAAACCAACTTTTACAAAACTAACTCTTAGTTTTGTTGATATTTTCAATCATCTTTCTAGTCTCTATTTCATGTATTCTTCCTTTAATCTTTATTGTTTCTTTTCTTATGCTAACTTTGGGCTTAGCTTGTTCTAGATTTTTCTAGTTCCTTAAGATGTAGTGCTAGGTTGTTCGAGATTATTTTTTTTCTTAATGTAGATATTTATCAATGCAAACTTCCCTCTTAGAACTGGTTTTTCTGCTTTCCATAAGTTTTGGAATGTTGTTTCCATTTTTGCCTCAAAATACTTTTTGATTTTCCTTTTGATTTCTTTATTGACACATTGGTTGTTAATGAATGTGTTATGAATTTCAGAGCTTCTTCCTGATATTGATTTTTAATTTTATACCATGTGGTTAGAAAAAATGCTTAATGCAATTTCACTCTTCTTAAATTTGTTAAAACTTGTTTTGTGGCCTAGCATATAATCTATCCTGAAGAAAGTTCTATATGTGCTTGAGAAGAATGCATATTCTGCTGCTGTGGGTGGAATGTTCTCTATATGTCTGTTAGATCCATTTGGCCTATAGTGCTATTCATGTCTTCTCTTTCCTTATTGATTTTCTGTCTGGATGATCTATTAATTGTTGGAAGTGGGGTTCAGAAGCCCCCTAGTATTATTCTATTCCCTTCTATTTCTCCCTTCAGTTCTGTTAATATTTGCTTTATATATTTAGGTGTTCCACTATTTGGTGCATATATATTTACAATTATTATATTCTCTTGATGAAGTTAATGTCTTTATCATTATATAGTGATTAATATTTGTCTCTTGTGACAGATTTTGACCAAAAGTCTATTTTGTCTGAGATAAATAGAGTTAATCTTGCTCTACCTTGGTTATTATTTGCATGGAATATCTTTTTCCATTTCTTCACTTGCAGCCTATGTGTGTCCTTAAAATCTCCTCTAGGCAGCACATTATTGTGTCTTATTTTGTTGTTGTATTCAGCCACACTGTGCTTTTTGGCTGCAGAATTTAATTTGTTTACATTTAAAGTAATTATTTTTAGGTAAGGATTTACTATTGCCATTTTATTAATTGTTGACTGTTTTGTAGTTACTTTTATCCCTTTTCTGTCTTCCTTTGTAGTTTGTTGAATTTTTAGTGACAGGCTTTCATTCCTTTCTGTTTCTCTTTTGTGTCTAATAGAGGTTTTTCTTTGTGGTCGCCATGAGGCTTATATAAAACATATTATAATTATAAAAGTCTTTTTAGGCTGATAACAACCTCAATTGCATATAAAAACTCTATACTTTTACTTTCCCCTCTCCTACCTTTTAGGCTATTACCGTAAAACTTTACATTTTTTTATATAGTATAACCATAAATAATACTTTTGTCTGTCAACCTTTACACTAGAGTTAAAGTGATTTATGCATCACTATTACTATATTAGAGTATTCTGAATTTGACTATGTATTTACCTTTACCAGTGAGTTTTTATACAATTCGTATGTTTTTATGTTGTTACTTAGCTAGCACCCTTTCGTTTCAACTTGAAGAATTCCCTTTATTTTTTTTTTTGTAAGATAAGTCTGGTGGTGATCAACTGTCTCAGCTTCTGTTTGTCTGGGAAAGTCTTTATTTCTCTTTCATTTCTTAAGGACAGTTTTTCCAGGTGTAGTATTATTGGTTGGAAGTTTTTTCCTTTTAGCACTTTGAATATATTATCCTACTCCCTCTTGGCTCCTTCCAGGTCCCACAGTGGATGGTGCTGGTAGGAGGACCAAGGCAAAATTGGGTTGTAACCAAGTCCACAGGGGGATAGGGCTGTATCTGGGTCTGTAGCTGGGGCCATGGTCAATAAACATATCACCTGGGTATAGACCATTCTCAAAGTGGCCCTCCTCAGTATTACAGCTTCCTACCAGGATCCCAAAGCTCCCATAAAGGTACTTTTGTCTGTTGATAGCTGCCAAATTAATGTTCTGTGAGGAGATATGAGCAGGGACCTCATATTCTACCATCTTACTGACATTACTCCTTCTGTTCATTTAAATTTACTTAACAGAGGTAATGACAATGGTACCAACATGAAAATTTTCATGCTCTAATCATACTTTCTATTTAGACAAATTAAAATGGTTAATACTTTAATGAAACAAACTTTTGTTTCATTATTGTTGTCATCATTATCAGCATGACTCAAAGCAATTAATTGTCTGTTTATTTTCCTCACTGGCAGGTATAAGTCACACCAGTCTTTTTAGGTGAACCATTGCATTTCCTGAAGAATAGTAGTAAAAGTCCCTGTTAAAATCTTCATGAAAGCCAACCAGAACTTTATTTATTTATTTTTTTGAGACACAGTCTTGCTGTGTTGCCCAGGTTGGTGTGCAGTGGTGTGATCTTGGCTCACTGCCTCCCAGGTTCAAGTGATTCTTGTGCCTCAGCTTCCTGAGTAGCTGGGACTATAGGCACATACCACCATTCCTGGCTAGTTTTTGTATTTTTAGTAGACAGAGGGTTTGCCTTGTTGGCCGGGCTTGTCTCTAACTCCTGGCCTCAAGTACAGCTAGTGCTCGACTTGATTGGTTCTGACAGACTGGTCGTAACACAATTTGGTCGTAAGTTGAGTAGGCTATATGTACAGTACTGTGAAATGATGTTATAAAAATCCTTAAGTCATATTTTATCATAATTTTCTTTCATTATTGTTATATATCATAATTTTCTTTGTTCATTTTATGCCATTTGTATCATCTCTACACCATTTTGTTTCTTATTTTTACATTCATCAGGTTTAAGTAAAACACTGCATTACCAATACAACTGGTTTAATATTTGCAAAACATACAAAATTACAAAATACAGGTGCATACAAAAATACAAAATACAGATGTAAAACATACCATAGGAAACATTTTCCCAATTGTAAAACATATCAAAATATATAAACATGTACGAAACATTTTATTGGCCGCTGGTGCTTGGCTGCGGGTCGTTGATGTCGTCATCTGAGGCAGCAGTTGGGGTTACCGGAGTTGGTTTTGTCATAAACATTGTGAGCTTTGTCTGAATTGTATGTCTCTTTTTTTCTTCGTAAATTTCACGATACGGACGAAACACATCGTGCGCCATCTGTTCAATCCTTGCAAACCATTTGATGTTTGGGTCCATTGCTTCGAAATGTATAAGAAGTTTATTCAGTAAAGATAAACCGTCTGATAATCCCTTAGTGGTGAACTTTCTTTCTGGCTCCTCCTCTTCTTTCTCTGCTTCTCTTCTTTCTTCTTCCGCCACTCTTTCTTCTTCCAGTTCGAGTAGCTCTTCATTTGTAAGTTCTCTGGATTCTTTGTCTAGCAACTCTTCGACATCTTCCATTTCACACTCCAAAGAAAGGTCTTTAGCGAGTTTTACTATTTTTTCCCGAATCGCTTCAAGTTCATGTTCACTGTCAAATCCGTCAAAATCATTAACATAGCGCTTAACACAATTTTTCCAGATGCCATTCATGCACTTTGTCGTCACAGCCTCCCAGGCAGTAGCGATATTCTTGATGCACATCAAAACATTGTAGTGTTTCCAAAAATCTCGCAATGTTAGTCAGCATCTATAGTGAATATTGCTTGAGTGAAGGTGGTTCGGAGATAGTTGGCCTTTAATGTAGCAATCGAACCTTGGCCCATAGGCTGGATGAGTGGAGTCGTGTTTGGCGGAAGAAAAACAAATTTTACATCTGGATGGAGATCGCCTAGATGTGGTGGGTGTCCAGCCGCATTATCGAGTAGCAATAAAATCTTGAAAGGAATATCTTTCTCCAAACAATATTCTCTAACCTGAGGAATAAAACAGTTCATAAACCAGTCTTCAAACAATCCTTGTGTCATCCATGCTTTATGTTGAGAACGAAAGTAGACGGGCAGTGTGTGCTTGTTAACATTCTTGAGCACACGCGGGTTGTCTGAGTGATAAATTAAGAACGGCTTCAGCTTAAACCTTGTGATGTTCCTGCTAAGCAGCAGAGTTAGCCTATCCTTAAATGCTTTAAATCCCGGCATGCTTTTGACCTCTTTGTGAATATAAGTGTGTGCTGGCATCTGTTTCCAAAATAATCCAGTTTCATCAACATTGAAAATCTGTTCTGCTAGATATCCCTCATCTGTAATTAATTCATCCAGACTATCAACAAACTTACGTGCTCCTTCCTCATCCACTTCTTCAGTCACTCTAACACTATGCATTTGGAATCTTTTCTTGAATCTCTGGAACCAGCCAGTGCTTGCTACAAATTCTTGACTGTAATCTTCTCCAGCATGCTCCTTCAGAGTCTGAAATAGACTCCTTGCCTTCATCTGCACAGTAAAAAGACTTACTGGTGTCCATTTTTGAATTTGATCTTCCATCCAAATATATAGCAGTTTCTCTATTTCGTGGATGGGCCCGCTTCGTTGCTTTGTTATAACTGTTGATTGCATGGGTGCAGAACCTTTCACAGCTTCACGAATTCTTTCTTTATCTTTCAAAATTGTCGACACAGTCGAGTGTGATAACTTCATATCACATTCGATCACATTCACTTTCTTTCCTCCTTTGTACTGCTTAATTACCTTCATTTTCATGTCGAGATCAATGGCCTTTCTTTCCTTCTTGGCAGGCTGAGGCGTAGACAAAGACAATTTCCTCTTGGTAGACATCTTGGGAGGGGTTTGATGAAAAATATCCAAGACACAAAACACAAATTGCTGTACCGAGTCTGGGATAACAGTTGAAATGGTGCACGCGGAGATGGTAGTGCTGCCGGAAGCTGGTCCACACTGTCGTACGCCCAACTGGGCAACGTTTGCACTGCCAGACGCGGAGCAGTCGTGGCTAGCGATTGTGGTCGTAAAGTCGAATGGTCATAAGTTGCATAGGTCGTAAGTCGATCAATACCTGTAATCCATATGCCTCAGCCTCCCAAAGTGCTGGGATTACAGGTGTGAGCCACCACACCTGGCCCAAAACTTTTTTGAATTGCAATAACTTTTTAAAGAATGGAGGGGTCACCGATATCTTGAATTTTGTAGTGTAAGAAAAATGTTAGAAAGTTTTAATATAAACACATTGGAATAGAGAATGTCATATTAAACTGGATTTTTGAGGGGCAACTCTGGTAGCATGAAAGGAGGAAGAAAAAATAAATGTACATTTATTAAGTTTCCACTGTGAGTCAGATTAAAAGCTTAATGCTTTATATATAGAGCATATCATTTTATTCTAGCCCCAATCATCTGGTAAGTAAGCACTGTCTTTTTGTTTGTTTGTTTTCAGATAAAGAAATGAGGCCGGGGCCACTTAATTTGCCCTAGGTTTCAAGCTTGTAGGTGAAGGTCCTGAGATGTGGTCCAGCAGATGTAACTCTGCTGTTCTCTTATTCTAAAGACAGGCCAGATTGTGTTTTATAGCTTTGTGTAGGAAAAAGCACTAAACATTAGATGACCCCAACTTCAAATTCCATGTGCTCTTGGATAAGTCACAATCTTTGCTTGCATCCTGTCCTCCTAAGATATGAGAGTGAATGTATTTGTCTCATGGGATTGTTAAGAGGCAAATGAGGTGATGCAGGTAAAAGTCCTCAGGTTCTAGCTTGGCACTGTATTGGTGGGATATTACAAATGTCAGTCCAGTGGCTTGGAGTGAATGTGAAGTAACCGAAGTGGAAAAAGTGGCCCATCTTGATAAAATCCTCAGCCTCATTTTAATCTTCTTCTTTGAATTCCCTCTGAATGAGGGACAGGCATGAAAACCCAGGTTGAAAAAGGCTTCCAGTTGGTTCTGTCTGTCTGGGTAGGTATTGTCGTTTTCAAAGGAATTATTTTCCTGGTTTGAGTTCTTTCAGAAATCCATTAATTTATAAACCAATAGAAATATACCCAGCACCTGCTTTGTGCTAAGTGCCCTGGGGAATATCTCTGCCTTCAAGGACCTTAATGTGTAGTTGCAGGGGGCAAAGCAAACAAATGCAAAACAGCAGAACCAAAAGAGACGCTATTCATATTTTAAAAATAACTTACATAGTAAAAATTCAGAAGTACTGAAGGTAGAAAGTAAGTTCCTCTCCTACCCCTACCCTTCTTGTCCTGGTTCTCTTCCCCTCTTATCAGTTTCTTAGTGCTCTCTGAGAGATTCTTTCTATATAAAGACATATAGGTACATACAGCACCTTTCCTTTTACCAAAATACCACGAGACATACTATAATACTCTTCTGTACTTTGCTTTTTAAAATTCATAAAATAGATATTGTGCTGTATGAGTACATATCGATCTCCCTGATTCTCTCTAATGGAATTCTTTTGTATGAATATAGCATACGTTATTTAATAGTCCCTTATCAATGGTCTTTTAGGTTGTTTCTAGGCTTTTGCTACCTGAACAATGCTGCAGTAAATTCTCCTGACAAAGAGCTATAATTAAAGGCTAAATTGTGTGGCTCAGACTGTAAGTGATTCTGATTTCACAGTGTGGGTGCTAATGGCATTTTGGGTGAGACAGTTTTGGTTGTGCAGAACTGTCTTGCCCACTGCATGATATTTAGGTCCCCTGCCAAAATTCCAGCATGCTCTCATTGTGATAACCAAAATAGCCAGTCTCTGTAACCCCAGCTCCCATCTCCAAGTGTTCTCTAGGAGGAGGATGTCACCAAGATTGGGAATTGCTGCAGGAATAGGGAGTTAGAGTTGGGAGCCTTCTGGGGAAAAGGACCGTCTAAGCCTGCTATGGTTTCAGTGTTTGTGTCCCCTTCAAAATTCATGTTGAAACACATTAAGAGGTGAGGCCTTTAGGTGGTGATCAGATCATGAGGGCTTCACCTTCTAGGATAGGATTAGCACCTCTAAAAGGACATGAGGAAGTGAATTCACTTCCTTTTGCCCTTCTGTCCCTTCCATCATGTAAGAACACAGCAACAACATATTGGAAGCAAAGGGAAGCCCTCACCAAACACTGAGCCCGCCAGTGCATTGATCTTGGACCTTCAAGTATTCAGAACTATGAGAAATAAACTATTGTTTATAAATTACCACGCTTATGGTATTTCGTTATGGCAGCACAAAAGGCCTAAGACAGAGCAGGACTTTGAGTATTTGTACAGGCTTTGGGGCACAGCCTGCAAAGGATGAGACTCAGTCATCTTATTGGGGGATTTCTCTTGTCTTGGTGTGCCTACCCATCTACTCCCAGAGAGATGACTCAGTGTTTGTGAAGCCAATTAGCCTGGCAAGTAGTCCTTAGCACTTAACATGGGTCCTGGAAAGAGCCTGGGACCTTGCTTAAGCTTCTTTGCCCTGGCTGCCATGTTGGCCCTGGGTTTGCCTTTGGTCACAGGTGTGGAGGTGCAGGCCTGGTGACTGTCTTCACTAGTAGAATGAAGAGGGCCATTAACACAGGTGGATGGACCACTGATGGGCTTAGGACAAATGATGCAATGCTTGAATTTTCACTCTACCATTTCTGTGCCAGTGAATAATAAAGTCTTAGAAAGTTAAAGCTGAAAGGAAATCATCTATCTCCTCTGAATTAGGAGAGAGGGAGTCAGGCTAATGTGCTTTAGAGGGGAAAATGTCATAAAAGAGCCTGCAAGTAAGGGGTATTATGGACTAGGGGTAAGAGTAGAGATGCCTGAGTATAATGGACTTCATGGCAAGGGAAAAATAATCTAAATCAGTGGTTTACTAACTGGGTTTTATATCAGTGTTTGAAAAGTAATATAAGGAAGAAATGCAGATTTCTAGGCTCCACCCCAGCCTGAGGAAATTAGAATTTCTAGGAGTAGGATCTGGGAATCTGTATTTTTGCTACGATCCTCAGGTGATTTTTGTGTCCAGTAGTGGCCTTACAATCAAACTTGGGAAACTCTGATTTAAATGATTCAATCAAATGATTTCCACATCACAAGTATAAGTGTCAGAGGAGCCTGGGGTGCTGCTTTGCTGGATATCTGTACTCTGGGCAAAGGGAGAGAACAGATAATATGCTGGGTGGTTAATTATGTTGGCATTTATTCATTCTGAAATGTTTACAAAAGTAATTAGAAGCCAGATTAGGTGTGATGCTCACTGACCTTTAAGGAGAACTTGGCATCCAACAACTGAAAAAAAAAAAAAAAGGAGGAAATGCGTATATCAAAGGTTAATCAGAGCAAAACACAGCATGATTAGCTGGGGATCTCTAGCTTCCAAAAAGAAGGATTTTATTTGGTATTAAGAATGAGAATTAGGAAATGGAAGATCATCTCTTTTGAGTCATTATTTTTCTGGATTTGGAATGACTGTTTTCCCAGACCTGAGCCTTTCCTGGCTGGCCTAACAATTTTGTGCCTGACATCATTGGGAAGATCTTTTCAATGGTACATTTAGAGCTCTTGCTCCATGTGGTTACATAATCAAACTTGATCACTAACTATTCTTACCTCATCTTCTAGAGACTGTATGGAACCTTACCTTCCTTTAGATGATGGCAAATCCTCCAGGGCCCCATAGAATGGTTCTCTCCCTTGCCTTTAAGTTCTTTTCCCCCGCTAGGGTTCACAGGGCTACCTTCTTGACAATCCCTCGAAGCTGACTATGTGACCTGAGGTAAGCCTCCCAACTCTACCTCACCTTTGCCTTTCCAGATCCATTTTCTGCCTGCTCTGCACCGTGGGAGGCTGCCTCCTGTAGACTATATCATTGGGGCTTCTTTGCTAGCTGACTTCCTGCTGACAAAGGAAGCAGGATTAACCAGCAGGAAGCCCCTGATGGGGTGCTAAGATCTTGCCTAGCAGTTCCTTGCCAGGGTCCTAGGACATTCCCATGGCTACAGCTCCCACTGTGCAGCTGCACTGCTGTGGCTGGAGGCCTCGCTGGGCTCCGGTGGTGCTATTTCCTCCTTTTGCCCCTTCCCACCTGCCTGCTGTGATAGCTCCCTCTGTTGGCAGGTGCTGGATGCTTCATCCATGTGTAGTAGCTTTCTTTCCCCTGCACACATCTCAGTACATACTCCAGCTGGGAAAATCTTTTCAGTCTAACACCGTGTTCCTTCCCAGCCTGAAAAGTTTTTCTTGCACGGTGATCAAACAGGAAAGCAAACCGTCTTCTGCCTGTCTCAGTGCAACGGTGAAGATCACGCAAGATAGTCCCTGTGGTGGTGTGTGTGCTTCAGCAGTGCAGAGCGTTCAACTATAAGGTGGCATCATAGTTGCTGCTCTGGTGATTATTATTAAGGTCCAAGACATCTTTATAACCTTAAAGCATTTTGGACAGCTTTCAATATTTGATATTTGCACAGTAAATACTACTTGATTAATTCAGGGAGCTGGAAGTAGGGAGTACTGACAAGTACATCTACCTACTTTCAAGTGTACAGACTCATTATGTTTCTGGAAGTTACAAGAGAGTCTAGTTTCATTCTCTTTGTTATTAATGAAAATTCCTCCCAGATTCTGGGAACACGTTGATGTACAGCCCTAGTTTTCAGTTACATCAGTTTTCATTTATGTCTGGGTTCCATAAATATTTTGTGGAGTTGTCAGAAGTTATGTTAGGGTTTACTGGCAAGATTTCAGTTTAACCTGGGAAACCTTGAATATGTAAGTTTCTAAATGACTGCACATATAAGTCATAATTTATCTAACCATTGCCTCATTGTTAGAAAATTAGTTTGTTTCCAGTTTTGCTCTATGATAAAGCAATAGAGTGATCATCTTTGCACTCACAGCAGGCTGCACATCATTCAACAATACCCTCACTGCTCAGGTCAGAGGCTGGTAGATGCAGCCGTAAACAAGGCAAGGCCATGCTCTTGCGAGTTTATATACTAGACGGGAGGCAGACAATAAACAAACACAATGAGTAAATGTGGTAAAGCAGGGTAAGGGTGGTAGGGAAGAGTGGCAATGGGGGTTGCCATCTAAAATAGGGTAATCACAGAAGCCCTTCTGATATGAAAACATTTGGGTAGAGATCTGAATGACATGAAGGACCAAGCCAAATATAGGGAAAGGCATTCTTGGCAGAGGGAACAGCCTTTGCAAAGGCCTGGAGGCAGGAAAGTGCTTAACATATTTGAGGAACAGCAAGGAGGTCAATGGAACTGGAGTGAAATGAGTGAGGGGGACAGTAGTAAGAAGTGAATTAGAGGGAGAAATGGGGGCAAAATCTTCAAGAGTCTTATAGGCCAATATAAAGACTCTGACTGGTCCTTATAGTGATGGAAGACCTTGATGGGTTTGAAGTAGGAGAGTGACATGAGGAGACTTTCATTTTAAAAGGCTCTCTTTAGCTGCTGTATGAAAATGTTCTGAAGAGAGTGGGGTAGAGTGAGGGTGGACAGGTGGGAGGCTTTGGGGATAATTCAGGGAGAGATGAGGGTGGCTTGGATCACAGTTGCCTAAATGAATGTCATAAGAAATGATTGGATTCTGGGTATATTTCAAAGGCAGAGGTGGCCGATTTTAATCATAGATTGGATGCAGGATATGAAAGATGGAAGTTGAGGATGGCTTAGGTTTTGCCCTGCATAATGCCTGTTGAGGGATAAGTAAACAGATGTTTAGTCAGGGCAGTGGTTCTTAAGTGGAGGTGATTTTGCTCTCTAGGGGACATTTGGCAATGTATGGAGATAGTTTTGTTTGTTACCCTGGCAGGGGAGATGTGTGCTACAGAGTGGGCAGAGGCCATGGATGCTGCTAAACCTACAGTGCACAGGACAGTTGCCATAACAAAGAATGATCCAGCCCCAAGTGTTGATAATGCTGAGGATGAGAAACCTAGAGTTAGGGAGATCACTAGGGTTTTTTTTCTCAGCCTCTTTCTTCTCTTGGCTTTGTTCTCCTCTCTACTAGGGATGGGTTTCTTTGTTGATTCTTGTACATGTTAAGAAATGGCTGACCCACCTGTTCCCTTTACCCTCCCCTGAATGCGA
The DNA here is from genome assembly GCF_009761245.1 of Sapajus apella. Lineage (NCBI taxonomy): Eukaryota > Metazoa > Chordata > Mammalia > Primates > Cebidae > Sapajus > Sapajus apella. The sequence continues at coordinate 5,953,823 of NW_022437018.1, forward strand.
CTAAGCTCTCACATCCAAATTCCACTCGCTATATATAGTCTCTTTGTTCCAATTCCACATTTTCGGGAGAGAGACATTGATTATCCCAAGTGTTCCTTCCGCTTCAATCCAGTGTGTCAGAGGGTGGGTTTACATGGGCTCTTGTCTGCTTAAAAAAGACTACAGGAAAGAGAGTCTGGGAAGGAATGAATGGGGGTCACATGAGAAAATTAACTGGAGTGTCTGTTGTATGAACTTGGAGAATTCAACCTACAGATCTGATTGCTGGGGGTCCTGATTAGCCCACAGAATTGTTAGGGCATCTGTTCATTCATCCCAGTCCTTTTAAATTATAAGAAAAGGAAATCGTATGTGAGGAAAGATGGCTAAAGATCTCCTGGGCCATATTCAGAATCTGAATTCCTACTGAGCTGGACATAAGGAAAAAGCTGCTTGCTGTGTTTTTCCTTTCCACTTCTAATTGAATTTGAATCCAGCATATCTTTGGAGGAAGTCACTTAAAGCAACAAACACTCGTAACTAGTGACTGGCATGAAAAGTAATAGTGAGACGAGAGAGTGGGCATGGAATGCAATGTGCACTTATTGCGACATACGGCTCTCCTTTCGTGTTTCCACTGACTACATTATCCAGGCAGGAACTTTCTTTCAGAGAGAAAGGGGCATTCTGCAGATGGTGGCATATTGGAGTCATTGTCAGAAAGAGAAGAGATTACATCAGACTAATATTGAATCAAATGTTCATTTTTCCATGCAGTAATGAGCATTTTAGAATTTCCAGCCTGCTGTTCCACATGACTAGTGCACAAAGGGTTGTCTCCGAGAACCTCCAAATAGGGCAAATGCAAATTGTCTTAGGAACAGGCTGACAATGATGAGGAGAGAGGGAGCCTGCTCAGGTGCAGGGAAGTGCCAGTGTGTTCCTGGCATGGGCAAAGTGAGACCTGGTGACCAGAATGTCCCCTTTACTCTTTCTGTCTGTTGGAAGTACCAGCATTTCTCAGATCATTGAGGTGAACTTTTCAAAGTCCCTGCAGATGAGCAGTTATCAACTAATAATTAAGACTTAAAAGGCCACTTGCACTTTTAAAAAACAGGTTTACTGAGATGTAATTCTCATACAATTCATCAATTTAAATTGTATAGTTTGTTTTTAGAATATTGACAGTGTTGTGCATCTATCATAATCAATTTTAGTACATTTTCATTATTCTCAAAAGAAAACCCATACCCATTTCCCCCAAAAGGCCAGCCCTAGGCAACTACTAATTTACTTTCTGTCTCTACACATTTGCCAATTCTAGAAATTTCATATAAATGGAATCATGCGCTCTGTCGTCTTTTGTTTCTGGCTTCTTTTACTTAGCGTAATGTTTTCAAGGTTTACCCATGTCGTGGCATGTATCAGTACTTCATTTTTTAAATGGCTGAATAATATTCATTATATGGATATATCACATTTTGTTTATCCATTCATCAGCTGATAGACATTGGGATTGTTTTGAATATGTGGCTATTATGAATAATGCTGCTATAAACATTTGTGTGCAGGCCATTTATATTTTAGCATTAATTAGTCAACTCAAAAGTCAACTGCTGTAGGAAGTCTGCCGCGATCTGCCCTCCTCCTTTGTCCCTGTCCCATTTAATTACTCTCCCTTCTCTCGGTATCTTGTATGTCTATTATTAATACTTACACTCTGGGGTAATGGTTTATTTATTATCTCACCTGTCACCTCCTTGAAAGCAAGAATTATGTCTTTTTCTATCCCTAGCTCCTATTAAGTTTGCCACTAATTCTATTTCTCAACAAATTGCTGAATTTACATATATGGCCTTTGACAATGAGTCTTTATATTTCACTCTTTAAGGAATTTCAGACTCTCAGTTCAGCCTGAAAATTCCACCTCTTTTTCTTTAGTCTCCTACTTATCTGTCACTCTGTGAGTCCTTTTTGGTTATGGCCAGGATCCCAAGCTGACTGGGAACTGTCTGTCCTGGTCATTTACGGTGAACCAGAAGAGGCACCAAGGGGCTTCAGAAAAATCAGATTTTAAAAAAGCTTACTTTGAAAATGTTAATCCTTTTGCATCTCCCCTTTTATTTTTCCTTTTTGAGCTTTAAAGGGAGGGAAACACCCATTGGGGTGCTCCATGGGAGTGTTGATTCAGGGGAGTATTGGGGTAGGTGGAGAAGAACCCTCACAAACGTGTGGGGCTACAAGCAGAGGAGAGGCTTCTTGGACTTGGCAAAAGATGACATTGCTGTTGATGACACAGTTGAGGCTTCTCTTGAGCATCTGCTCAGCTGGAGCTGCCATCTTTTGCGTATTTCACAGGAAATTCTCAGAGCTTCCTTTAGGTCTCTAGGCCTCTGTGTGTTTGACATGGCTTTTGAAGCTGCTGTAACCCCTCACAACCAAGAGACAAATGTCCCATAATCAGGCTGGCTCCTGGGCTGCCATAGCTCAGGCTGGCATTCCTTGCTCTTAGGTTGGCTACGCCCCTCAGTACTCTTGTCGTCACCATTGCTTGCAGTCTCAGAGCAATCGCCTTCTGTTTGGAGATTGCTAATTTGCTGGCCTCTAGCCTCACAAAAATCTCTGGTTTTGGAAAATCAAGACCTTGTTTCATTTCTGTATTCACAGGGCCAAGCACAGTGCTTGGCATTTTGTAGGTTCCCAGTGACTGTTTTTGAGTGGGTCACTTCCTGGCATTCTTTAGGGCCTGGCAGGGAGGTAGATACAAGAGGGAGGGGTTCCCCAGGTGTGGGAAGTAAGCACCTATGAGCATAGAATGAGGCTAGAGACATTGGCACATTTTTGTTTTGAGAAGGGCAATCTTGGAATTTAAACTTTTGTTCTGGCAAGCTTGTCTAAATGACCTTTTATGTTCTTTAGATGGATGGTATCTCTCTACTCATGGGGTGCTAGACCTTTGTACAGGGCTTCTGGAATGGTTCTAGCTCTGAACTTTTAGAAAAGGCATGCGGCCCCAGAATTATCGCCCTTTCTTGATCTGGAATTACCTCAGCTTGCTGAAGCCATCTTAAAGGACCTGTTTGTTTCCACCCTAATAATAAATTCCTGGGCATGTGTGTGTAGCATTTGGTACATTTTCCAAGAGCTTTTAGAAAATTTTTTCATGAGACCCACACAGTCCCATGGGGCTGGGGCCGTGACTTATCCTTCTGTCATCAGGAATGCTGACATGAGGCTGCCTACCTGGAAGACACTCAATACATCTGGTTTCAGGGAGATTGTGGCGAGGATTTGCTTTTTCTGTTTTTTACAAAAAAGGCACTGAGAATGAAAGAGGTAATGGCTATTTAGAGGCAAATATAGGTTTTCTTTGTCTCTTTCACTGTGCTACACATTTCTAATCACCTTTTGATAATTAATTTGTGTTGATGGCACATGATTGCTTTAGACAGTTGGTATATTTTGTTAATAAATTCATTCCTATCCCTTCTCTGGGCTTGCTCTTTGGGGTTCCTTTGCCTTTCCATTCTGTTGCCGGTGCTTTGAGAATGGGCAGCCAGGTCATCAAATCAGCGGGGTATCGCCATAAAACAAAACAAAGCACCCAAAGTAACAAGGGTGATGTATACCTGCAGATTTGGAGAGAATCAACCACAGTGGTGCTCGCATACCAAATGAAATGAAATACCAAGGCTCGGAAGCCCCATCCTTGTATTGTGCAGCAGCATCGAGGGACATTTTCAGCATGTGGGACACAAGGAATGACTAACGTGGATTTCATCCTTTCCTTCAAGTACTCACAAGTGATATTCACTCTGCAGTTAATCAAGTCCTACTTGACAGATGGTGCCATCTTTTCTGATGTGTACTTGTTTTCATTGTCTCCAAAGACTGTGAGCTCTGTGAGGTCATGTCTTCCATGTCTATGCAGCTCTCACAGTGCTTTCCACACACTGAAACCCAGTGAAGAACTGATTTTGAACATTTGGACCAACTGGATATTTTCATTGGAATATCCCATCTTTAGTTCAAATTCAGTATGAGTTGCCTTAGTCCCCTCTTGGTTCTAAAAACAGTTTAAGTGAGCTCACATGTCATATGACGAGATAACACCAATTAGAGATGGTTGGGGGGAAATAAGAAAAACAAGAGTAGGGCCATAGAGTGGGTTCCCCAGAGGTACACATGCTGCAGGAGAACCACAGATTTGGCTTTACAAGACTGAGATCAGTTACACAGTTCATTGTCTGTGTAATAAAAGCCATCCAGCTTCTCGCAAGTAGAACAATCACTGGATCTCAAGAGCCTAAAGGAGTTTCTTGATGTCCACAAGATTCACAGCTCTCTGCTGGTCTGGGCTATCCAACAGGTAGATTTTTGACTATGGTGAGGAATGAATGGACTGCACAGCTTCCAACCGATCCTTCATGAATTTTATTTCTCTCATCTGAGCTTTTGCCCAAATGCAGTTTATTTTTAAGAGAACATACCCATCTTTATCCCACACGAACTCTACTTTCTGCTTCCCCTTTTCTGAAAGAAAACAATAACCACACAGCCACGTAAGTCTGTATGACCATAGTTGTATAGGACTTCTTTGCCCATTTGTTCCCATATCCAACCAGTCATCAAAATGTCTTCCTTTCTCTTCTTCTCCCACCCTCCCGTCTTCTTCTTCTCTTTTCCTTCCTTTCTTTTTCCTTCTCTCTTTCCCTTCCTTCCTCCTTCCTTTCTCCCATCACTTCCTTCTTTCCTTCATCACTTACTATATTCCAGGAGTTGAGCTAAACAAAAAGGCAAGGAGACTGTCCAATCAGAAATTATAGCAGCTTTAGCACGGGAGCAAGGTACTCAAAGCCCTCCCTTGTGCCAGGTGTAAACTCTTCAGTTCCTGGATTTGGAAGAGGCATTGTTTCAGGGAGTTCCAGGAGGGCTGAGGTGGTGGGGCAGGCACAGGCTTGGCGGGGGGGTCATGGTTTCAGGAAAGGGGTGCTTTCAATATTCACAAATACAGAATTGTTTCAGTATTTTAATAGCTGATAAAGCTGCATTGGCAGATGTTGGCTGCATATCAGTCCTGAGTAAATGGAGTCACAAAGATAACTCAGCTGTGGTTCCTACCCTAGAGGATACTGTAGTTCACCATCTTCAGAATGTGTTTTAAAAACATATTTTCCTCTCCCTGTTTGTTGCTACAATTGTAGTTTAGACACTCACTATGTCAGACTTCACTGATTATAATTACTTCTTAACTGGTCTTCTGGATTTTAATTGTTTTCTTCTCTTATTTTCCCTCTTTCCAATGTTTCAGGTATGTTCTGTCAGAGAAAATTCCCCCAAATATTGCTTTTACCATGCTATATTACCTCTACTCCAAAACAGTCAATGGCCTTTCTCTATTCTTCAGAATAATATTTGGACTGTTTACCTAGGCATTGGAGGCCCTCAATTTTGTACTTGCACCATTTCATCAAGTAATATGGTGTCACGAAGGAAGGACAAGCCATGGTCCCCCCTGTTCTTAAGTACTTACCATGAGTGATGGTGGTATGGAAGAGATGTTTGTAGTGATTGTTACACAGTAAAAGCAAATGGGGGAAACAGGTAGGTGATGATGTGTGGGGTGATGCAGGCTGATTGTGCTGGCAGGGACAGTGAGGAAATACTCTCTTGGAGTCTGATTTCTCAACAAGCTGAGAACAATCAACTTTTAGTCAAAAGGCTCTGGTTTCTAGGTGGTTGAGCCTGAGATGGATGAAGGATGTTTGCTAATCTCAAAATGAAATTTATTATCCTTTCTGAGGTACAAACCAAGGATGGGAAAGCTTTTCAAAGTGTATGAACTCTGAGTAAATTCTAAACCAGGTTAGTGCAAGTGACTTTGAAACTCACTTTCTCATATTCTGCCAGCTTTCTCAGAAGGTGAACCATCAGCTTTGAATGGATGTACGGCATCTTGAGCTGGACTGGATTCACAGGACAAGTCTGCAGGAGAAGTGTTTGGAGTCCTTTCTCTGAGCTGCTCTTTAGGAGAAAGCTTGGCTCAGAACCTAAGCTTAGATTGTTCCTACCTCGCATGTACTGAGAACTACTTCACATGGCTAGTACACGTTAGGCATTTTGCTCATATTTTCCTACAGGCTCTCGTGTAAACTTCATTGTTATCTTGTAAGATAGATGTTATACAGTGAAACCCAAAGACTAATTTATCTGAGATCACCCCATGGCTAAATCCTGGAGTCAGGATTGTAGGATTACCAGAATCTATGCTCTTTTCACTCTCATTGTTTTTCTAGAGCTAATACTTTTTGGAAGCGTTGGAAAGGCAAGGATTTAACCTTCACATGGCATGTTGGAAATGAGACTTTTAAGTCTCTAAATCCCTCTGCTATTCCCCCCTATTGATAAGGGCAGTTGAACGTCCGTCTACTCTGGGAAATAAGGATACGCTCCTTCTTAGGCAGAAGTTCCCTTATTTCATGGTTGAGTGACCTCAGCAAGAATGTCTCAATCCTTCAGTCATATGACTCTATATTCACTTCAGTGCCTTTTTTGATTTTTGGCAGCGAAGCTCCTTTCAGACAGAGCATTATGCTCTCACTTGCCAATATCCCCACTGTTATCTCTGGCTTGCTTTAATCATTTATGCTGTTGCTGTTTAGAATTTGATTTGAGTGTTGTGAAGTTTAAATAGGATCATCCATGTAAAGTACTCAGTACAGTGACTGGCACATTTTAAGAGCTCAATAAATGGCAGCTACCACAATGGTTTTCGCTGAGTGGAGAGTACCCTGTAATCAAAAGGTAAGCCCCCTCACTCTGGACTACTTCTTCAGATGAGCGTGGTTAGTTGGCAGGACTTGGAGGAGATGAGGCATAGGTCAGATAAGTTTCTAAACAGGCATGGTAGTCAGGAAGGGCCTTAGATGTGTGATGATGTGCCCCAGAGGATTTCCTGAGCATTCAGATGGACTCATCAAGACAGAGTTTAGCAAATTTTGGCCCATGTGCCAAATGTGGCCTGCTGCCTGTTTCTCTATAACCTGCGAGTTAATAATTTTTTTTTTTTTACAGTTTTAAATGTTTGAAAAAATTCTAAAGAAGAAGAATACTTGTGACACATGAAAATTGTATAAAAATCAAATTTCACGTTCTGTAAGTAAAGTTTTATTGGTACACAGCCATGCCTATTTGTTTACGGATTGTCAATGGCTGCCTTCACTCTGTGAGGGCAGAGTGGAGTAATAGTGACAAGAGACTGTATGGTTCACAAAGTTGAACATGTTTACTCTCTGGCCCTTTACAGAAAGGTTTGCTCTGGTGTAAGGTAGACTGATTTAAGAAAGGGAGATAGGCGAACACTTAAACATATATAACTCAGTTTACAAAGTTTCCAAAAGAGGCCCTGCTCACTTGGGCCATGAAATTAGATTCTGTCTAGTTTCAGTTCAGGTCGGTAAATACTCAATGCTTCATATATGACAGAAATATTCTCTGCCTATAGAAACCTCACAGTATTATAAATTCATAGACTTGTAGGAAGGAATGCAGAACCACTGAGGTTTAAGTTCAAATCCTGGCTCTATCGTTGATGAGTTGTATGTGCTGCTGGATCTCTTCTGTTTACCTCTCTAGGTCTACCCTTCTCTCTTTCATGCCCTGTTCCGGGACTGGGAAGGCTGACTCATGGATTTTGCTGATGAGAGCTGTCTTGTTATTCAGGTTCCAGGTGGATTTGGCTGATGGAAGGAAGGGAGTGAATCAAGATAGTTATTCTTCCAGCTCTCTCCTTATCTATTTGTTGTGGTTGACTGCATGTCTCTACTAAAGGCCACAGCTTCTGATGGAAGGCCTTTTCCATACAGCTACTCTCTCTGCTGGGTACTGGTAACCACTCCATCCTCTTTACCTTGGCCGTAGAGTTGTAATAGGCTCTGCTAACAATAGTTTCAGGCTGTTGCAATAGCTCTTGTTAGTTTTCAATATCATTCCGGCATTTATAAGCAGTTTGAATGAGCTTCAGTTTCCTCGTCTGTAAAATTAGGATACCATGTGTGTTATGATCACAGCACATATAAGCTCCCAGCACAGTGTCTGGGCATGCAATAAGGGCTCAGTAAATGCTATTTACTTTCTTCTTTTCTTGAGACCTTATAATTTCTTAAGACCTTATAATTTCTTAAGGGCAACAAGTGCAATGGCTGCAGAAAAGTTTAAAACAAATTAGGGCAGTGGTTTAGGGACTATTAGGAAAGGATATATTTGGGAAATAATTTGGAAGCATTGTAAGCAACACTTGCAGATTCTGGGTGTGTGGGATAAGAGAGAGGGAGGAATTGGGGATAAATCTGAATTTCCTGCATGTGTTACTGTGTGGACAGTAGGGAGAGAAAATGCAAGGGGAGTTTCCATGTTAGAGAAGAAGATGAGTTTGTCAGAACAAGCAGAATTTGAAATGTCTGTCAGATGACCAGAGGACAAAGGTAGGTGGTTGACTGGGTGGCACTGAAGAAGGGTCTGGGTAGAAGAGGAACATTTGAGAATCATCATTATACTACAAAATAGATAAGAAAGTAGAAGAGACTGCTGTGTGTCATGGTTTGGTGGAAAGACAGATGCTCTAATGGCAAAAGACTCGACTGGAAGTCAGGTGATTTTACTTTTTTTTTTTATTTTAATTTTGAATTTTAATTTTTTGTAGAGACAAGGTCTCATTCTGTCACCCAGCCTGGAGTGCAGTGGCACCATCAGAGCTCACTGCAGCCTCCAACTTTTTGGCTCAAGTGATTCTCCCACTACAGCCTCCAAAGTAGCTGGGACTGCAGGTACATGCCACTACACCCCGCTAATTTTGGTATATTTTGTAGGGAGGGAATCTCATTATGTTGCCTAGGTTGGTCTTGAACTCCTGGCTTCAAGCCATTTTCCCATGTCAACTTCCCAATTTGCCTAAGATTACAGGCATGAGCCATTGTGCCCAGCTGGCTTTATTTCTTGACCTGGTTTGCCAGTCACTGGCTGTTTAACCTTGGAGATGTTACTTAGCTGTACTGACAATCTGTTTTCTCCAGCAAATGTAAAATGAGAAGGTTGGACTAGGTGATATCTATGATGCTATAGATCTTGCAATCTAATTGGGAGGCAAATCATGGAATAACTAGAGATTACTGATTATATTATCAAGTGCAATCTGGAGGAAAGTCCCCAGAGACCCATGATCTTCCTAATCAATGGCTATTGTTTAGTGAGAAGGCAGCACACAAAAACTATCTAAGACTCAGTTCCATGGAATGGCGATAACACCAACAACAATGGCAATATTTATTGAGTGCTTACTGTGTACCAGGTACTGTTCATGGGATTTGCATCTATTAATATTTAATCTTTGCAATAACCTTATGAAGTAGAGACTATTAGGAACCTCCATGTTACAAAAAATGAGAGCATAAAAGGGTCAAATGTCCCACTCAAAGTCATAAAGGAAGTAAGGATTGAAACCCAAGCCACTTGATTCCTGAGCCCAAGTATTTAATCACAGACTATTTGCTCATAGGGAAAACTGAGAGCTCTGGGGAAATAAGAGCCAGAGGCATACACATTGAAATTAGTAATGTTTTTAGACCAACAATGATTTTAAGAGAGGCATGTTCAGGAAGCAGACTCAGTTATGATTATACTTACCAGTTGCAGGAATCTTAGTTGCTGGCTAGTATTTTCACTATATTTGCAGGTAGTATAATAGATACTCCTTTAATTGGTACATTTTGGTAACAACTAAAAAATTATATATTAATCCACATATAATATGTACTACATGTATTAATATGTGCAGCTTCAACCTTTTGTGCACCTTCATGCTTCCTCCTCCTACCCCAAGAATTACTTTTTCTGAATTGTGCTTGGCTATGTTACCAAGCACATATCTACAATGAAGACAGGTGAAAGACTGATGACTCTTATCCTTGTGAGTGTTGTAAGAGTATTACTGAGGTCTTGCTTATTTACCTTCTGTAATGTCTCTCATATAAGGACTACCCAGGTGAAATTTCCTTGTGGTCTTGTTAATATTAATTATACTTCTTCCACCAACCACTTTAGATTTTTTTTTATTAGAGACCCTTTAGTGAAACAAATGACCAAGTTGTTCCTTTCGAAGTTGGCTCTTGAAAACATAAGAGGCAAATCTGTGGCCAGTGGTAGCATCTGTGCAGTTTTTTTAAGCTTTATTTCTGGTCCCATTTTGTGATCCTTTGTTTGCTTTTCTTTTTTTTCCCACCTGCTTTTCTTTTATAGCATCTTGTTGTAGTTTATGGAACCATAACCAAGGCAGAATTTAAATCAATATCTGTGTGCTTGTAAGCCCACCTGCATATTCACGAAATACATATCCACAGTGCAGTTTGGACTCTCTCTCCAGGCAGCTGGCTTGCCAACACGGGGACTGTTAAGGTTCTATAACTACTCGATATACTTGCTGATAACAAGGAGGTCATCAAAAAGAAAGTGATAATTAGGATTATCACAACCATCAATTTACAGTCCCTTTGATGAGTGTTGGTTGTACTTAATGACTCACTGAAGATCAAGTCACACTCCCTTTCAGCAGTAATGTGAGCTTAATAAGCATTAGTGTGATGAGGGCAATGAATAAACAATCATCTTTGTAATGATAACAATTTGGTCCAGGCAGGAGGGAAAATATTCCTGACTGGGCTTGCTTGCCTGTGACAGGAGGTGGCGAGGCAGAAGCTGGTAGAGGAAAGGAGAGGGCTGGTGGGGTCAAAAAATGTCAAAGAAATGAGCTTAAGAGACTTGGAGTTGGGTGGGGCAGAGTGTGTGTGGAAGATTAATGAAGTCATAGGAAGTGTGATTCAGAGCAGGAGTGAGAGAAGTAGCACACTGGTATGTGTAAGAGAGCGTGGCTCAGATTGCTGGCTCCATTGCTTACTGTGTGACCTAGGATAAGTTATTTGACCTCTGTGTCTCAATTGCCTCCACTGGAAAAGCAGAATCAAAAAGAACCTACCCCATAGAGTTAGTGAGGAATTAAATGGGAATAATTCATGTGAAGTGCTCTGGTCAGTGCTTGGTGCATTTATGGGTATCCAATAATTGGTAGTGCTTATGCCGCTGCTGCTAGACTGCAGGATAGAGAATGCAGAGGTTCTTATCTCAGCTTCTAAGAGGATTGTGCAGCATTTTGAAAGTGGGAAATGTAATTCTGGGAGCCATGTTATGTTATTTATGCAACATATAGACTTATTACTTGTATTATGTATTATATATCACATATTTTGTCTGTCACTTCATTTATACTGTTTTCTTATAATCTCATCTCCTTGTATATTTCTGCACATCAACATATAAGCCTGGACACATAGTAGATGCTAAGTGAGGACTCATTGAGTTGAATTGAGGGGTGTACTTATTTTGGAATGATGTAGACATTTGTGAGCTGGAAATTGCAAATGAAACCATCATCATGAAAATACTACCAGTAATACTTGGCATTAGATTATATAGGGCTTTAGACTTTTCTCGACTTTTCCATAAACGCATTAGTCCTCATAAACCCAGTGAGGCAGACAACATGCTACCATCGGCCCCATTTTACAGATGAGGAAATGTGTGCGTCAATGAGGTTCAATCTTGAGCTTACATGCCACAGCCAATAGGCGATGGAGCTGGAGTCAGAATTCAGTCTTTGGACACCTCCAGCAAATAAAAGGTTGTTCATACTGTTTGGAGTCAGGAAACCTGGTATCTGTCATTAACTTCTTAGGAACCTGTGTGGAGTTTCTCTTCTTCACCTGTGACGTGAAGGAGTTTACAAACTCAAATTTCCACGGGGTCAGATATATGTGAAATGCAGGTAGATGCAGAAATAGGGGAACTGAGTAACTGCAGATCCCTGCCCTACCTGAAGAGGGCAGCTGCCGGTCAGCTCCAGAGATGCCTGGTGTGCAGGAAATGAAGGCCCCACACCGACAACACTAAGTTTTTCAAGAAAAGCCCTACATTTGGCGTTTTATATGAATTTCTCAATTTTAAGTATTAATAACTAATTCAAATAGAAAGCAAACATGCACATTACAGGGGCCAAATTAAAAAATATGTGGGCCAAATCAGGCCCAAGTTACCAGATTGCAACTTCTATATGAGATGATTTTCAAGGGCTCTTCCAGATCTAAGAGGCAATGAAAAAGGCCAATAGCTTCCTGATGAAAGGCAGGAAATTATTTATTTCCACTCCTGGTCAAAACTCATCATCTCTGTTTCCATCAGAGAATATTCCTTGGTACCAGGGGGTAATGCCACCCCAAGCCTCCAAGTTCTCACTTGCATAGAGGAGATGGAATTACCATGCCACACTGCAGTGAGTGACAGATGTAGATGCAGGGGAGAGAAAAGCAGACCTGGGTTTAATTATGTAAATCTCTGGCTACACTTTAATAAAGCACTGCAATAAAACTGTCATAACTGCCAAATTTGGGAAATAGGATGAGCAAGGTTTTCATTCCTGGCACTATATTTGGGAAGAAAAAAATAAAAAGAAAAATGCAGAATCGCTGATTCATCTCTGAAACCCTTCAGATGCATGTCAGAGATTCCTGGGCTTCTTGCCCCTGCCAAATGACATTTGCAGTGGCAACTGGTGCTGAAACCGCAGCAGCCCACACAGAACTCCTTGGGAAAGGAGAAAGCTGAAGTTTCAAGGTTGATGTTTTCTAATGAGATCTCAGAGAGACAAGCTTTCTAGTATTACCTGCCAACTCTTTCTCAAACTAGTCAGCCCTCTTGTTTTCCTTACAACACTGCTTCTGCTGCTTGTTGCTGGAATGTGACAAAAGGTGACCCAGTCTTGCAGTTTTTGAAAGCTGGCAGTAGTGCTTGAGAATGTGGTGGTGGGTATTTCCTTCCCCATCAGATGGGGTGGGGGCTGGAGTGCTGTTCCTCATGTTTTAACTATCCAAAGACATGCTTGTTTGTTATGATTTCAGTATTTTTTTTTTAAATCCCCATTTTCATATTATAGGCCTAGGATTTTCATGGCCAGGGCTCTATTGGTCATGAGCAGCAGATGCCCACCCTAAAGAGCTAAGCCACAAGGGCCCGTAGGAGTGGACTTCCAGAGCAGATGCTTTGTATTTTATGGCTATCCAGTTCTATTACCAGGTTAGAGCTTTTGCCAATAAAGAAAACTGAAAAGGCAACCACTTTCTCATTTATTCAACAAATAAACAAATGACTTGCGTGGAAAAAGAGAGAGGAAGAAAGAGAGAGAGAGAGAGAGAGAGAGAGGGAAAGAGAGAGAGAGAAACTATAGATTAAAACCGTCTTCTCAACCGTATGAATCAATGAAATGTTTAGGAACCTTATTTGCATCCTAAATTAAACTATTAAAAATTTATACACTAATTTGGGAATAATTAGGAAATATTAAAGAATTATTATCATCATTATTTTGAGATAGAGTCTCGCTCTGTTGCCCAGGCTGGAGTGCAGTGGTGTGATCATGGCTCACTGCAGCCTTGAATTCCTGGGCCCAAACAATCCTCTTGCTTCAGTCTCCCAAATGGTTGGGACTACAGGCATGCACCACCACCCCTGGCTAATTTTTAATTTTTTATAGAGACATGGTCTCCCTATGTTGCCCAGGGTGGTCTTGAGTTACTGGGCTCGTGGGAGCCACCTGCCTCGGCATCCCAAAGTGCTGGAATTACAGGCGTGAGCCACCGTGCCCAGACTAGAGTTTTTACAGGTGATAATAATATTGTGTCTCTGTTTCAAAAAAGTTTTTGTCTTTTAGAGATATGTGCTAAAATATTTATGCATACAATAACGTTATGTTTGAAATTAAAAAAAAGTAATCCGCAGATGGAAGAGTACAGCGGTGAGTTAGAGCCAGCTTGTACTTGTTGAAAAGAACTGATTGTTAGAATTTCAGGAATTTTATCAGCTGGTGGCAAAGGGTCATTATTAAAAATTAAATTCTATGAAATTACACTTAAAAAAATTTTAAGAAGGTAATAAATATTCAAAACTTACCACTTGCTAGTTACTTTACTACAATTACTATGATCTGTGCTCTTGAAATTGTTGCATTGATTATATCTATATGGTGAAAATACTATATAGCTGTATTTCTGCATATCTCTTTCCAATCCTCGGTTGGCACCATCATATTGGTAACTTGAAATCAGCCACAGAAATCCACAAACAATACAAATCAGGGATTTCTCCAGGGAGAGCTGATTGGTATGCATTTACTACCACACTACTGGAGGAGTAGCAGGGGTTCAGATAAAACAAGATAGCTCATGAGTTAATAATTGTCTTGAAGCAGAGTGAAAGGAACGTGGGGGCTCATTACATTATTCTTTCTACTCTTATGTATATTAAACTTGTCTATACTGAAAAGTTTAAAGAAATGTGCTGGTTCAAGCATATGGCTTGGATAGATAAATGTCGCAGTATTGAGGATTCAGACAGGTAATAAAGACCCTGCGGTGCAAACAAAAAAGCAATGATCCTAAGGGCAGGGGATGTGGATTCCTTGACTAGCTCTGCTCCTGACCAGCTGTGGGAGCTGAGGAAGTCAGTTAGGGTCTCTGTGTCCCATAATTCCCAATACACAGGTTGGCCTTAATAATAAAGCTTTGTCGCATTCATGACAATCAGGTAAGTGCAAGGATGAGTTAAAAGTACAAGTGAGATTGTGGAGGCATAATAAAGAGGCTTGCAAAACAAGAGACTTATTCGTCACAACTTATTTCCCATTTATTCTAGATAAAAACTCTGAGTCATTATATATCTCCCTGAAACTTTTTCTCTAGAGTAATTTTATCTTGGCTCATAGTGATGGATTTTTCTGGGGAGAGAATTACTTGAGATTAGGGAAACAAACACCTGGAGCATAGAAGTTAAAAGTACAGGTTGCCAAAAAGTGGAAATAATCCAAATGTCCATCTCCTAATGAATGGATACATACAATGTGATGTTGTCCATATAATGGAATATTATTTGACCATGAAAGTGAATGAAGTACTGATGCATGCTGCAACATGAATGAACCTTGAAAACCTCATGCTAAGTGAAATAAGTCACAAAAGGCTGCATTATATGATTTTGTTTATATGAATGTTCAGAATAGGCAAATCTGTAGAGACAAAGTAGATTAGCAGTTCCCAGTCCCTAAGGAATGGGGAATTGGGAGATGACAGCTAAGGGATAAGGTATTTCTTTTTGGGGTGATGAAAATATCCTAAAATTGATTGTGGTGATGGTTGCAAAACTCTATGTGTATACTAAGACCAAGGCTGGGCACAGTGGCTAATGCCTATAATCCCAGCACTTTGGGAGGCTGAGGCGGGTGGATCACTTGAGGTCAGGAGTTCGAGACCAGCCTGGCCAACGTGGTGAAACCCCGTCTCTGTTAAAAATACCAAAAAGTTAGCTGGGCATGTATGCCAAGAACTGAGAGGAGGAAAGATTCTGCTGATGTTTCATTTTTTACTATTTAATCATGGCCTGGGAAAGCAAAAATGTCACAAAAGAGCTTCAGGTAATACCAGTGTAGTGGATTGTAAAGTGACCCCCAAAAGATACATCCATGTCCTAACCCCTGAAACCTGTGAATGTGACCTTATTTGTAAAAATGGTCTTTGCATTTGTAATTAAGAATCTTGAGGTGAGATTATGTTGAACAATACCAATGGGACTTTAAATTCAATAACAGGTGTCCTTAGAAAAGTAGAAGGAGATTGGGTACATAGAAAGGAAAGCCATGTAAAGGTGGTGGCAGAGATTGAAGTTACACAGCCCAAGCCAAGAAATGCCTGTAGCCACCAGCAGTGGAGGAGGGAAGGAAGTTCTCCTATAGTGTCTTCAGAGGGAGTGCAGCCTGCTGACACCTTGATTTAGGACCTCTGGCCTCCACACTGTGAGGTTTGAATTTGTATTTTTTTTTTAAAGCAATCAATTTTTATCGAGTATATTCAAGGTTTACAACAATGTGATGTGATGGGACACATAAAGGTAGTAAAATAGTTACCCAATAGCAGAAAAACGAATAGCAGCCCTGAATTCCACATTAACCCCACAGAAGGAAGGCTCTTTGGAGACACTCTTTCCACTGCCTTGAGGATCAATTCAGAGAGAACTCACATACCGTTTTCTGTGTATTGCCAATCTAATCAATAGGCTGTCACCTGTCATAACAAAGAAGATTGATGGAAATTGGGATGGATAACTGGTGTAAACATTGAGGGGAGGGTTTGGTTGAACCAAGTAATTTAGACTCTCTTCTTCCTTTACTCACATTAGGTTTCCATGTCTTAGGGAAAGCATCACTTTTATTGACCATTAAGAGGGAGAGGTTGTGTGATCAAATTGCAGATGTAATTGTTAAGCTAAATTAAAACTGTCAGAAGCTCAAAGAAGGCTCTTCTGTTGACTGGAGCTCAGTTCACTCAACAAGCAGAGTATGCTTCTGAGATCTTGTCCAGATAACTAACATGGCCTGTATAGAGGAGGTTAGCCTTCACTTAGGTTTTTTAAAACCCTTTTGGAGAGAGGCTGAGCATAAGCCTATGTCTTTTTCTTTTGATTCATGGTTCACAGGGAAACTATTATTGCAGAGTTTTTCTGGTCTTGTACAACCATTGTTCATTAAGTGGCTTCTGAGATCTGGACACCAAGGGGTTAGATGAGCTGTCAGGAATTTCATACTAGCAGAAAATAAAAAGCTCTTATTGTTTTCTTTATTTTTCATGGCTAAATTCCATTACACATTGGTAACAACTCTCAGGGCAGAGCATTTCAAGCTTTTATTGTGCTCCCTTAGTTGCTAGCCAACGGATCATTGGTGCTAGGCCTTCTTGTTGCTAGCAAGTTAGTGTTTGTCATTCCTGGGAGAGGTTGTATTATTTTCAAATGGAGCTTTCTGAGTGCTGCTTTTTTACTTTTCTTTTTCAATTTTTCTTAACCCACGACAATACTTATCACCTTTTTCTTCTACAGATCACATTCAATTTATAGTATTGTGACAGAGGAAATATTGCTTCATCTCTTTGCCTATTAAGTAGAACATCTCAGCTTATGGCACTTCACATCTGTATTTTCATCATACTTGATCCCATTATAATGTGTGACATTCCTAGAGGGACTTACTGTGGGCTCTGGCCCCACTTTGAAACCAGTGCTGCCTGTCTGGTTTGTTCTCCCTGGACTCATTCATATGACTGTGTGCAAGTGGGATCTCTCTGGTTAAGTACTTCTTTTTAAAAATACAGGAGGTTTCTTTGAGCTTAGGCCTTGTACAAAAGCTAAAATAGTTGAGAATGACTGTATAAAATGAACTTACATTAAAATTTATAATTATGAGAGCTAGAATTGAAATGGGAGCTAAGATTCCTTGTCCCTTATGATCTATATAAAGTGTGGTTCAAAGCCACATTCCAAGTGGTCTGGAAAAGTCTATCCCCTCCTCAAGAGTTCTCTAATTCCTAGATACTTTTATTATTAAAGGCACTTTTGTCTCTGGCGTTCTGTCCCTACAGGATTCCTATTCTCTTTTTTGGGTTTGATGCTTGTCTTTTTTCTCCAACCCAGATGTCTCTCTCTCTCTTTCTCTCTCTCTCTCTCTCACACACACACACACACACACACACACACACACACACCCATCACCTGCACAATCTATTCACTCAAGTCTTTGCATGTGGCAGCTTTTACTGAAGGTTTGGGGAGACAGAAAAGTGTTTTGTTGAGATCTGTGAAAACAGCCTCAGATTGTGTATTATTAGACGTTATCAACCCTTAAAAGCCCTCTAGCATTTTGTCATGTTATTTATTTAGCCATCCTTCTTTTCTTTTCCTCCCATTCTTTCCGCAGGACATATACCAATGTCTTGAGACATGTTTTGGTTGTTGAGATTGCGGGTGGGAGTCCTGATGTCTAGCAGGGTGAGGCCAGGGATGCTGCTAAACATCCTAGAATGCGCAGGATGGCCTCTGCAACAAAGCACCATCAGCACAATATGTCAATGGTGGTGACGTTTTTCTTCTATCTTGCTTCCTTACCTTCCTTTTCCTCTCTCTTTATGAATTCCTGTTTATTTCTAAGGCAGAACAGTGTATTAATCATACTTGTTGCTTTGTCTCTTTGGCTCACCTCACCACTATTGTTGCAGAGGCCGTCCTGAGCATTCTAGGATGTTTAGCAGCATCCCTGGCCTCACCCCACTAGACACCAGTCCTCCAACCCCCAGACGCAACCACGAAGATATGTCTCAAGTCATTGGCATACGTCCTGGGGAGGGAGTGGGGAGGAAAAGCCATACCAAGCAACAGTTCCTGCTCTCAGGATTGCAGCTTTCACCTTTGTGCATTCTTCTACATAAAAGCACTGCCTGTTCCTGAAAGGAAATCTAGGACCAGATGTTAGGGTCCTTTTTTTTAAAAAAAAAAAAAAAACCTCCCTCTTTATACTTACTGAAGAACGCTGTATGCCCGGAACTGAGCTAAGCATTTTATATACATTATATCACCTAACCACATGCAGTTATCAAAAGTTATTTTAAACATCTACATATACATGCATATATTCTAAACTATATGCATTATACATGCATGCATGTACATTTATATGTACACACACATACACACATATGTAAATCAAATGTTCTCAAATCCTCTGGTCTTGTGATAGAATGGTTTAAGTGACTTATAAATAAACCCCATCCCAAGTACCATGCAGGTTGTACCATTTCCTTGTCAGTCCGCAAGGCTGCCTGCCTGTCCATGGTTATCTGCTCCAATCTGTGCTCCTAGATCCTGTACTCATCGACCTGTCTGCTTTGCTCCAGCCTGGACTCTGCCCCTTCCCACCTTTGTACTTAATTTCTGAAACCACAATCAACACAAATTTATTGTGACTATTAGGCCTTTTTTTGAGGGTTTGTGGACAATGGAAAAGAAACACAGCCCACACAGGGAACAACTTAAAATCCTTTTCCTTGTTTGTCACTTCTCTAAAAATTAATTCTTCTTTGTTGAAGATGTTAAATTAACTTAAAGGTGAATATGAAACGTCACTGATTTTAAAGTGTCCCTTGTGCATTCCTTTGGGAATTTCTCACTGGTAGCTATAGGGGAAAAATAACCCCTGTAGTTTCTCAGTTGGGACAGACTCCTGTGACAAAAGGAAGATTAATAAGAGAAAGATAAGCAGTTTATTAACATGTATATTTCATATATACATGGGAGACACCCAGAGAATGAGTAGTTCTCAGAGAAATGGCTTTGATTCCAGTTAATTTAACATCTTCAACAAAGAAGAGTAAATCTGTAGAGAAGTGAAAAGACAAAGGAATAGGACTTTGAATCTCTAGGGACAGCATCTTGAGGGAAGTCAGGTTAAGGTTAGTTAGTAAAGCTCATTAACAGATTCCTCTGGTATCGTCTCCAGATAATGTGTCCAAAGTAGCCTTCAATGGTTAACCTTTGTTCTCTCTGGTAGAGGAGGGGTGCACAGGAACCTTTTGGGATTATAAATCTTTGTCCTGCTTTTACGCAAATGGAAGGCAGAGAGCTTTTCTGTTTCTGCTTCTTCTAAATTGCTGTCAGCTCAACAATCCTTCATATTTTCGGGTGGCATATTATGGTCTCACACACTGCAGGGGGTTCTGCCATGTTACTGGCCCCCTTTCTTCATCCTCCTCCTTTTTCCCACCTGCCAGCTTCAATCTGTAAGTCACGCAACATCCTGAGGATTGTTTATGGTCCCTGACTCCTGCTGGTACACACAGAGCACGCTGAATGGGTTTCTTAATCCTGTCAGAGCCTGTATTCTAATTGCAGACCATAATGGCTGTCTGTCTTTGACTGCCTGACAGCAGACTTTAGAATACAGTGTTTTCATTACCCATGTTTCTGTTGCTTTAGCGGTTTCTTCTTAGTGGCTTTTCTTCTACTGCAGGAATCCAGCATGCAAACACTGGAACTGGAGGGGGTGGAGCTGGGAAGTGCATGCCTACAAGGTGTTTCTTGATGATATAGTTTAGCCACCACTGCAGGACCACATGGCTTAAAGAAATCTTTAAACCCTTTTGGTTTTGGTGAAAAGAGAACAACATTAAAAAAAATCTTGCTTCATAAGTCAACAAACAATTCTTCTGTTATTTTTTTTCCTATCACAGTTATCACGCACTCTGGGAGATACGGTGGAATATTTGCTCTTTAAACATGCTCATTTTCAGCAATCTTGGGAGATAGATAGATCAAATCATAATACCATAACTTTACAGAATGAAGAAGAAACAGCAGAAAATAAAATGTCCTGCAGTCTTCACCGTTTTAATACCTTCTTCCTCCACACTCTCGAATCGCTTTGCATGTTCCTCCATGAGCCGCATGTTTAATTTTACTTATGGTTAATTATTTACAGCTTACAGATGAGGAGACATTCCTAGCACAATTAAGCAATTTGACTAAAAGGAGGTAATAGAATAAGGAAAAACATTTTACAAAGTATGTGAAAGCTTTTCAGTTACAATTCCTAATATCCTCCTGTAATATTTGAGGAAGACCCTTGACGATAAGATTAGATTTAGATGTGGATTTAACAAGCATTTAATTCAGCACTGATGATGAGCCAGGGACTTGAAAATGCCTGTTAAAGGGATGAATGTGCCATATTTCTCATAAGTTCCTTAGGAGCGTGCATTTTTCTAGATATGAAGGCAAAGAAAGTTCAGAGAAGGGGAGTGACTTGACCGAGGTCCCACAGCTAGTAATCAGCAGAAGCAGGATTCAAATGCGGATGATTGACTTCAAACCCTTAACTTCTTGGTATACTGCCACATCATTTGCTTCCTACATCAATTCATTCAGGAAGTGCTTGCCTCACAGACATTCGTTAAAAGGATTTTACTGAGAATGCTGTTGCAAAGACAGAGTCCATTTAGCTGTATTCCTGATTACCCATACGTGTCTGATAGAATCCAGTTGGGATTTTAGAAAGAAACATAATCTACAGCAGAACTTGCATGTGTGTGGCTTGAACGCTGAATAACTTCTGTGGTAGCCAGCAACCAGGATGGTCTCCAATAATCCCCTACTCCGGTAATTCACACCCTTGTGCAATCATCTCATATTAGCATATGGTAAAAGAGGTGATATGTCCTTTCCAAAATGAGCTTATAAAAAAGACTGCGGTTTTGTCTTGAAGACTCTCTCTCAGGGATTGAGCCAGAGGAGGTCTCATAAGGGCCACTTTACGTTTTCTCATAGGCACCTCACCCTCATCTGTCCTTGCCTCATGCCCTGTCCCAAATCTCTAAGTCTGGGGGAGGTTGGTTGCATGTTGTGAACAGCCTCATGGACAGGACTATGTGGCTGGGAACTCAGACCTCTGGCCAGTGAGAACCAGAGGCATGGCAGAAACTAGTGAGTGAACTTGGAAGTAGATTCTTCAGCCCCAGTTGGGCCTTCAGATGACTGCAGCCTCATGAGACTCCCTGAGCCAGAACTACCCAGCTAAGTTGCTTTCAGATTCCTGACACAACAACTGGGCTCTTGCTAGCCTTCTTCTCAACTCACCATTAGGTCCACCTTTATACATCAAGGGGTGTTGAGTAGTCACACCTCATTTTTTTCTTTTCTCTCCTTAAGGGGAAGTTATAATTTTAACTAACAGCTTTTTCCCTTATCCTGATTTGGTAGGAATCTGTGAATACCCCAAAGGTGCAGAGTGAATGAAAGCACCTGCTATATAAGCATTATATTTCTTCCCTGAATAAAACTCATGGACATCCTGCACAATCCCTTCAGGTGCAATCAGCAGGTTTGTGAGTGTTGATGGTGATGTATGCCTCATGGCGTCTGACAGGGCATGGTGCCAGCCCAGCAGTAGCAGCACCAGCAGAGCCCAGGACTACATATGGGGCCCCAGTTCTGATCCCACCTCTGTGCTCAACCAGCTGTGTGACATTGATTAAATGCTGCTACCTTTCTGCCTCATTTTCTATCTGTAATAGGGAAATGAGATCATTATGAGAATGGACTGAGATAATAAATGGGACAATGCATTGAAAAGTACAAAGGGTAATACAAATGCTATGTGTATTAATCAGGGTTCTAGTTGTTATGACTGTATTAAATAACCCATTACGTGATAGACAGCTTTAAGTGGAAATAAGGGCCTTCCCCCAATACAGGTGAATTTACTTTACAAAGTGGGAATGATTCCTCATCCTCAGTCAGGTCGTGATGGATGTGCCCAGTCATGCATTCATTCACTCAACAAATATTTACCATGTGCCCACAAGGTGTTAGGCACTGTTCTAGGCTCTTGAGACACCTAAGTGAACACAACAGATGAAGAGCCCTGTCCACACAGAGCCTTCTCGGATGGGTGTGCGGGGCAGGGCTGACAAGGCTGTGCTTAGAGAGAGAATGGCTGAAAGCTGGAGTTAGCATCTGAGGTTGGACCTCCAAATCCATATAGGCATTGTACTGGAAGAGGGAGCTCGGTGCAAAGGAGAGACAATGAGTGCAGGTGTTCAAGGGAACCTAGAGGAGTCAAAGTCGAGGAATTCCTGAGCCAAAGAAAAAAGTAACTGTTACAGCCACATTTCTGGGAATTTCAAAGTCTCTTCAGGGAAGAAGATCTTGGCAAAAGAAAGAAATGTGAAGGGAGAAGTGACGTTTACTTGGTAAAATAATCACCATAATGAGCTAACTGGAATACTCATCAGCGAAGACTGACTCTTTCATGTCCTCTAATCTTACGAGCCTTCCGAACTAAAGGAATTAAAAATTTCTGTCTGTTCTTCTCTTATTTAACCCATGGGGATTCGGGGATCTTTCTGAAGTGTGGTAATGGCAGTTCTATGGTTTAGTGGCCTTTCTTCTCTGTGCCCTACTTGGATCCCAGATGGAGTTCTGGTAAACCCGTCTTTCTTCTAAGCACAAGATACTTTGATGAAAGAACACTACCACTGGCAATTAATTGCTCTCAGCAAATGGTTTTTGCTCTTTGGCGCTATTGACCTTGGGATTCTGTATCTTGCTACTGGAGTCACCTCTTTAAAGTCTTTTATTTAAATGGTTGGTTTATCTGTAAGATACGGCTAGGCTTATTCCCCTTATCCTAGTGCTAATGAAACTGGAAAAGTCCTTTCTAGTTCCTAAGAAGGAGATACAAATCAGTGTGGGCTAGAATGGTCTGTGCCTAGTGTAAAATCCTGAGGCGGCCCTGGTAGCATGGAGTGGAGAATTTTTCTCCCCTTAAGTGGCTGGACTGTGAGCATTTGAAAGGCAGAGACTGGACTTCACAGGCCTTGTATTTCCACAGTGCCTACCGTGGGTGTCTGCACTTGGCAGATGACCAATAGATAACGTGTTGCCTCAAAAGACTGCTTGGTTTGAATATTTGACCTGCCATAGTTACTTCAGATATAGTAGAGAAGACTGAAGGCTATTTTTTAGGGCCCTTGTTTCTGCACCAGAAGTAGGAATCTCTAGGGGATGAGCCAATCATCAAAGAGGAGGCTGAGTCCAACTCCTTGTTCAAAGACTGCTCTATTAGAATAAGAATAGTAGAATAATTCCCCAAACAAATAGTGGAAAGGGACCAAATAGGAGACCTGCTCTTCTAATTAGAGCTTTCAGGTCAGGAAGACCCCAAAAGTTGTCACACTGCCTGCATCTTGCAACCAGACCAGACTAGATTTATGACGGCTGAGATACATAATATCTGATTGCATCTGTTTACATTGGGGCCTTCTTTGCCTTTATCTATGAGTTTGCCTGTGTACTAAATCATGAAAGCTTTCTGTGTGCTTTTCAATGAAAGCATTTGACTTCCTTCCAAAGGGAAGCGCATAATGAGTAGACACATTCCTCTTTTCCCCAAACCCAGCTGAGCCACTTACATTTACCTCCCTTTTCTCTCTTTCCCTCTCTATGACTCCTCTCCTTTCCTTTTTCTGTTTCTAAAGTAGGCTATCAAAGTTTAATTGCTCAGTACCTTGCTAAGTGTTTGAATTCTCTTGGGGGCACTTAGGTGTTTCCAAAAACGCGACTGCATCTGGATGAGTTTCAAGCAAGTAGTTGTTGTGGTTTGGCAGGAAATAAGGGAAGCCTTTTATTTGAAGGTGCCAGGATGGCATCACTGTCAGATCAGCAAATCTGAATAGCTCTGAAGCACTGGAGAATGCGCAATGTCTTGGTTATAATGTGGGTAATATTTCAGAATAGGTGATAATTACTAAAGTGTTTTGAATTTCTAAAGAACTTAAAAATCACTCTGTTGGGCATTCAGTAGGAAAAAAGCTGAAGAACTATGGGAGCTACAATAGGAATATAAGGGTAATGGGAAATAAGACAATTTCAGATAATATTGCTGGGATTACCATCATGACCATCACCACCATCACTCGTACCACCATGGCCACCACCACACTGTCACTACTGGCTAAGTTATGGGATACTTCCTATGTTCCAGGCACTAGCCTAACTGCTTTACATTAATTCTCTCACTTTATGTGAATTATTCCACACCAATCTTCCCAGGTAGGTACTACTATTATTTTTATTCTACACTTGAGGAAGCAGATGTTAGCAAATTAAATAATTTGCTTTTGGATCTCCAGCTACAACATTCTGGAGTTGAAACTTAAAGCTGTGTTGATTTGCACAAAGCTCATATTCTTAACTGATATACTATATAAAAATATAGCCCATATATATATATATATATATATTCAGTGTTGGAAATTATGTTGATTAGATAGGATCACTTTCCTTAGTATTATGAGCATAGGTGGTGTGCCCATGTATGTGTGTTTGAGTGTACTGTGCTGGTGACGAGGTAAGTTGTAGAAATGGACAAAGCTATTAACTTGAGCTTGGGGAAGCTAGCTCCAGCAGTGGGGATTAAGGATGTCTCTCCCTCTTCTCCTGAGAATGAATTATACATTTGGTGTCCTTAAATCAGAATAATTGAGACTGAAAGGGAAAATGTTAGAGGGCTGAAGACATTTGCTTTAAGGAAGATGGTTCTGGCACTGGTCCTGGATTGGAGAAAGATGTTTAGTTAGACTGTGGTCATGTAGTAAGTGACAAGATGCCTCTCACCATATGGAGGCCAGAAGCAAGAAGGGAAGAAGTTCAAGCAAGGTACCTGCAGACAGTGCCAGGCAAACTGGAGCCAAAGGCAAGTTATCATGGTGACCCTCTGAGCAGTTTTGGTTTTAACTGCATGAATTATTTTGTTGTATTTTCTATTAACATATTTATATTCTGTTTATTTTTGCCATTTCTGTCTTCCTTAAGAAAAGTTATTTTTGATAAATGCCAATTTGTTTCAGTTCTGCTGAGAAAAAGGAGAAACTGTAGGCGCAATAAGAATCCAGTTGGGGAGGCACTATATTTGTGGAGACTGGAGTAGTGGTATTAGGAGATAAACAGGCGTAACTCAAGAGGAACGGAGAAGTTTCCAGGGAAAGGTCACAGGAATTGCTGATGTAGCCACTCCTCTCCCATTGAATTTCCTCTACAGAGGTCTACTTTGTTAGACTTTTAGAGGATTTTCTGTTTGATTTCCTTCAGGCATGAGTCTTAAAACAGAGAAGGACTTTCAAGGTTAAATGAATCACTTTATCTAATAAAGAATAAAGAAAATAAAGATAAATTAACTTGCTAAATAAATGAAATTTATAGAAAAACTTTAACATGAATCTTAAAAATATTATTGTTTCTGTAAATCAGTGATTTTTAACTTTTTGAGATTTGATATGAGGTACATTATAAGTTATTTGTCACCAATAATAAAGGAAAGAAATTAGCAAACATCTTATTGATATTTTTAGTATAAATTAGAATAGAATTAAAGTTATATCAGTCAGGATGGGATAGGCTTTGTGGGGGAACAAACAACCCCCAAGGTCTTGGTTGCTTAAAACAGCAAAGTTTTATTTTGTTTATACTGTGTGTTTATTATGGGTAACCTGGGGGCTCTTCTCAGGTTATTCACTCACAGGGATAAAAATTGCTGAAACCTAGAATGTCTCCAGTCACTACAGTAGGCAGAAGGAAGCAGGCAAATCCCTCACTGGCTCTTGAAGGTTGAAGGAGACAAATATCACTGCTGTTCATATTTTATTGGCCAAAATAAGACATACGAACTTGCCCAACAAGGAGCAAGAAAAGGAAGTGCGATCCTCCATGTACTTAGAAGGAGAAGAATTAGAATATTGAGGAATAGCCTGATGAATATCGTAGAGGTTAATTCCTTTACTACTATGAATCTCACCCCTTTACGTGCTGTGAGGGCCAACATAAG
This sequence comes from Sapajus apella, assembly GCF_009761245.1. NCBI lineage: Eukaryota > Metazoa > Chordata > Mammalia > Primates > Cebidae > Sapajus > Sapajus apella. Next base: position 5,980,152 of record NW_022437018.1, read on the forward strand.
GTGGAGGGGAGGCGCCCATGCAGGCATTGTGCCTAATCCATAGGCCATCTACAGTTGCCACAGCCTCTGGTGGGATCTGTGTATAAATACCACCTTCATGTCTGCCCTGGGGACTAAGGTTATGAACTGCCTCAGATAACTAGATGGGGCTCAGTTCTACTCTCCAACTGCTGTGGCTTGGAAGATCCCTGAGTTGTTCAAAAGGATGGAAGGGAGGACAGAAGGACCTCCCATCATAGAGCTTCAGGGAGCCCCTGACAGCTGGGAGAACTGACACAGTCTTCTAGTAGCAATATGCCAAACTTTTCCCTTAAGGGATTTTCCAAGCCTCATCCCCACCTAGAGCTAAAATCTGGTGCTTGAATATCTAACCTTGTGATAAACTTTCCATCTTTCTTAACAGTTAACATTTACTGAATGCTTGTTGTGTGCCAGCAGCTACTGTTTTAAGTACTTGATATCTATTATTAATTATTATTTAATCTTCATAATAACTTGGGGAGGTAGGTACTGTTATTATCCCCATTTTACAACAAGGGACAGAGAGATTGAGGAATGTCCTAGTAAGCAGGGGAGCTGGGATCAATGCCAGGCAGTCTGGCTTCAGAGCCTACTGCATGGCCTCTTGGCTACTAGCAGATATTATATTTGGAGGAAATGGGCTTTATTTGAATGTAGATACGAACAATGAAATGCTCAATGATACCAATAGCAACTCACAGAGATTCTTAAAGACTTAAATCTTCACAATCTTATACTCTCATTGAAATCAATAGGATAAACTGATGCAGGTATATGCATGGTCCAGCAGACACCTTCATCTTCTGAAGAGCTGAGGCAGAGCAAATTTACATGACCGAGTGTTAATAGAGCCTTCGTCATGACCAGCAGGTGACGGATTTCTAAAGGCCTAAATTCATTATCTTGTGCACACAGGGCAAAGCTTATAGGCTTTTGTAGGATATCATTACTGCAAAGCAAACTTAAAAGTTTCTTAAAGCAAAACAGGACTGCCTAGAGATCAGTGTTATAGTCATGAAATAACTGCCTCTCTCTCGTTTTCCTTCCCTCCTGGCCCTCTGTGTATGTATATAAACAAACAAACAAATGTGAGGAAAACTTATGCAATGGTGTCCTGGCAAGTGTTCAACAGCTTGTTCCTGGTTATCGGGGGATAAAGCCTATTTATAGTGGTTGTGAATTTCTGTGATGTAAATATTCCCACCACTGCCAATTTCAAGTTACCAATGTGATACCACTGACTGCAGAATTGGAAAGAGATGCTAACAATTGGCTCTCATGAGCCAGTATGTACTGGCTTCAGTCCACCAATGATATTAAGTGGGAGAAAAAAGATACTCCATAGCTCAGAGTTGAAAAAAAAAAAAAGAGATTTGAGACAGCTTAACTGAAATGAATACGCCATCATATCAAACTTTTAAATGAGAGCTGTATTATTTTTATTTCTAGAATTAGCGAGACAAACGATGTACTTTGGGTTATCCTCTGGGAAATGTACTGAAACTGTGAGAGCTACCACCTTCAAGAATTAAAACACTGAAAGAGAGAGAGAGACTAGACTGTGAGACCCTGGGAGTCAGGAGGACTGGGTGCTCTGTGGCTCTGCCGCTGAGTAGCTGTGGTCCCGGGCATGCTATTTATCTTAAAGTCCGGACACTCTTAGATTCTTCTGGTGCTGACAGTCTATGGTTTTAAGTCCAGTTAAAGAGGATGGTGAGAAAAAGAGCCTAAGGTATATCAATAGCAAAGGGGCAGAAAATGGAGAAACAGGAAGGAAAAAGACTGAGTGGAGGTACTGTGAAAGAGAGGTGAAATTGAGAGAAAGACAACGAAAAGAAACTAACATTTATTGAGAATCTATTATGGGCTGCTGATGATGATATTACAAGTGATTCTGAAACACAATTATGTGATTATGAATCATGTTCTCTTTTCTATTTTTATTATTTTATTTTAAATGAGTTCCTGCGTTGGCTGGGAAACGAACCTGAGAAGCACTTTATTTTATCTAACTCAATTTCCATACGAGCCTCATGAGACAGTGGCTATTTTCTCTATTTTACAGATGAAGAAAATTAGTGTATAGTATAATTATTCACCCTAAGTCCCACTGCTAGTGAGTGGCTGACCTGGAGTTCCAAATGAGGTCTGCACTTCTGTAAATTCTGTGTTCTTTGCACCATGCAGTGCTGCCTAAATGAGCGGGAGGATTGAGAGGAATGTTAGATTAAAATCACTCCCAGGGAGGCATTTGGACTATGACTCTTATGAATCATCCTTTGACAAGTTTGTTGATCTTCGCTGCTCTTTATCTGCTCAAATCTTTAAGTCTTGAGAGGTTTCCATCTGAGTACAATGACTTAAGCAGCCTATGAAGGCAGAAATTATTTCTTGGGATGATGCATACCTCCCAGGAATAATAGAACTATGGGGCCTGGTAGCTTTGGCTCTGGGTTGAAGGTTGCCCTTTGGATTGCTCTTAGGCAAAAGTAGCAGAAAGTAGGTATTTGCTGGGCCTGTGTCAAACATCAAGTATGGAAAATACAGAAGAGTAAAGAGAGGAAGAGACAAAAGGAGAAAGAGAGAGAGAGAGAGAGAGAGAGAGGTTGATGCAATGGGCATATTTTGTTGCCCAAAAGACTACATCATTAGAACACTGATTCTCTGAGTCTGGCTTAAAATCAAAAGTTAAATCAGACATCTGCTTTAATGAGTAAGAAAATATTGATTAAAAGGGCCAGACTCCCTCAGCTCCCAGCTTTGGAATCTTCCTGCGTTGACAGCACAAATCGATATCCTCTTGTGAAGGTTTAAGCTCTGATTTGTGAAATAAGAACTGTACTAGGTCCAATGAGAACTGCCATCAAGCAGGGAAACTGCAGTGGGCACTGGCTCAATGCAAGCACATTTACCACTCAGGCTGCTTTCATCCAGGGAGCGAAGCCCTGGGTCAGGGCTCTGGGCAGCTTCACAAATGACCTTCTGCTGCAGACTGAGCAGGAAGGAATCAGATTCCATGTGTGCACAATCTTTGTTGTATTATATTTGCACGTTTACAAATGTCCCTCTCTTATATTGAGTGAGAGCCATGAAGTGGAATTCCAGGCAGCACCCTGAGTGTATTTGCTGCTGAGCCACTTGTATCATACAGTCCTGTCCTGCATTTTCCATTCTGTAGGGAGGTCCTAAAGCTGAATGAATCTATTCTGGTAATAGACATGCACACACTTCCTTTGGTCTTACCCACTAAATGGAAGGTTAAATATTTTTCTGAGGCTGAAGAATGAACACACATTTAAAGTCAAACAGACCTGAGTCCAGATCCTGTCTCCACTCCCACCCCCCGACCAACTGTGTGATGGTGAAGAAATCATTTAACCTTGCTGAGGCTGTTTTTATTGACTGTGATACGTAGACAATTTCTGCTTCCTAGGATTGTTGCAGGATTTGAAGAGATCTTGCAGAAAGGATATTTAGGGGAGTGTCTGGTATACAGTAAGCACTTCATAAATTGAGCACTATAATAATCCCAATAATTATCTTACGTCACTGATGACCTTATTTACAAAAATGTCACAGCAGTAGTAGAGGTCTGAATAAAAAGAAAGTAAGCATTGCTCTATCCAAATGACTTATTTCTCATCCACCTTACATTTCTGGCTTCTTGACCCAAGCCAGCCATTAACTAGCTTGGGGAGGGCCACGCGTCTGTTCATTTTCTATCACCAAAAGTGGAAAACAGAGTCACAGATGTCACCTCTACATTGGCCGTGTGACTTTGGGATCAGGTGCTTGTGCTCTCTGGGTGTTAGTTAAGGAATTTGATATCCCTAAGGCCCCTCTCATGGGAACATTTCTGGATGGTTCTCTGTTCTGTTTCCTGGCACTGTACCTTTTCCTCTTAATGTCTGTGACTTGAAAAACTTCTCTGCTTTTCCAACAGTCTTTTGTTCCTCCAGGCTGGAGCCTTCCCTGACAGTTGCTTCCTGTTTCTTTCCATATTCCTGGGTTCTACTATCTGACACTCTCTGATAATTTCTTTGGTCTTGAATCACTGAGCGTTTATTCTTCTGTCTGATGTCCTTTGGTCACCACTCTTTGGGTCTTCTTTCCCAAATTTTGCTCTTTACTTATTTTGGGGGTTAAATGACCCTAAAAAGTATCTCTGTCAATGGGGGCAAATAGGGTGTTTTGCAGATGTTCAAACCAGATTGTCCCTCTAAGCTGCTTCACTGACCATTCACGTTTTGAATGCAAGTGATCAGTGAAGGCCAGAGAAATAAAATTCTCAGATGGCAGCATCAGGAACAGGTGTTCTTAAAAACAAACAAGCAAACGTAAGGCCACTATGGATTACTTTTAAGTGATTGAATCTCTCTCTTAGTTTTGGTAGCTAGAAAGCTCAGAGCCAGATATTGTGGCTCATTTCTAGCAAGATTCTTTGTCAGGTATTTTGCATATTACTCTTTACCCTGAGTTTATTCTAAATTTCCTCAATTTATTTTTCCCTCATTTAAATTTCTTATATATATTTTTTAAAAACTTTGTTATATTTTTGAAATTTATGCCATGTCTTTTTAAAATAGTGAGAGCTAAATCAATGGATACATTCTGTGCATTTTGCGCAGTTGAGCGCTTGGCCCAATTTCAGGGAAAAGAGGTCAGAGAAGGCTTCCTGGAGGAGGTTGCTTAGGATGTGCATATATCAGCTATTGTGTAGTTCAGTCAAACATGAAATCCCCAAAGTGGCATGGAACTTGAGATCAGAAGGTGTAGGGATGAAAATGAAATATAGAAAATCTCATGAGACATTTATATTTGGGTGGGAAACGTTTGCCATATAATATAAACTAATCATGGGAGTAATATTACGTTATATGTCCACATTCAACGGGAGGAGGTGACACATTTTTTTCTACCACAGATGATTAATGTAAGTTAATATCAGACGTTGCCTCAATCAGCAGTAAGAACTTCCTGTATGCTTTGACCCTTCCTTTGGCCAACATTGCTGTGTTGTGATCCCAGGGTACCCTCTTCGAGTGAGAAGCACAGCTGGATTTCTATTCACCAATTTTGTGATCTGAAACTGTGTGATCTTCTTAACTCTGAATTTGACCTTAAGATCTAGTCAATCCATTGATAATTTGTCTTACTCTCTAGAATCAGCTCAGTGCCTATCCTGATCTGGGGAACCTATCTGATCCCCAGCTGCCACTAACACCCCTTCTACCTGTTGCCCCTAAATGGTCCTTGAATCCTATCCTGGCTCATACCTTTTTCTTCTGCTGCTTATTCTCCAACACAAAGGCAATGGATGCATTTTAGTAATGGATCTTTGAGGAGATTTTAAAAAATTAGGGCTCAAAGGGATAATGTGATGATAGAGGTTGATGGACAACATGGTTAATCGTTTTGTCAGGACAATGTGGTTAATCATTTTTATCGGTGTCCTTTAAAGATTTCAAGGTGGGTTTTGAGCTGCAAAATCCACGTAGAAAGCTTCCTTTCTTACTAAGATCAGCAGAAGGATCTTTATGTGCCAGAGGTTTCTTTGCTTCCAGTGACTGCCTTTAGAAACTGAGTGCCCTTTCACCACCTAGACCTGTTAGGGCACAGGGTACTGCACAGTCATTGCAAGCCTTTCCTAATCCTAACCCCACAAAACCCAGCTTTAGAGGAAGAGGGGTTGTGAGCATCACTTACTAGTGGTGAATCAAGTCATCAAACTGGAGGCATTTTTTAATAAACAAAACATTGCCTTCAAAATAATGCAAATCCTTTAATAGTGGGACTTTTCATCCTGGCCCTCTTTTGCCTCGAATTCATACAAACTCCTGGATACCACCATAACATCCCCAGAAATTTATAAACTGCCGGTTATCAGGTGACACTATTTCCCAGACCCGAGAGTACATGAGGAATTTAGCCAAAAACAGTCCCATAATATCTGAGGACAGAAAACTCGTTAGAGGTCATATATTCCAGCAGACCTATTACAACATTGTATTAGTTTATTAGTTGAAGTTCTCCAGAGAAATAGAACAAATTGTGTGTGTGTGTGTGTGTGTGTGTGTGTGTGTGTGTGTGTGTATTACAAGGACTTGGCTCACGTAATTACGGAGGTTAAGTCCCACCATCTGTTGCCTGCAAGCTGGAGACTCAGGGAAGTTGACTTGTCATTCAGTCTGAGACTCAAAAGCTAAAAACCAGGTATAAATCCCAGTCCAGGGGCAAGAGAAGACCAGCGTCCCAGCTCAAGCAGACAGGCAGAAAGTAGAAAGGAGTGAATTCCTTCTTCTTCCACCTTTTGTTCTCTTCAGGCCTTCAGTAGATGGGATGTCTACCTCCAGTGCCCACTCACTAACACTGATGCTTACAGGTTATCAATCTTGGTTCTTACAATCATTCTTTTTTTTCATTATATTTTCTATTTTTTAAATTCACACATAATCATTTTATTTGTGGGGTATAGTGTGGTATTTGGATACATGTACACACTATGCAGTGGTCAAATCAGGATAATTAGCATATTCTTTCCCTCAAACCTTTTTTATGTTTTTGTGCTGAGAGCATTCAAAATTCTCTTTTAGCTATTTGAAAAACATACAATAAATTGTTGTTAATGATAGTCATCCACAGTGCTATGGAACACTAGAGCTTATTCTTCCTATCCAGCTGTAGTTGTGTATCTGATAGCCAACCTCTCCCTACTCCCCAATCTCCCTTCCCTTCCCAGCCTCTAGTAAAGATGATTCTACTTTATACTTCTATGTAATAAACTTTTTCAGCTTCTACATATGAATGAGAATATTTGGTATTTGTCTTTCTGTATCTGGCTTATTTCACCTAATATAATGCCCCTCCGCCCCGTACCTCTGGCTCATCCATATTGCTGTGAGCTACAGGATTTTATTCTTTTTTATGGCTGAATAGTATTTCATTGTGTATATATGCCACATTTTCTTTATCCTTTCATTTGTTTATGGATACTTAGGTTGGTTCCTTATCTTGGCTATTGAGTACAGTACTGCAATAAACATGGTAGTGCAGATATATCTTCAACATACTGATCTTTTATTGAATATATAGACCTAGTAGTGGGATCGCTGGGCTATGTGATAGTTCTACTCTGAGTTTTTTGAGGAGCTTCCATATTGTTTTCCTCAATGACTGTACTAACTCACATTTCCATCTATAGTGTATAAGAGTTTTCCTTTCTCTGCATTCTCACCAGCATTTTTTTTTTTTGATAATAGCCATTCTAACAGGGATGAGATATATCACTGTGGTTTTGATGTGCATGTCTCTGATTAGTGGTGATAAGCATTTTTTTTCATATCTCTTGGCCATTTTGTATGTCTTCTTTTGAAAAATGGCTATTCAGATCACGTGCCCATAAAACTATTTAAGAGTTTTATTCCGAGCCAATAGGAGTGCCCATAGTCCAGGATATATATTTGTGGGTCTGTTACTGGAGAATTATTGTCTTCTTTTGAAGGTGTCTTTTTTCTTTCTTTTTAAATGTTTCTTGTGTCCCGACATTGATATCTGTGCATCTGCTGGGACAGTTGCCTCTTCCAATTTTATGGAGAAGCTTTCATAAGGAAAGACTTTCCTGTAAATGTGACGTATAGTATTGGTTAGGTAGAGTGATTTGGCTCTGGTTCTGGATGGTGCAGTAGTGTAGTCTCTGTGTGATCTTCCCTCCCCTCCCCTTCCCTCCCCTTCCCTTCCCTTTTTGGAGTCTTGCTCTGTTGCCCAGGCTGGAGTGCAGTGGTGTGATCTTGTCTCACCACAACCTCCACCTCCCGGGTTCAAGCGATTCTTCTGGCCTCAGCCTCATGAGTAGCTGGGACTACAGGGATGTACCACCAGGTCCAGCTAATTTTGTATTTTTTGTAGAGATGGGGTTTCACTATGTTGGCTAGGCTGGTCTCGAACTCCTGACCTCATGATCCACCTGCCTCAGCCTCCCAAGGTGCTGGGATTATAGGCATGAGCCACTGTGCCTGACTGTCTTTGTGTGATTTCTTTGGATATAATCAATGTTAGCAGTGTCTGCAAGTGCCTCAGTGGCCTAGAATGAGAGTGTTTGTGGAGGCAGTGGCATGGCTTTGCCAGGAACAAGGGCTACCAGACAAGCCCATCCTTAGATCCTCAGAGTATGAGCACATTGGTTCCCACAGTTTTGGGGGTGACTTCCCTACTGTGCTGGAGTGTCTGTTTCTTGGGTCCTGCACACTTTGAGGGCTCAAGTGCTGGTGTTATGGCTGTACCACTGGGTCTAGCTGGGGTCATGGTATTGTAACCTTTGTGGGGGCATGGCAGGGTGATGACAGGGCCTTAGGAATGTGAAGTTGCCAGGGTGTTGGACCCCAGGGTAGGATGTACTTTAGCATTGGTTCTGTTCTCAAAATGGCATTATGCCATAGCAACTGGGGTCCCAAGGACTCAGAGGTGGGGGCCCAGCATGGGTTCCTTCTCTGGATCAATGCGGCCATGTGGATTCTAGGCATGGGGACTGCTGGGGATCTCCCACTTACCTTTTCACTGCAATGGGGAGTTCTTGGTTCTGACCAAGTTTTGGCTGGGTGCTTTGTTTTTCTCTCTATGCTGCCACCCAAAGTTTCTGGGTTTCAGAAGGTTTGCATCACTTCCTTGCAGAATTTCAGTATTCTTCCTAAGACATTCTACTTGAAGTGAGTTTATTTGTTGTTTTAGTCCTTCTTTTTGGAGAAAATTGGTGTTGGCCACCTATACAGCTATGGATTTTATAAGAATTATTATTAAGATGTAATGAAATAATAAAATGTTTGAATTTGCTTCATGTTAATCCAAAGTGGTGGGAAAAACTGGGTGGGTAAACAGATAAAATAAACTTGATCACATGTTGATTCTTAGTAAACTGGCAGATGGGTAAATGGAGGTCATGATATTCTCTTTATTTTTATATAGGTTTGAAATTTTACGTAATACTAGAAAGTGTGGTGAATAGACATATACTTACATGTTTTAAGTTAAAATAAACTTTTAAGGCTTGACAAATAAAAAGGAATTTCAGATATTTATGTATGACCTTTGCGACACTCCATGCCTTTAGTCTAAGGGCTGCAGCTACAGTCTTGCCCTCAGCAGAGAACAAGGAGACACAATAGTGGTTTCCAGTCACCTTTCTTGTATTTTCTCTTAAAGATGATGACCACACTTGCCTTTTTCAAATATCGTGACATTTCTTCTGTTTCCATATATGTAGATAGTCACACAGCCTCTGCCCTTTCTACTTGAAAACCTCAGCAGGTTTTTCTGTTCCTCACAGTTTGGCAATGGTGCTTCGAAGGAACGCACAAAACACCTTAAAAGATTCGGAGCAGATAGCAGTGGGGCGTTGAATGAGATGGATTTAAAGAGCCAAGACAGTCAGTGGCTGTTATTTAGAGACCAGAAACAAATGTGAAAGTGGGAATTGATAAAGGAGGAAGCAGAGACATTAGTAAAGCTGTTTAACAGGGAAAAAAGCCCAAAGTACATCGTAAAGGATAAAAATGTAGGCATTTATATCTTCATTAAGGAATTTATTAATTAGAGTTGAGTTGTTAACTAGTTTATAGTTCCCTGGGACTAGGATAAGCCTCTGAGAGGAGCCCAGGCAGAGAACAGTCAGCCTGGATAATTACCACGGCTTGCCATGGGGCTTTCCTCTAGCCTGGTAAACAGTTTAATATCTGGCAGGTAGATGAACAGGCCTGGGATGCTCTACCCATCAGGCAAGACTAATTCCCAGGCAGGAATCCTGGCCAGTTGCCAAGGGCGGCTCCTCCCATCTTTTGTTGGAGTGAGAGAAGAGCTGAATAGTCTTACTTGGCAATGGCCCAGGACCTCCAGCTTCTCCTTTCCTGCTGTGTGCGATGATCGTTCCCGGATCCAAGGTGCTCATATTGATTCTGTGCCTCTAGGTCAAGATGATACAGCACCATGCTGCCTGGTCTACAACAGCAAAGAGTGTTGTATGGTGTTTGTGACAGTCAGAGGGGAGCCTCCTGCTCTGATCCACTCCTTTCTGTTTCTTACTTTTAGCTCTGTCTCCCACTGATGATCCCTTACTTACCCATTGGGCTTCATAATTTTATTTATTTTCATTGACTCTTGAGTCTTCAGTCTTCCCTTAAGGAGGAGAAAGAACAGACCAGGAGTGGCCACGATGGTCATGTCGATGTGGGATGCTGCTGGGTAAAAAGATAAGAGAAAGGTGAGAGCATGTTTGGAAATGGAAAGTGTGCGTCAAGACAGTCAAATTACAGTTTCTAAATAGTCCTTGGCCTGGGCAAAGAAAATGGATCAGAGAATGGATTTGTTCTGTGGGTCTACAGTTTGGAACTGCTGGCACTGACTGCCATTCTTGGGACCCATTCCAGGTTTTTGTGGGAATGTCATTGGGGCCTCCTCAGTCCTCAGGAGAGGGTATGAGTGGGGCATCTGTGTTCATGTCTAGGTAGGGAGTGTCCTGTGATGAAGGCACACAGACTGTCTTCTCTCATCCTCATCCTGATAAATGCCAAGTGCCTATGTGAGACAGTGCCTTTTGGGCCATCTCAGCCTAATGTTTAATTGCAAAGGAGAACCATAATTTTTGTGCCTAATCCCTGTCCCCTCCCTACACCCATACTTACTCTCCCTTGGTTCTGGGACTCTCCTCTTTGTCTGTGTGAGGTCTGCTGCTTCAGTACCTCCTGGTCTCTGGTAAATGGTTAAATCCACTAATCCATTGCAAAGGTGCTAATGGCTTAAAGTTGTACTCATTTCAGGAATTATTTCTACGGTTTATGGAAAGGTTAAGGCTTAATCCAAAGGAATCTTGTCTAATAGATTTCCATATATTTTAGCACAAGGGAACTGAATATATTTTGGGAACATTGGAGAAGTCATGTGGTGAATTCTTCTGATTGCCTTACTCAACTTATATTTTACTATCCTTTATGAAGAGGTTAAAAAGCTAAAAATGATATTTCCAACACCTTTTTATAAACAGGACTCTGGATATAAAATAGATTCTTCCAACAGATGTTTTTGTTCTAAGATATACAAGGTGGGAGGGAGGTGGAAGCCCTTTTTCTACTTCCTTTTTCTGTTTTTACCCATAAGCAAGGGTGGGGAAATGTGAGTTGTTTGACGTCAGTATTCCAGGGTCTAATCCCCAGCTTCCTGAGTGTTGAGAAGCCATCATGGCAGCAATGTCATCTTGATTCTGCTCTCTGGTTCTCAGGCTCCAGCTACACATGGGTATAATTCCGCATTTACATCATCTCCAGTGGCCGCCCCAGAGGTGGGCCAGTTTTCTGTTGTTCTGGCAATCATTCCTGGAGGCTCATCTTAGAACACGCTCCTTTAACCTTTCCACTAATTTTGGAAACTCTGAAATTCCCTTCATGAAATCTTTTCCTGCCCCAAAATACTTAGAGCTGTTTCTGTTTTCTGCATTGAACTTGAACAAATATAGATCCTTCAAATGGTTTATATCATACTTAACTCCTGAAGTTCATTCTACTTCTTAAGTTTGAAGATGAAAAATCAGGGCAGCTTTCACAGAGAAGACCATGCGGGTGTGGAAATGAAGTGCCACAAACTGTGGCATTGACTTGAGTCTGGCCCAGTAATCTAGTAATTTACTAGACCAGATGTTCCCTGCAACGAATGTCACTAACGTCTCATAGAAGGTTTAGGTCGTTGCAGCTTGTACTGGCAACTAGGACTCTTTTTTTTTTTTTTTTTAACAGCTCTCTTAGTGCTATAGATAAGGCTTTTTGGCAAGCAGATGCAAATAGCCTAAGTAGGTGATTGGTATGTATGTTTCTCATTGCCCTGGCCTTCCTTAAGTGTTAAGCTAGATCAGTGAGAAATGTAGTCTTTTTTTCTAATGGGGAATGCACTTTTGTACAGGAATGATTGAATTGATAATGCAAGGTGAAAGTGTTGTTTTGTGTCAAAATATTCATTTGTCCCATAACTGTTGAGTAAACGTAGCCATTAGTGTGTGCATACAATTTCCCTTAATCCTCTGAGCATTCAAGCAGCAGGTAGACACTTCCTGCTGAGAAATGTATTTGAGTGAAATGAGCATTTTTAAAAGGAGTATGAATCTATTCACCATCTGGGGAGGCCAGAACCATTCTCCTGTGTTCAGCATGAATTCAGGTGACTTTGGGAGTTGGGGAGCAGTGTTATTGCTCTAAATTTTCACTGCCTACCGAGTTCAGCTTTCCTTGTAGCAGCTGGGACTGAAGAATCTCCTGAGCAAACAGTAGCTTACAGGCAGAACGTCTTGGAAAGTGGGAGATGACTCTGAAGCCTTTCAGACAAGGGATATTCATAGGTGGCATCAGCTTTTATACTAGAGGCATCATTCTTTCTAAAATGGCCCTGTAACCTTTTTCAGTTTTGTAGCAAATGCTTTTTACATGCCTGGTTGCTCTACCACAAAATGGCCTTGCCTAATACAGAGGGAACGTTCCACGCCCTCTATAGTTTTTCATTTATTTCATTTAATTAACACCGAAGTAAATGATTATTATGCACCAAATATTAACTCAATTCTTATATAACATCCTTTTGAGGTAGGTACTATTATTTTTCCCATTTTATAGATGGAAAAACCAAGGGACAGAGTGATCAAGTAACTTATCCATGGGTATGCAGCTAGTAAAGCAGGATTCAAAACTGTGTTGTGGCTGTGGAGTCCCTGCTCTGAATCACCGTGGCATAGACTACTCATTTTGCCTTCATCTCAGAGAGATTGCCGTTTTGTCTTCTCTTTAAGGCCAGGGCTGCTGCATATTGTACAGATTGTTCACTAGCTAAGGAGGCCCAGTCAAGGGGTGTGGGAGCTGAAATCCAGCTTGTCTTCTGTTTACCAAACTGTTCTGGCTTGCTGCTACTACTCAGAGACAGAGGAATCTTTATCCAGTTTGGACATAGACTCTGTATGGAATAGCAGTGGCTCGTGCATTCCAAGCCTCCCTCCTCTACCTTCGCACTGGATCCCATCCCTTCCTGTCTCTTCCAACGCCTTGGGACTCCATTGACTTCCCAAGCCTGGACAAGAATTTGACCTGATGAATAACATGAAACTATACCTCTTGATGTCAGTTCATTATCTGCATAAAAGCCTATAGGATACTTTGAAGCAGCTTTAGCTTCTCTTGCCTATACCATAGAACTAATATTTAAACTCTTTCGGTATCTTATAGCATTTTTCTGGGAATCTTTTGAAGTGTGGTAGGTCTCTCTTAATTATAAAACTGCTCAAAAATGAAAAGCAAAGTCACCATAAAGTTAAACTGAAGTATTCATTAAATTATGGAACCCAACTGCCTTTTATAGCATTGTTTGGGAATTGGGAAAGTATGTTCTGAGTTTGATTTTAGGGTATCTGGAGAGCTCTTCCTTCTAACCTAAGGGGTTGACAACATCAGAAGGAGCTGGGAAAGGACTGTGGTACTGACAATGAGGTGATTGCTGTTGGTATGACTTGGCCATCCGCTGCTAGGTATTTACAGGCTAAAGCTGCTTTTGCCAACCTTCAATTCATTCGTAACGGGCAGCCAGACTGATCTTCATAGAATGCAAATGTGATCATGACACTCCTTAAAACACTTGAATGCCTTCTAATTGCTATTACTATAAGATCCTTAACAGGGCTGGCCCCTGTCTAGTTCTTCATTTGAGTATTGACCTGTTTTCCCTTTCACAGTGGTTTTGACCCTCTTGTCTCCTTTTAATTAGTTCTAATGTTCTAAGCTCTCTCCCATTATAGTTTCTTCATATGTGTTTTTTTATTTACTAAAATGTTACATTTCTCCTCATCTGGTTAACTGGCGCACTTCCTTTGGTCATCAGCTTACATGTGACTTTCTTAGGAAAAAATATTAATGTACTGAAAGCATCACGTAGGTGTCCTTGATAACATCAATTGTAGATGAAAATTAAATGCTTAAAAACTCTCTTCCTGGGTAGACTGTAGCCTCTGTTAGGTAGGGGCCATGTTTGCCTTATTTTTTTCTTTTAGCACCTAAGTATTGAATAAGTATTTGATGAATGAATCAATGAGTGAATGAACCAATTAATGAACTAAGATTTAACTTCCATATGTGACTGTTTTCTTTCCCCACCTAGATTTCACATTTCATGAAGGCAGGAGCCATATCTTTACTCACTTTCATGGGCCCTGAACTGATTAGCCCAGAGTTTTGCAAATGGTGTGCCTCAATAAAGATTTGCTGGTTAATTAATTAATCTGCCAAGCTCAGATGAATTACTTAAAGTATGGAAAAATAAGGAAAAGGTAAGGATGAAATATACTGGATCATTCTGATGAAAGAGTACAGTCTGGTGTTTCAAAGTACAGTGAATACTGTCTTTGCTTCTGTGTGATGATCAATAAATTAGTAGATCATGCCCCACTTTGAACCCTCTATTTTCAACCTGATTGATTAACTGATGACTTTTGTCACCACTAACAGTGTTTGGTTAGCATCGGTAAAAGTCTTTGACCTGGATTAGTAATAGCTGCTCATTGTATTTATTCTTTTGTTTCTGAGAGTAATTGGAATTTTTTCCCTCTATTTGTTGATATGCCAAGGACTATGTATAAGATGTAGCTGATTAAACAGGTTGTGATGAAGAAAACAAGATGACTCAGATTTTATCTTTTAATTTATTGATTTTGGTTAGGGATGAATTTTCATGGCTGCAGATCATACATGTTATCTGCACAATTACCCATATTCAATTCTTCCTGTTGGAAGAGGGTAGGACAGAATCTTGAGCCTCTGGTTCAGAGGGCACAATTGATCCCCCTATGCCTATTGATTCGGACCTGAATTTGTATTTTCTTTTCTGTCTTTTTTTTTTCTTTCTTTCTACATTAAAATCTGCTCCCACTGCATGCTTGGAAGAAAGACAGAAATGCTGTGAAATAATTAGAATAGATTTTGCATTTTTTCTTGCTGTATCTGTTACCATCATCATCCTCGTTTTCATCATCGTCCTGTAGTCCCTCCCATCTTGTAGCATGTTACAATTCCAAAGCCCTTTCACATATGTTTATCTCACATGCTTTCCCTGCCGCCCCAGTTGTTGCTCAATTTATAGCTCAGGAATCTTGGGCTCCCAGAGGTAAAGTGACTTAACTAAGTTTATATGGCTGGAAAGTGAGTAAAACTGGGTATATTTGCCAGAACTCTTCTGACTGAAAGGAATCAAAACCCAATTTCAGCTTAAGAGAAAAATAATATATTGCAAAGAGTTTGGAGTTGTTTACAGAATGGAAGAAACAGACACAGAAGCCAAGTCAACTTTTGGAACTGGAGCCAAAAATCTTGAAGCCTGTGCAAATTTCTCATACTTTTTCATGTCTGCTTATTTTGGGGGTTTTGGCCTCATTGAGTCAAACTTCCCCAGGTAGTAGGGGAAACGGTTATCAGTGGGGCTGCCATGTTTGGTGTGCAGTGTACAAGTGTGTTCCACCCAAGTGTCACATATCATACCACACTCAAAGATTTCTATGTCTATTATGACAAATTTCCAGCAGATGGCACTCAAGTGTTTTTAATAACAAAAACACTTTGAGGAAGAGGCACATTTTTCTGTTTTGCACAGACTCCTTAGGGGGCGCTGGGGATGCTGCCTTCCAATAGTTCTGAGATTACATTCTTCCTGGTTATAACAAAGGAGAAAGATAAGCCTTCCTCAGAAGCTCGAGCAGAAAGAACATAGACAATAACAATAACTGGTTTGGGTCCTACCTTGGACCAATTTCTGTGTCTGAAGTGAGGCCCCAGGCATCATAATCCACACACACTTCTATTTCCATATGTAAAATTCTGACTGCTGCCTACAAAATGCAGTAAATCCATGTGTAATGACAAGTATAATCCCCCTTCAAGAGAGCTGTCCCAAACTATCACCCAACTACTGCATTCATTACTGAGTGCAGGGTCCTGGGCGATATGCATGCTATGGTTTGACTGTGTACCTTTCAAAGTTCAGGTGTTGTCAATGTGATGGTATTAGGAGATGAGACCTTTAGAGGTGATTAGATCAGGAGAGGGCTCCTCCCCTCATAAATGGGATTAAGTGTCTGTTCATATCCTTCACCTACTTTTTGATGGGGTTGCTTTTTTCTTGTAAATTTGTTTCAGTTCATCATAGATTCTGGAGATTAGCCCTTTGTCAAATGGATAGATTACAAACATTTTCTCCCATAGGCGTTTATGCAATAAACATAAGAAAAAAAGCTCATCACTGGTCATTACGGAAGTGCAAATCAAAATCACATTGAGAAACCATTGTGGAAGACCGTGTGGTGATTCCTCAAGGATCTAGAACCAGAAATATCATTTGACCCAGCAATCCCATTACTGGGTATATACCCAAAAGATTATAAATCAATCTATAAAGTCATATGCACACGTATGTTTATTGTGGCACTGTTCACAATAGCAAAGACTTGAGACCAACCTAAATGCCCATCAATGATAAATAGAATAAAGAAAATGTGGCACATATGCACTATGGAATACTATGCAGCCATGAAAAAGGATGAGTTCATGTCCTTTGCAGGGATGTGGATGAAGCTGGAAACCATCATTCTCAGCAAACTCACACAGGAAAAGAAAACCAAACACTGCATGTTCTCCTAAGTGGGAGTTGAACAATGAGAACACATGGACGCAGAGAAGGGAACATCACACACTGAGGCCTGTTGGGGGCTGGATGCCCCAGTGCATGTTGTTTCCTTCCCTGTGTCCATGTGTTCTCATTGGCACATTAGTGGGGGACTAGGCGAGGGATAGCATTAGGAGAAATACCTAATGTAGATGACAGGTTGATGGGTGCAGCAAACCACCATGGCACATGTATACCTATGTAACAAACCTGCATGTTCTGCACATTTATTTCAGAACTTAAAGTATAATAACAATAACATTTTAAAAATGGGATTAAGGTCCTCATAAATGAGGCTTTATGCAGTGTTCTGAGCAGCTTGCCCTCTGTCTTCCACCATGTGAAGACACAGTATTTCTTCCCTTTCGAGGATGCAGCAATGAGACACCATCTTGGAAGCAGACACCAGACCGTCACCAGATGATAACCAGCTGTTGCCTTGACCTTGGGCTTCTCAGTCTCCAGAACTGTGAGAAATAAATTTCTGTTGTTTATAAATTACCTAGTCTGTGGTATTTCATTATTGTAGCACAAATTTACTAAGACAATGCCTCTCAGTCAGGTCAGATATAGCTGCTGGAGAATCTAAAATCTGTGGGCACTGGGGCTAATTTAACCATTTCTAACCCATTCAAGATACGACAATACAGGAAAAACGGAATAGCTACACTCCAGAGAATATGCCATAGTCTACCCAACAGGACCGTATGCCATATTCATTTTTTACTCTCTCTCTGGCTTTTTTTTTTTCCTGAGACAGGGTCTGTGTCTGTCGCCCAGGCTGGAGTGCAGTAGCATGATCTGATCTCACTGCAACCTCTGCCTCCTGGGCTCACATCATCCTCTCATCTCAGCCTCCCAGGAAGCTGGGACTACAGCCATGCACCACCATGCCCGGCTAATTTTTGTATTTTTTGTAGAGACAGGGGTTCTCCACGTTGGCCAGGCTGGTCTCCAACCCCTGAACTCAAGCGATCCACCAACCTTGGCCTCCCAAAATGCCTGACCACTTGGCCAATGGCCATTCAGCCTTTTGGCATTCTTTTTCTTGATTATTTCCCTCCATGGCCACAATAGATAGAGGGGCTGCCCATGGAGGGTAATCTCCTTGCTATCTTTGTGGTTACAGCAACCCAGGGGATTACATTCGAGATTGAATGATTAAAGCCTTCTAATTTAGGAATTTCTCCAGCAAAACATCTCTTTTAAAGAACTGGTTGGATTGGGCTCTATTGACTTACACCCAACCAGAAATCTTATTGAGTCATAACATTTGACTCTGGACCTTGCCTTTGAAGGTTTACTGTTTTAGAAACAAACCTATAGGACTTTGCCTATACTTCCATGGCCTCTTTAATAACTTCTCCCTTGGCTCCTGCCTGAAGGCAACTGAAGCAATAGGCCGAAATAAAACAGAGCTCGTCTGCTCTCTGGCCTTCATCTACATCCCAATCATTTGTGCCTAATGATGGAAAAACTTACTACTTTTTCTCGGGGAGAGGTGCACAGCAGGAATTCTTTGGGAGAAGCCTGAGTGACCAGCCTTCCCTGCTTTCTGAGTTATTCCTTAGTATTCCCTCTCCTTGTCAGACTTTACTGTGGGGCAGAGGGTTCATCTTTGATGGTCTTGCAGGCAGCATGGTTGTCTGACCTCAGCGGCTTTGGATCACTAGCCAAAAGCAGAAAGTGCCTCTGTTTTACCACCACCACATATCTATTTATTTTCTTCTATCTGCTTTAAATGCCAGTTTGGATTGAGACTTATTTTATTCTTGAAGGATCTTACTGAAGGCCATAAGTATCCATCATATTCCTATTTTAAAAATATTTTTATACCAAACCACCAAAATGCTCTCATGGTCTGGCTGCAAAGATATGACATGTAATAGTTAACACCTGCTTTCTTTTCATGAAAGGAGGACACTGCCTTCCCAGCTGGGAATGGAGGGACCTTGCATTCACCTCTACCTTATGTCAACTAAGCCTTTCCCACTTTTAAGGGTCTGCCATTTGTATTGCCCCACTTCTGGGTACTAATTTTTCTATTAGCCAGTCATTCTTGTGTTGCTAGTGACGGTGACTCAATTGTAACTAGCTTAAAAGGAATTACTGGAAAGACCCTGGTTAACCTACACAGGAGTTACAGGGAGAGGTGGCTCTGGAAACATCTATGACTGGAACTAGGGATTTGGGAATTGACTCTATATCTATTTCCTATTCCAGATCCGCTCTGGATGCTGGCTTCATTTGCTCTTACTCCTCCATGTGGCTACAGGAAACTCTGGGTTGCATTCTTATACCTCATAAGAAAGCAAAAAGAGGGATTCTTCCCTTCCTGCTCCATGAGGAAAATGCTGGAGAAGGGCTCTGATAAGCCTGGCTTAGATCAGTCATTGGGCCTGAGGGGTGGGATCCTGTAATTGGCTTAGCCTGGGCCACCTGCCTTCCCTTTAAGCCCCAGGTGGGGAGAGCCGTTGGGCAGGCAGAAGGAAGCTACCACTCTAGATACCTACTCACTAGGCTCTCAGCACACAGGTCTGCCACCTCACCTTGCTGTCTTTGATATCACTTAACTGATTCACTGGCTTATTTTTCGGGTACTGGGAACTCTGATATCCTCTGTGTACTGTGATGATAGTTACTGAATTCCTGGCTGGCATCATGTTTATTCTTATGAGTGGTCAAAAATAAAGACTCTAGTAGTTTTGAAACCATACCGGAGGAACCAAGGATGTCCTTTTACTAGTAAAAATAAAAGCCATTATCTATTATCCTCAAAGACAACTTTTCCTTAAAATTACTTTTTTTTTTTTTTTCTGAGGCTATCCTTTTGGCTTTGGAAAAACAGTCACATTCTGCCCAGATTATGCTTTTGATGCATGTGGTCCCTCGATATTCAGCTGGGATGGTGATCTACAGAGATAGTAATTGAAATGGCCAATCACAGGAGCCACCAAATCATGCCTGAGTGCAGGTGTGTGATTAACAGCAGGTGCTGGAGATGTCAGAGCTGGCAAATTGGAGTCTTCCTTTCCCCTCACCTTAGTGATGCTTTAGATTTCCTTGGAACTGAAATTTCTGCAGGAAGATAAACTTTGTCACAAACAGCTGCTCACTGGATACTTAAAATAGGCTGGTTTGCCGTGGGAGTTACTTTTGAAAGGAATATCTCCTGTATTTCTAGCTTGACTGTGAACCTCTTGGGTCCTTGGGAGCAAGGACCCGAGTTTATATTTCTTTATATACCCACTCTTCCTAGAGCAGTTCTGTGTGTGCAGAAGGTGTTTAGCTAGGGTTGGAGAGTTATTATAAAGGCAGGTCAAGAGGTGGGATGTTGGCACCATTGGCTTTAAAAAGTGGATAGAAAAGGCTCCCAAGTCTCAGGTGAGTGTAGAATTACGGCTATGGAATAAGCATTGATCTAGGAGCTAGTAGGTATCTGGGTTCTGGTTCTATTTTGAATTCTGACTACATTTTTGAGCAAGAATAGTTGTTAAGAAACATCTGATTGAGTGACTATGATGTGCTAGGAGCTGAGAGTAACAGCACACCTGATAGACATTTCCATGAAGCTTTTATTTTAGTGGGAGAACACAGAATACAAGATGCTGGAAAGATAATTATAGATAATCAGACATGAAGGAAGAGGGATATGATAGACATATCATATGTAACTGAGAACACCTTTTAGGATAGGGAAGAAAGGGATAAGATTGAATGAGAGTTAGGAATGTAGCCTCAGGATAAAACAGAGCTGAGTTTGAACTTCAACCTCTTCCACTTAGCATCTGTGTGTCCTAAGCAACATTATTATGAGTCTCAATCTTCTCATCTAAAAAATGGGGCTATGCACTTACTTATAAAGTTGATGTAAAGGTTCAATTTTAAAATACATAGAAAATGAACAATAAGGACTTACTATGATGTATTTTGGCCAGTGTCCTCTGGGTTGTGACAAAATAGTTTTTCTTTAAAAATAAATAAGAAAAGGAAAAAAGAAAGAAACCCTTCTGATTACAGGTTCCAAAGGCTCTCAGTGAAATAGAAGATGTGTAATTGTCATTTCTACTTAACTTTGCAATCTTCCAAGCTGAGTGTCTTTAAATAGGAAGAAGTAGCCATAAATCTTGCAAAGTTCAAAATCCATTACCTAGGGATATGGTTAATGTCTCCCAACTTGAAGTGTAATTATCTTTTTAAGAAGAGAGCTGGCTAAGGAAAGCCTTGGTAGGTTTAAAAAAAATGCCAAAGCAACCATTACATCAACAGTTATTCTAATTTAATTCATTGCATATGGTCCCAGGTGTGTGTGTGACAAACCAAAGGATTTGTGGGATGAACAGTCAGATTTTCCATCTCTCTATATTTACATGTGAGCAGACAAGAATGAATGACTTTGTACACCAAAAAATTAAAGGACCCTGAGGCACACATCACCCTCATCAGTGGCAGGGCTAAAACATCTAGTCCCAGTGGGTTGCAAGGCAGTCCATTGTAGAACTCTAGACCAAGAGACAGACACCATGTGTTCTACACCAGAACTTGCTACTTTTCTACTGCATGAAACTGTACATCGTATCTCTAGCCTCTTGTAAATATTTTAGGCATCTTCTGTCTACAGTTGAAAAAGATTCCGCATAAGCTGAAATCTCTGCCTTATAAAGCCTCTTTTTTCATTTCAAAGCGTTATCCCAGAAGACCTTTGCTTACATGTTTATAGAAGGGAGAGCTTGTAAAAGAACTAATCTCACCTATCAGTATACTTCAGTTGGAAGTTAAGAGTGCCAAACACTCTTTGCTATGCTTGTATTTGAATGGTTGACAGTTAAGAACAGACAATCTGAGCCATAGGGGTTTGAAATGAAGCTTTATTAGCTTCCCAGTAACTGCCCTTCCTTCATGTAGTCTTGATATAGTTAACTTAACCCTGTTGAAGGATATAACTTAGACCAGAAGCCCAAATGAAGCTACTTATCCCCTCATCCTCAACAAATTCAGGGCAGCTGGATGCAGATTGTGGCTGATATGATTTATCACCTTACCCAGTTACTGGCATGGAAGCTGGGGAACGACAGATCTCACTGGTAAGGACAGTCCCTGGTGGGCCACCTGCATAGTGACAAAAAGGAAAGGAGAAGGATGTGTTCCTGGGCCAAACCGGGGGCTGGGCTGTTTATTCTCATGGCCCAATAACAAGATGCAGATGAACTGGGGAAGACAGTTTTTATTGTGGTAACTGGTTACAGGGTGAAGGACTGGAAATGATCACCAGACCATTTCAAAATTACAAAGTTTTCCAGAGCTTATATAACTTCTAAGCTATATCTTTACGTGTAAGTGTACATTCATCTAAAGACATAGGTGATTAACTTCTAATCTGTAGCTAAAGGCTGATTCCTGAAGACCTTCCTCTGGAGCCTCAGTACATTTACTTAATCTAAGTGGGTCCAGGTGTGGGGGTGATTACCCTTATCTTGTCTCCTATTAAATCATGGAAGTTTGGGGAGTTCCTTCAGACCCCCAGCAAACTTCTTTGTGGAGGCCTGGGGAGTTTCTTCAGAACCCTGATAAAACTGGTTTAATCCTAAATGGGTCCTGTTAATAATTCCTTCATTATCTTGTCATGCTTCAAGGCCTGGGAAAGGCCCAGGCAAAACTCCTGGTGGGCTTTTGTTACATTCCAGCCTTATATGAGGGCGCTGGCTCTATCAGGTTTTAATATTTGACCTAACCACTCAGTCAGTGCTGAAAC
This sequence comes from Sapajus apella, assembly GCF_009761245.1. Classification (NCBI taxonomy): domain Eukaryota; kingdom Metazoa; phylum Chordata; class Mammalia; order Primates; family Cebidae; genus Sapajus; species Sapajus apella. The sequence goes on from NW_022437018.1 coordinate 6,002,647, forward strand.
AGTTGTGATGGAGGCCTGCTTGAGCAGCTGTTAGTGAGATCTGGCCTGCCACAGAAGTGCTGTCCTAAGAGAGATAGGGAGACGGAGAGAGGGGTGGGGGAGGGAGAGAGAGAGAATGTGAATCTCCTGTTTCTGCTTTGGAGCCACCCACTAGTCCAAGGAGTTTCTGATGGGAGGAAGATACTATGTGTCTGCCTGCAGGAAGAGCTGGCTCTTGAAAAACTGTCCATTTTCCTTCCCTGTTTCAATGGACTTTTCTTTCTAGTGTTTATACCTTCATTTAGTCCCAGGTCCTAGGTGACCCGCACTCTGGTATTCTACCTGGATTTGTCCTCTTGGGTTGTCTGATCCTGCATGTACTTTTTCACTCTCCACGAATGCAGCTGCCCCATGATATATTGCCTCAGCCTTCTATTGAATTTTGAAACTAATTTGTTCTCTAATGTTATGTCATGATCAAATATGAACATTTGTCATTTCATAGTAATCTTTGAAGCCTTAACACAGAGTTGTGATTTATATGAGAATTTCAGGTTTTGAGGTAGGCAAGTGGGGAAATGTTTTATTCACAGAAAATTTCTCTGCCCCTCTGCTGGGCATGGTGGCTCATGCCTGTAATCCCAGCACTTTGGGAGGCTGCTGTGGGAGGATTGGTTGAGCACCAGGAGTTCTAGATCAGCCTGGGCAACATGGCGAAACCCCATCTCTATAAAAAAACACAACAATTGGCTGGTGTGCTGGGGTGTGCCTGTATCACTTACTTGGGAGACTGAGGCAGGAGGATCATCTGAGCCCAGCAGTGAGCTGTGATGGTGCCACTGCACTCCATCCTGGGTGACAGAGTGAGAGACCCTGTCTCAAAATAAATAAATAAAAAGGCAATTTCTTTGCCCCTCAAATCATGAGAAAAGGCAACAGACTGCTCTGCTTATACACAAAATTGGCCTGGCCATGCTCATCTCCCATAGCTAGATTTTATCATTTCCTGGGCCTCTGATAAGGTAAATCAAATTGATTTCAAAGTCCTTCAAGTAAGAAGAGGAAAGCTTTTCTCAATATGACAGAGTCCATTTAGTGTGAGAAGGAGTGAAGGATATTTAGTGTAAAGAGAAACCATGGGGGCATGATATCTGTTTCTCATATCTGAAAAGCTGCATTTGGAGAGGGCTTATTCTTTTATATCCAAAGAGTATGTGTTAAAGAGGGGCAGATTTGGGAGCTTTATGTAGGCTGGCTTGCAGACATGGAAAGCTCTTCATCCAGGGAATAGGCTGCCTTAGCTTCTGACCTTGAAGATGCTGAAGCAGAGGCTAAGTGACTACCTGCCACAATACTGCAGGATGCCTCCTGTGTGGAATAAGGTTCGACTAACGACTTCTAGGGCTTCCTTCCCATGCTGAGATTTAATGGCCGTCTCTGTCCTCTCTTCTCTGCTAGTTGTCTCTACTGCTCAAGGTCTGGAGGAGCATTTGAAGCAAATGACTAAAGCTTCAGATTTCCACAGTTTCCGGATTTCTTAGCTTAAAGGCAAAACAACTCCAGGAGGCCGTGGCTATAAGATGTTACAAAAAGCTTATATAAAAATAAACAAAACTGGTGAACTAAGGGATATTGCCCTAATTTTAGAATAATGCCTTAAGATTTGCAGGATTTTCAGAAAATCTGTCAGCCTGCATCATAGTCTGACTGTTTGTGATAACTATAGTCTTCTAGTTCTTAATATCTGTGGTTGAATTTTTATGTAAACTTTTATCAATTGCTGTATATATGGGGAGATACACAAGTGTAAAGTGTACAGCTTGAAGGAGTGCCACAAATTGAACACAGTTGTGTAATTTCCATGCAGATGAAAATAGACCCCCAAAGCCCCTCCTTCCTATGTGTATTATTTCCCAGTCTTTATTTCACCATGTTCTCCCCGAAGGTGACAATGTCCTGATTTCTAGCATTAAAGGTAAATTGTGTCTGTTTTTGAACTTTATATATTCACGCCAGCAGCATATGTGCCTTCCAGTTGCTTTACATTATTATTTATTATTGTTATTTTTTAGAGATGGGGGTCTTGCTATGTTGTTCAGGCTGGTCTAGAACTCCTAGCTTCAAGTAATCCTCCTGGCTTAGCCTCTGGGAGTGCTGGCATTACAGGTGTGAGCCACTGTGCTCTGCCTGCTCCGCATTCATTACAGCACTTTGTATTACTAGGTCTTTTTAACTTAAGCCATTTTTGTGGTGTGTAGCAATCCTAGCATTTAAATTTACATTTCCCTGATAACTAATGAAGCTGAATGCCTTTATCAATATTTGTTGGCCATTCAGATATCTTCATTTAAAAAGTACCTGTTGATGTCTTTTGCTCAACTATCTACTGGATTGTCTACCATGTAAACATTCTTAATGTATGTTGATATGAATTCTTTGTTGGTTATATATTTTGTAAATATTTTTCTGCTATTTGTTTTTCATTTCACTTTTTTGATGGTATATTTTAACAAAACGGTTTTTGTATTTTAGTTTTTTCTTAATGTAGTCTAATTACCAATCATTTTCTTTAAATGCTTTTTGTATTCTGTTTCTGAAACCTATTCATTAACCTCCAGGTTATCAAGTTATTTCAACTAGAATCTCTGTTTTTTTATATGTAGATCTAAAATTAACCTGGCATTAATTTTTTGTCTATGGTATGAGGTAGGGGTGAGGGTTTCTTCATCCTCTCATAAGAATATCCAATTTACTTGGCACCATTACTGAAAATAAACTCCTCTACCCATAGCTGTGCAATGCCACCCTTGACACGAATCAGTTCTCCATAAAACTGTGGACCTGTTTCTAGACTTTCTTTTCTTCTCCAGTGGTCTATTTGTCTATTCTGTCTTAATTACTAAAGATTTATAAATTTTGATGTCTGGCAGTATAAATCCTTCCATTTTGATCTTCCTCTTCAAATTTGTCTTGGCTATCCTTGTCCTTCTGCATTTCCATATAAAATTTTGAATCATAGAAAAAAAAAGAAAAATTTTGAATCAGTTCTTAATTTCTAAAATAAAAAATAAAAAATAAGCACCCTTGGGATTTGGAGACAACTGACTTCTTACACCAGTGTCTCTTTCAGTCAGTGTTTTATAGGCTTCTATGTAGAAGTCTTGTACAACTTTTATTAGATTTATTCCTAGGTGTTTTAAGTTTTTAAAATGCAGGTATAATGACATTTAAAACACTTTTCTATTTATCTGCTAGTACATAGAAATATTACCATTTTTTGGCCTTTTATCTGGGAAACTTGCCAAATTCACTTATGAATTTCAATATACTATCTGTATTTTTTTTTTTTAAATTTTCTACTCACACATTAGAGTATCTGCAATCAGTGACAGCAGTTTTCTTTACCTCTTGTCTTTCAATCCTTTGGCCTCTTTTTCCTTTATTGTACTGGGTAGAATCCCTAGTATAGTGTTTTGCCTACTTCGTTTTCAAAAGCAAGTTCCAACTTGCCAAACCTTCTTTGCCTGAATTGGATAGCTACATATTTGTGTTAATCCTTTTTGTGCTTTTCTAATATATGAGGTGTAATAGGTCATTTTATGTATCATCATTTCATTGGTAGAGAAGCACAGGCCCAGTGAAATGGAGAGAGCCCTCTGAGGTCAAAGAATAGATGGGTACAGAGCTGAGCATGCACAGCAACGGTCCTAACTCTCTATGCGGTGCTATGCCAAGGCCTAGACACTGTTCCTCATAAGCCTGATAGTTTTTCTTACATTTTAGTTACTAAATAACCGTCTTAACTATAAGTCCCAGGATAGGCCATCTGTAAGCTGGAGAACCAGGGAAGCTGGTAGCATGGCTCAGTCCAAGTCTAAAGGCCTCAGAACCAGGGAAGCCAAAGCTGTTGACCAAGAGCTGGGGATGAAGTGTGGGGGGGACTCTAATAATCTTATAACAACATTAAGTGTATATTAAAAAAAAAAAAAGAAAAAATATATAATTTTATCATCAAGGAGTTGACTCTCTTTTCATTTTACTATGTTTCCCTCTTTTTACTATATGATATGCTTGTTAAATTGATGTGCTTTAGAAGTAATAACCCTTTTAGACAAGCTAAGAGCAACAGAAATGTAACAAATGTGGGATTTATTAGAAAAATCTTAAATTCTGCTTTTCTTTGGAAAATCATAGTGGTGGTAGCTATTGGACTATTCAGACTTCTATTTTGATGCAGTGGTTGTAGTGTAAACTATTTTATCTTGATTTTACTCTGGGGCTTTTAGAATTAGATTTTGCTGGAGTCAGCTTTGATTTAATGCTTGTATGCATTACAGGTATTAGAAAAAAATCCCATTTATTCAAAAGTCTTTGGAGCACCAGCAAACTAATTAAAGCTACCCAGCTAAGTAAATCCATTTTCGATTATAAGTAACATGGTGAGTTTTTTTTTTTTTTTTTAAACATAAAGTTTGCTAGTTACTTGAGTTGAAAAAACCCAATCTATCATACAAAATGTTTGGTGTTCACTCAAAGTATACCCTTAGATTTATAAATGTTTCAGTATTTTTTAAATTGCAAAAACCATGGATTACCTCAGATAGCTAGAATAAGTGGTTAAAGGGTTCAAGGACATGAATTTGAATGGTAGGTAGACAAATAATTGACTTTCTGTGTTTCATGACCTCACAGTCACATGAATGAATCTATCCGTAGTTACTGAATGCCTAGCATTGTCCCATAGAAATGTTTAACTTATTTTATGTTCCTTAGTGATTAATCAAGCAAAAGTGTGGATGGATCATTGCATCTTCAAGTTTAGGGAAAACACCTTAATGCACACCACACTGAATGGTTCAGTAGTAACACTCATATGTAAAGGGCCAGGAGACAATTGTTCTAGTTCCTACTTTGTCGCCAATTAAAAAGTAGGGCAAAAGCGTCCTGATCCTAGGTTTTCTAATAATATACAAGTTATATTTGTTCTATACTATAATAAAATAAAAGTTATATTTGTTCTATACTATAGTCCACTAAGTGTGTAATAGCATTATTTATAAAAATGCAAATATCTTAATTAGTAATACTTTACTGCTAAAAAATGCTAACGATCGATTGAGCCTTCAGCAAATCATAATCTTCTTATTGGTGAAAAGGTGCTGTCTCCATGTTAATGGCTGCTGACTGATCAGGGCAGTGGTTGCTGAAGATTGGGGTGGCTATGGCAATTTCTGAGAATAAAACAACAGTAAAGTTTGCCACATCAATGACTCTTTTCATGAAAGATTTCTCTGTAATATGTGATGCTGTTGGATAACATTTTATCCACGGTAAAAGTTCCTTCAAATTCGAATAAATTCTCTCAAGCTCTGCTGCTTATTTATCATCTGAGTTGATTTAATATTCTAAATTCTTTTTTGCTATTCTATATTCTTTGTTTTCATTTCATCAACATTCAAAGCATCTTTATTAGTAGTAAATTCCATCTTAAGGAACCACTTTTTTTGCTCATTCATAAGAATCAAGTCCTCATCCATTCAAGTTTTATCATGAGATTGTAACAATTCAGTCACATTTTTAGGTTTTACTTCAAATTCTAGTTCTCCTACTAGCTCTACTATGTCTGCAGTTACTTTCTCTACTGACGTCTTAGACCACTCAGTCATTGTGAGAACTGGAATCAACTTCTTCTAAGCTTTTTTCAGGATTGATATTTTGACCTCCTTCCATGAATTATGAATGTGCTTAATGACACCTAAAAAGTGAATTTTTTCATAAAGGTTTTCAATTTACTTTGCCCTGATTCATTAGAAGAATCGCTAGCCAAGGCAACTATAGCCTTACAAAATATATTTACAGGATGGGCACGTGGCTCATGCCTGTAACCCCACCACTTTAGGAAGCTAAGGAGGGCGGATTGCTTGAGGTCAGGAGTTCATGACCAGCCTGGCCAACATGATGAAATCTTGTGTCTACTAAAAATTTAAAAATTGGCTGTGGGTGGTGGTGGGCGCCTGTAATCCCAGCTACTTGGAAGGCTGAGGCAGGAGAATTCTTGAACCCAGGAGGTGGAGGTGTTAGTGAGCCTAGATCATGGCACTGTAATCCAGCCTGGGAGACAGAGGGAGGCTCCGTGAAAAAAAAAACAAAACAAAAGAACCCCCCAAAACCCAAAATGTATTTCCTAAATAGTAAGACTTGGTAGTTAGAATTACTCTTTGATCCATGGGCTTCAGAATTAATGTTGTGTTAGGCATCAAAACATTAACATCCTTGTATATCTCCATCAGAGCTCTTGGGTGACCAGATGCATTGTCAATGAACAGTAATATTTTGAAGGGATATATATATTTTTTTCCTGAGCAGTAGGACTCAACAGTGGGCTTAAGATATTCAGTATAGCAAGCTGTGAATAGATGTGCTATTATTATCCAGGCTTTGTTGTCCCATTTATAGAGCATAGGCAGGATAGATATAACATAATTGTTAAGGACCCTGGAAATTTCAGAATGGTCAATGAGCCAACTGGCTCCCATTTAATGTTACCAGCTTCATTGGCCCCTAATTAGAGAGTCATCCTTGTCCTCTGAAACTTTGAAGTTAGGCATTGACTTCTCTTCTCCAGTTATAAAAGTTCTAAATATCTTCTTCCAAAATAAGGCTGTTTGATCTACATTGAAAATGTGTTGTTTAGTGTAGACATATTCATCAGTTATCTTAGCCAGATCTTCTGGATAATTTGCTACAGCCTCTGCGTCAGCACTTCATGTTTCACCTTGAACTTTTAAGTTCTGGAGATGGCTTCATGAACCCACCTCTAGTAGCTTCAAACTTTGCTCCTGCAGCTTCCTCACCTCTGTCAGCCTTCATACAACTGAAGAGAGTTAGGGTCTTACTCTGGGTTAGTCTTTGACTTAAGGAAGTATTGTGGCTGTTTTTATTTTCTATCCAGACAACTAAAACTTCCTCCACATCAGAAACAATGCTGTTTTACTTTCTTAGCATTCATGCATTCACTGGAGTAGCCCTTTTAACTTTCTTCAAGAACTTTTCCTTTGCATTTACAACTTGGCTAACTGTTTAGCATGAGGCCTATCTTAGCTTTTGATATGGCTTCCTCACTAAACTTAAACATAAAAAGCTTTCGATTTAAAGTGAGAGAAGGTGACCCTTCTTTTCACTTGAAGACTTAACTGACCTAAATTTAGTATTGTGTCTCGGAATGGTTTGGATCATAATCCCAAAGACACAATCTTGAAAGCCATAATCCCAAATGTTGAAATTCCTAAAGATTAAAATTCTTAATGACTAAAATCCTCAAAATTAAAATCTCAAAAGCTAAGTGCCCAAATGTTAAAATCCTGAAAACAGAATTCTGTGAAAGGGATTAATGTGTTTTCAGTTGTTGTATGCAGGATAGTTACATCATGTTAGTTGCACCATGTTAAGTAGAACAATTACCTTGTTTTTATTTTTATTTGCATTTGGCAGAAAATTCAGATGAGTGGATCGGCCGTGATATGGCGATGACAAAAACCTCAGTTTCAAAATGCCTCATTCCTCCTGGCTAATGACGTTCCAGGAGATTTTAATGCATTGAAGCCACATTTGCCTGAAGAAGTCAGAGATGTTACTGATTGGTTCAAAAATAATTATATGCATGGTAGGATAAAAAGACACACTTTAAAAAACAAAGAATTAGAGATAGAAGAATTAGAAATAGAAGAATTTCTAAAAGAGCAGTACCACATAGAAAATGAATGTGAAAATATTCTGAGGACAGCTATGTCCTAAAGGATAAAAAGCAGCAATTCTTCATGATACAAGACTTCAAAATATAATGATTCTGAAAGTCAGCCAGCTCTTATGAACTATCTCCATGCAATTGCCCATAATCTAAAGCACATTTTTTTCCGTATGTTGAATTTTCTTTTAAGATTTTTGTTTTTCTTTTAAAAGTTTTTTGCACTGTTTTAAATTGCCAGCTTTTTTTTTTAAACAATTTATGCATAATTTCAATACAGGAGGTATAAACTATATGGAGACTTTTAGAGGGTTCCAGTTTTATGCATTTTTTAATAGTAGGAGATATTATTATTAATTATACTTTAAGTTCTGTGATACATGGGCAGAATATGCAGGTTTGTTACACAGGTATACATGTGTTATCGTGGTTTCCTGCATCCATCAACCCATCATCTATATTAGGTATTTCTCCTATTGCTATCCCTCCCCCATTCCCCACCCCTTGACAGGCCCCAGTGTGTGATGTTCCCTTCCCTGTGTCCATGTGGTCTCATTGTTCAACTCCCACTTATGAGTGAGAATATGCAGTATTTGGCTTTCTGTTCCTGTGTTAGTTTGCTGAGAATGATGGTTTCCAGCATCATCTATGTTCCTGCAAAGGATGTAAACTCATCCTTTTTTATCTGCATAGTATTCCTTGGTGTGTATGTGCTACATATTCTTTATCCAGTCTATCACTGATGGGCATTTGGGTTGGTTCCAAGTCTTTGCTATTGTGAACAGTGCTGTAGTAAACATATGTGTGCATGTGTCTTTATGGTAGAATAATTTATAATCCTTTGAGTATATACCCAGTAATGTGATTGCTGGGCCAAATGGTATTTCTGGTTCTATATCCTTGAGGAATTGCCACAGTGTTTTCCCCAACGGTTGAACTAATTTATACTCCCACCAACGGTGTAAAAGCATTCCTGTTTCTCCACATTTTCCCCAGCTTCTGTTGTTTCCTGACTTTATAATGATCGCCATTCTAACTGGCGTGAGATGGTATCTCACTGTGGTTTTAATTTGCATTTCTCTAATGACCAGTGATGATGTGCTTTTTTTCATATGTTTGTTGGCTGCACAAATGACTTCTTTTAAGAAGTGTCTGTTCATGTCCTTCACTCGCTTTGTGATAGGTTTGTTGGTTGTTGTCTTGTTAATTTGTTTAAGTTCCTTGTAGGTTCTAGATACTAGTCCTTTTTCAGATGGATACATTACAAAAATTTCCTCCCATTCTGTAGGTTGCCTGTTCACTCTGATGATAGTTTCTTTTGCTGTGCAGAAGCTCTTTAGTATAATTAAATCCCATTTACCAATTTTGGCTTTTGTTGCCATTGCTTTTGGTGTTTTAGTCATGCAGTCTTTGCCCATGCCTATGTCCTGAATGGTATTGCCTAGGTTTTCTTCCAGGGATTTTACGGTTTTAGGTCTTATGTTTAAGTCTGTAATCTATCTTGAGTTAATTTTATATAAGGCATAAGGAAGGGATCCAGTTTCAGTTTTCTGTATATGGCTAGCCAGTTTTCCCAACACCATTTGTTAAACAGAGAATCCTTTCCCCACTACTTGTTTTTTTCTGGTTTGTCAAAAATCAGATGGTTGTAGATGTGTGGTGTTATTTCTGAGGCCTCTGTTCTGTTCCACTGGTCTCTATATCTGTTTTGGTACCAGTACCATGCTGTTTTAGTTACTGCAGCCTTGTAGTGTAAAGTCAGGTAGCTTGGTGCCTCCAGCTTTGTTCTTTTTGCTTAGGATTTTCTTGGCTATATGGGCCCTTTTTTGGTTCCATATGAAATTTAAAGTGTTTTTTTTTTTTTTCTTCTAATTCTGTAAGGTAGTCAATGGTAGCTTGATGGGGATAACATTGAATCTATAAATTACTTCGAGCACTATGGACATTTTCACAATATTGATTCTTCCTATCCATGAGCATGGAATGTTTTTCCATTTGTTTGTGCCTTCTCTTATTTTCTTGAACAGTGGTTTGCAGTTCTTGAAGAGGTCCTTCACATCCCTTAGAAGTTGTATTCCTAGGTATTTTATTCTCTTTGTGACAACTGTGAATGGGAGTTCACTCACGATTTGGCTCTCTGCTTGTCTATTATTGGTATATAGGAATGCTTCTGATTTTTGCACATTGATTTTGTATCCTGAGACTTTGCTGAAGTTGCTTATCAGTTTCAGGAGATTTTGGGCTGAGACAATGGGGTTTTCTAAATATACAGTCATGTCATCTGCAAACAAAGACAATTTGACTTCCTTTCTTCCTATTTGAATACCCATTATTTCTTTTTCTTGCCTAGTTGCCCTGGCCAGAACTTCCAATTCTATGTTGAATAGGAGTGGTGAGAGAGGGCATCCTTGTCTTGTGCCAGTTTCAAAGGAAATGATTCCAGCTTTTCCCCATTTGTATGATATTGGCTGTGGGTTGATCATAAATAGCTCTTATTATTTTGAGATACATTCCATCAATACCTAGTTTATTGAGTTTTTTTTTTTTTAGCATGAAGTGGTGTTGAATGATATTGAAGGCCTTTTCTGCATCTGTTAAGATAATCATGTGGTTTTTGCCATTAGTTCTGTGTGGATTACATTGATTGATTTGTGTATGTTGAACCAGCCTCACATCCCAGGGATGAAGCTGACTTGGTCATAGTGGATAAGCTTTTTGATGTGCTGCTGGATTCTGTTTTCCAATATTTTATTGAGGATTTTTGCATCGAGGTTTATCAGGGATATTGGCCTGAAATTTTCTGTTTTTGTTGTGTCTCTTCCAGGTTTTGGTATCAGGATGATGCTGGCCTCATAAAATGAGTTAGGGAGGAGTCTCTGTTTTTCTGTTGTTTGGATTGGTTTCAGAAGAAATGGCACCAGCTCCTCTTTTTACCTCTGGTAGAATTCAGCTGTGAATCTGTCTGGTCCTGGGCTTTTTTTGGTTGGTGGGCTATTCGTTTCTGCTTAAATTCAGAACTTGTTATTGTTCTACTCAGGGATTTGGCTTTTCCTGGTTTAGTCTTGGGCGAGTGTATGTGTCCAGGAATTTATTCATTTCCTCTAGATTTTCTGGTTTATTTGCATAGAGGTGTTTGTAGTATTCTGTGATGGTACTTTGTATTTCTGTGGGATTGGTGGTGATATCTCCTTTATCAATTTTAGTGTGTCTATTTCATTATTCTCTCTTTTCTTATTAGTCTGACTAGTGGTCTATTTTGTTGATTTTTTCAAAAAACCAGCTCCTGGATTCATTGATTTTTTTGAAGGGTTTTTTGTGTCTCTATCTCCTTCAGTTCTGCTCTGATCTCAGTCATTTCCAGTCTTCTGCTAGCTTTTGAATTTGTTTTCTCTTGCTCCTCTAGTTCTCTTAATTGTGATGTTAGGGTATTGATTTTAGATCTTTCCTGCTTTCTCCTGTGGGCATTTAGTGCTATAAATTTCCCTCTAAACAGCACTTTAGCTGTGTCCCAGAGATTCTTGTACATTGTATCTTTGTTCTCATTGGTTTTAAAGAACTTATGTATTTTTGCCTTAATTTCTTCATATATCCAGTAGTCATTCAGGAGCAGGTTGTTCAGTTTCTATGTAGTTGTGGGTTTTGAGTGAGTTTTTAAATCCTGAGTTCTAATTTGATTGCCCTGTGGTCTGAGAGACTGTTTGTTATGATTTCCGTTCTTTTGCATTTGCTGAGGAGTGCTTTACTTCCAATTATGTGGTCAATTACAGAATAAGTGAGATGTGGTGCTGAGAAGAATGTATATTCTGTTGATTTGGGGTGGAGAGTTCTGTAGATGTCTATTAGGACTGCTTGGTCCAGAGCTGAGGCTAAGTCCTGAATATCCTTATTAATTTTCTGTCTCATTGATCTGTCTAATATTGACAGTGGGGTGTTAAAGTATCCTGCTGTTATTTTGTGGGAGTCTATATCTCTCTGTAGGTCTCTAAGAACTTGCTTTATGAATCTGGGTACTGCTGTATTAGCTCTTGTTGCATTCAGCCCTTTAACATTTTGTAATGCCCTTATTGGACTTATTTAATCTTTATGGACTTAAAGTCTGTACTATAAGAGACTAGAGACTAGGATTGTGATCCCTGCCTTTTTTTTTTTTTTTGCTTTCCGTTTGCTTTTGCACATGAGTTGGTCTTCTGAATACAGCACACCAGTCAGCCTTGACTCTATCCAATTTGTCAGTCTGTGTCTTTTAATTGGGGCATTTAGCCCCTTTACATTTAAGGTTAATATTGTTATGTGTGAATCTGATCTTGTCATTATGATACTGGCTGTTTATTTTGCCAGTTAGTTGATGCAGTTTCTTCATGTCGACGGTCTTTACAATTTGGTATGTTTTTGCAATGGCTGGTACTGATTTTTCTTTTCCATATTTAGTGCTTCCTTTAGGAGCTCTTGTAAGGCAGGCCTGTTGACAAAATAGTTCAGCAACAAAATAGCTCAGCATTTTCTTGTCTGTAAGGAATTTTATTTTTCCTTCACTTATATAGCTTAGTTTGGCTGAATATGAAATTCTGGGTTGAAAATTCTTTTAAGAATGTTAAATATTGACCTCCACTCTCTTCTGGCTTGTTAGGTTTCTGCAGAGAGATCTGCAGTTAGTCTAATGGGCTTCCCTTTGTGGGTAACTCAACCTTTCTCTCTAGCTGCCCTTAATATTTTTTTTCTTCATTTCAACCTTGGTAAATTTGACGATTTTGTGTCTTCAGATTCCTCTTCTTGAGGAGTATCTTTGTGGTTTTCTCTGTATTTCCTGAATTTGAATGTTTGCCTGTCTGGCTAAGTTGGTGAAGTTCTCCTGGATAATATCCTGGAGAGTGTTTTCCAACTTGGTTCCATTCTCCCTGTCACTTTCAGGTACACCAATCAAATGTAGGTTTGGTCTTTTCACATAGTCCCATATTTCTTGGATGTTTTATTTGTTCCTTTTCACTCTTTTTTCTCTGATCTTGCCTTCGTGCTCTATTTCATTAAGATGATCTTCAATCTCTGATATCCTTTCTTATACTTGATCGATTTGGCTATTAATATTTGTTTAAGCTTCATGAAGATTTGTGCTGTGTTTTTCAGTTCTATCAGCTCATTTATGTTCTTCTCTAAACTGGTTGTTCTAGTTAGTAATTCCTCTAACCTTTTTTCAAGGTTCTTTCCTTCCTTGCATTGGGTTAGAACATGCTCCTTTAGCTCAGAGAAATTTGTTATGACCCACCTTCTGAAGCCTACTTCTGTCAATTTGTCAAACTCTTTCCTTGTCAAGTTTTATTCCCTCACTGGCAAAGAGTTTTGATCCCTTGGAGGAGAAAAGACATTCTGGTTTTTGGAATTTTCAGCCTTTTTTCACTGGTTTTTCCTCATCTTTGTGGCGTTATCTACCTTTGGTCTTTGATGTTGGTGACCTTAGGATGGGATTTCTGTGTGGATGTCATTTTTGTTGATGTTGATGCTATTCCTTTCTGTTTGTTAGTCTTCCTTCTAACGGTCAGGCCCCTCTGCTACGGGTCTGCTGGAATTTGCTGCAGGTCCACTCCAGCCCCTGCTTGCCTGCTTATTACCAGTGGAGGCTGCAGAACAGCAAAGATTGCTGGCTTCTCCTTTCTAAGCTTTGTCCCAGAAGGGCACCAGCCAGATGCCAGCTTGTGCTCCCCTGTATGAGGTGTCTGTTGATCCCTATTGGGAGGTGTCTCCCAGTCAAAATGCACAGGGGTCAGGGACCCACTTGAGGAGGTAGTCTGTCAAGGGCAGAGCTTGAGTGCTGTGCTGAGAGATCTGCTGCTCTCTTCTGAGCTGGCAGGCAGGAATGTTTTAGTCTGCTGAAGTTGTGCCCACAGCTGCCCCTTCCCTCAGGTGCTCTGTCCCAGGGAAATGGGAGTTTTATTTATAAGTCCCTGACTGGGGCTGCCCCCTTTCTTTCAGAGATGCCCTGCCCAGAGAGGAGGAATCTAGGCAGGCAGTCTGGGTATAGTGCTTTGCAGAGCTGAGGTGGGCTTCACCCAATTTGAACTTCCAGGTGGCTTTGTTTACACTGTGAGGGGAAAACCACCTACTGAAGCCTCTGTAATGGTGGATGCACCTCCCCCAACCAAGCTTGAGCATCCCAGCTTGATTTCAGACTGCTGTGCTGGCATTGAGAATTGCAAGCCAGTGGATCTTAGTTTGCTGGGCTCTGTGGGGGTGGGACCCACTGAGCTAGACCACTTGGCTCCCCGGCTTCAGCCCCCTTTCCAGGGCAGTGAATGGTTCTGTCTCACTGGCGGTCCAGGCGCCACTGGGGTATGAAAAAAAACTCGAGCAGCTAGCTCATTGTCTGACCATATGGCCACCTAGTTTTGTGCTTGAAATCCAGGGCCCTGATGGTGTAGACACCTGAGGAATGTGGGTTGCAAAGACAGTGGGAAAAGCGTAGTATCTGGGCTGGAGTGCACTGTTCCTCACAGCACAGTCCCTCATGGCTTCCCTTGGCTGGAGAGGAGGTTCCCCAATCCTTTGCACTTTCTGGGTGAGGTGACACCACCACCCTGCTTTGGCTAACCCTCCCTGGGCTGCACCCAGTGTCTAACCAGTTCTGATGAGATGGGCTGGGTACCTCAGTTGGAAATGTAGATATCACCCATCTTCTGCATTGATCTTGCTGGGATCTGCAGACCAGAGCTGTTCCTATTTGGCCATCTTGCCAGCCACTATTTTATGCAGTTTTTTCTTTTTTTTTTTTTTTTTTGGCAAATTTGACTCCATGAAAGTGATTTATCACAATGTTGGCTTTGTGTGTATGCACTGTATTTGTGTATGCAAAAATGTTCAAACTTCCTCAGTAAATGAAGAGATATCCTTTTTGTATGTCTGCATTTGTGAAAGATACAATTTTTTAAGATCTTGGCTCTCTGGGTGACCGCATATATGGGAGTGACCCACAGTGTTTTTTGATCAATTTCGTCAAAAGACAGGTTGTTCCTCATGGTATGATCGCATTTACAAAGCTGGGTGCACACAATTGCCAACCAGAGTGATAGGCATTTATTTATTTCCCTTTTGACCTATATTTCTTTATGAATACAATGCATCTGTATATAACTGTTATATCCATGTGATATTCATTGGTATACCTGAGTGTTTAAACTTACAAAAATATGCATACTATTGCCTACTTTATTGTGTAAAGTGGCCCTTGAAATGTTTTGTTGCATTTGTATTTTTCTCAAATAAATCCTCCTTTAAAAATGTAAGTAAATATATTTTAAAGTATTTTAAATTATTTTTTTCCAGAATTATATTTTTGGGAGTTTGATCTTTTGGGATTTCAACAGAGTTACGCAGCCTTCACCACAATCAACTTTAGAATATTTTCATCACTGCAAATGGAAGCACATTCTCATTTGTGGCTATTCCCCATTCCTCTTCAACCTCCCCTTCCTGATCTCTCCCCACTACCAGCTGTAGGCCATGACAATTGCTAATCTACTGTTTGTCTCTTAAGATTTGCCTGTTTTGGACATTCAACGTAAATATGTATATTGTGACTGGCTTCTTTTATGCATTACAAGTTCAAGGTTCATCCATGTTGTAGCATATGTCATCAGTACTTCATTCCTATTTTATTGCCAAACTCCATTTGGCTTGTTTCCATTTTTGGCTATTGTGAATAATGACACTTGAACTTTACTACGTAAACTTTCTTATGGATATATGTTATCTTTTGAGTATGTACCTAGGAATGGAACCACTGGGACATATGGTAAGTTTGTTGAACACTTTGAGGTACTGCCACAGTTTTCCTATGTAGGTTTGCCAATTTATATTCTCCTCAGTGGTGTATGAGAGTGTTCCAGTTTCTTCACAACTTAGCCAAGTTTTGCTGTTATCTTTCTCATTTAATGGGTGTGAGGTGGCATCTCATTGTGATTTTGATTTGCATTTCCCTAATGACCAATGATGTTGAACATTTTTTAATGTGTTTGTTGATCATTTGTACATCTTCTTTGGCTTTCATACTAGTTTCAAAGTCAGTATGAGTTAGATTCTTTTGTCACTTGTATCATGGATTCCTATCTGATTCAGGCATCATGTTTCAGCTCTGGGAAGAGTTTTAGTGCTATCTCTCCTAGTTATCCTTTAATAAATTTTAAATATAACATTTATACAGAGAAGTATACAAGCTATAAGTCAATTGCTTATTATATTTTCACAGGAACAAACCTTGTAAACATTGCTTATATCAAGAAACAGAACATACAAGCATTTTTTGGAAGCCCCCTCATACTTCTTGTCACTCTCCTGCTAAATTATTAACATCATAGATTAGTTTTGCTGTTTTTAAACTTTATGTAAATGGAAGCATACGGTGTGTATTCTTGCATTGGCTTCTTTCATTCAGCCCTATGTTTATGATATTCATCCAGGCTGCTGTGTTCAGCAATGGTTTGTGCTGTTGCATTATTGTGGTGTAGTAATCCAATGAATGAATATTCTACAATTTATCCATTCTATGGTTTCCAGTTTTTAAATATTACAAATAATACTGCTATGGACATTTGCATACATGTGTTTTGAAGCTCTTCCAATATCATGTAGATTTTCAGTGGCATCTACTAGAAGCTTTATTGTTAACCTTTCACATTTAGATCTACAATTCTTCTGTAGCTTTGTACATCTTTAGTAGATTTACTGTTAGTTATTGTTGGTTATTGGTTCTACTATAAGCTCTCAAGAAGATTTACTTTTGTGACTAGCAGGCGGTTAGGATGAGAAGGTTTACCTTACTTTAGTCTGAAATTGATCTAAATCTGAGCCAAACTTTATTATTTTTGAGGGTTTGGTGTCTCCTGTTACCTTTTTTCCTGGGGTATTGCCCTTCAAAAATCCCAAATGAAAGCCTGAGTGTTTATTCGGAGCCCTCCTCTTTGATAGGCCCTGAAAAAATTCAGATTTTACTCTGCAGCCCCTAAGACTGCTGAAAGCTCTGCTCAGCTCCTCTGCCTGCTGGCCATGAATTTCTGCTTAGTGGCTCACATGCTGCCTAGGCATCAGCAAATATGTCAGGGGAGTGTAACATCAGGCTCACTTCTCAGCATTTCTTTCTCCCTAGGATCTTAGACCCTTAAGTCTTGACTGCCTTGGTAGTGCTCCTTCAAACAATTAAAAAAAACTTTTACACAGCTTTTCTAGGTGTTATAAGCAGGAAGGTTAGTCTGATGCTACTTTATCTGCCATAGCCTGAAGTGGAGGTAGGTAGTGGAATGCTGTTAAATGTATAACAACAGTCTCTGAGCAGGGATGAGGGGCACTGAGGGGCTTTAATTTGTAGCATTTGCTAATTAATGGTGGAAATCCTCTCACCATGAACAATTTTGAGCAGCCAATGTGACATCATTGAACATGGAATTGAGAAAAGAAATGCATAATTTGTTCTTGCGAGCTGGGACATGCTCCAACACATCATTGAGTTGAAGCCCATTCCATCTGGCTTGGTTCTATCCTTTCAGTGAAAGTGAAGGGAGCTATTTATTCTGTACCATCAATATTTCCATATCTAGGTATTGAGGGCCATACCCTCTGTCTGAGTGTTTGTATAGTGGGGCAGTTTATCAGTAGATGGGGTCATGGGAGAGGTAGAGCTCTGTGTTTAGGATTTAAATTGGAAATGAAAGAAGGGTCATACAGATTTAGAAGTGGAAGGGAACAAGAAGCATGAAGAAGTCTGGAGTGAACATCAAAGTAAGTCAGAAACCCCAGCAATAGTTACAATAAATATTAAACAACGGATATAGCGTTCACCTGTCAAATTGGAAAAGAATTTCAAAAATATTGAATATAAAATTTCATAAAGAAGACTGTAGATATCTTTAAACTGTCAAACACTGTTGTGGGGAGGAAAATTGTGCTTTCATAAGTAAATCCTACAAAAGGAATGAAAGACAAAGAAAAAATAAAGTGTAAAGATATGATCCCACTTAAAAATGAAAAAAGGGGAATGGTGGAATAAATTTGTGGTGATTAAAAATGATGTTTTTGAAGAATTTTAAAGATGTTAATGTTGATGTAAAATTTTTAAAAAGACAGCTTTTACATTTAATTAAATTTTCTAAAAATAGAAATGCATATTTATAGAGAAAGGAAAGAAAATAGATTTTTTAAAAGTACCATTATCCTTGGTAGTAAGATTATGAGTAATTTTTGTTGTCTTTTTACTTTTTTGTATGTTGTTAGTTTTCTAAATGAGCTTCTGTTACTTTTATGTTCTCAAAATAAAGCCAGTAAATATGACAGTGGGAAAAACTTAATAATACATTTTTAGTAGGAAAAGGATATTTTGTGCTTGAGATTAATAATTTAACTAGGAGAATATCATGCATATCAAATGCTAATCTGTTTGCAAATACGCTGGTTATATTTTTTTCTGTCTCCCAAGTCCGAATTGTCTTCTGGTGCTGATATGGTTTGACTGTGTCCCCATCCAAATCTCATCTTCAATTACACTCTTGTAATTCCTATGTGTTGTGGAAGGGACCCGGCGAGAGACAATTTGAATCATGGGGGTGGTTTCTCCCATACTGTTCTCATGGTAGTGAATAAGTTTCATGAGATTGGATGGTTTTATCAGGGGTTTCTGCTTTTGCACCTTCCTCATTTTCTCTTGCCACCACCGTGTAAGAAGTGCCTTTCATCTCCCACCATGATTCTGAGGCCTCCCCAGCCATGTGGAACTGTAAGTCCAATTACACCTCTTTTTCTTCCCACTCTTGAGTATGTCTTTATCAGAAGTGTGAACATGAACTAATGCAGATGTCGTATCAAATTTAACAAATACATGTTAGATACTGAACAGAAGGGAAAGAAAGGCAGTTCATGGGTTTACAGAACAAGCAAAAAGGCATCGAACAACTAAGTTATTATAAACTTTATCACTTTAATAGATGTTTGAACTTCCTCAAGTTTCCATAGAACCATGACATCTGCTCCTGCAGAAAGCTGCCTTCTGGTCTTGCGCTAACTCTCATGGGCCCTGAGCAATCAAGATTTCTGAAAAGACAGACAACCTGGTGTGTATTCTGGAGGGAGTATGTCTGTGTTTCTCCAGGCTCTGTGCAGACTTGCCAGACTTCATTTTCCTCATTTCCTAGTTATAGTTTTTTCCCAAGTGGTTGTAGGTTAGAAAACACTTAAATTTCCAGAGACTTCTTTAGCTGATCAGCAAGTTTCTTGTTTGCTAAGTAACATTCCTATCTTCTCTTCAGGATTCTCATGAATTAAAAGCACATATGTCAAGGCAAAAATCAGTGAAACTTACTGATTTTGTTTTCCCTTAGCACCAAGAAAAGGGCTGTGGATTTACAGATGTAACATAATGCATCTTTTTTTTTTTTTTTTTTGGTATTAAATGGTTGCTATTAAAACAAAAATAAATGTTTTTGGTACATATGCACACACACATATATACCTGTATGTATATACATTTTGTTATTTTTCTAAATGAGCTTGTGTTACCTTTATGTTCTCAAAAAAAGCCAGTAAACATCACAGTGGGAAAAAAATTAATCCTTATGTAGATAAGGGGTACTTTGTGCTTGAAATTAATAATCAGGTTAATTTAACTAGAATCTAATTCAAATTATCTCATTCAAATATGTGTATATAACCCTTTTCTTGGTGCCAAGGGAAAACAAAATCAGTAAGTTTCACTGATTTTTGCCTTGACATATTTGCTTTTAATTTGTGAGAATCCTGAAGAGAAGATCAGAATGTTACTTAGCAAACAAGAAACTTGCTGATCAGTTAAAGAAGTCTCCAGAAATTTAAGTGATTTCTACCCAAAACCACTTGGGAGGAAACATAACTAGAAAATGGGGAAAATGAAGTCTGGCAAGTCTGCACAGAGCCTGGAGAAACACAGACATACTCCCTCCAGAATACATACCAGGGTGTCTGTCTTTTCAAAAATCTTGATTGCTCAGAGCCCATGAGAGTTAGCGCAAGACCAGAGGTAGCTTTCTGCAGGACCAGGTCACAGTTCCATGGTATATGTACATGTATATATTTATGTACATTTGTATATATATAAATCTCTTTCAAATAGATGTATACCCTAGTAATCTCTTTCAAATAGATGAAACCCTAGTAATAATTATAATAAATATTCAACAAGGGATACAACTTTCACTTGTCAAATTAGAAAAGATTTCAAAATATTCAGTGCAAAATTTCACACTTAGAGATATCTCTAAGCTGTCAAACACCGTTGTGAGGAGGAAAATTGTGCTTTTATAAGTAAATCCTAAAAAAGGAATCAAACACAAAGAAAAAAGAACACATAAAGACAGATTCCACTTAAAATTGAAAAATGTATACCTATACATATAGGTATACATATTTTTGAGTATGTTTCAAAATAAGAATTCATATTCATTTTTTGTTTCATATGCAACCAGTCGTTTTGGCATACCTTAATGAATAGTCCATCTTTTAAAAAAACTGATTTGCATCGTCTCTCTGCCATATATCAGATTTTCCTATATGCCTATTAATATCATCCCCTCTTCTCTCAATTAGCTCCTTCTGGAACGCTGGTTGGGCTTACTCTATCCTTTATGTCTCTTTACTTTATTCTCTTAACTTCCCAACTATAGCCATATTAAAACAGTTAATTTGTATTATAGCCAATAATTCTAGTATCTTAAATCTTAGCTGGTCAGATTGCAGATTTGTGTTTTCTGCTATGTCTCAATCATGATAGACTATTTCCTCATGTGCTTAGTGATTTTTAAAAGTTATAATATGATCTTTAGAACTTTACCTGTGGGAATTACTTGAAGTTTGAGTGTAATGTGGATTTTTCCAGAAAGGAGTTGGTTTTGCATTTTCCAGGGACCTGGCCAGGCTTGTTTCTAACATTTGTAGTGAGTACAGCATTTGCAAGAGTACAGATGGAATTTGCATACCATATGTCTAAGTTTTAAAAAGTAATAAATTAAGCCAAAAAACTGTTAAATGCAATGTTTTATCCTCCTATCTTAATAAATGTACGTTCATAATGATGACACCTAAAAGTATTTGAAAACATATTATTTTTTAGTTGACTGAAAGTTGTCAAAATATCAGAGATTAGTGAATTTCATTATTATTATGCATATCTAGATGTCCTCTTGATAGGCCAAAGTTTATATGAGTAAATAAATGCTTGTTTTATTTGTTTATATTTACTCCATAAAATCTATTTTTAATCTTTCATTTCAAGACAATTACTTATTACAAAGTTTTCTTTCAGAATATTCAAAATTATCTGTTAGAAGCCAACATACAATTTATATTGTGAATGTAAACTTTTAAAAAATGTAAATAGAGCTTAGCATTTATCTTTAAAAATTTTAAATATTAATGTTTTGTGAAAATACAACTCACAATTCTAGAATTCTGTGTCCTAGTTGCAAATGTAAACTATTGTTATCATGATTTTAAGAGGTTGTATACAGACCTACATATACACAAATATGATAAATAGGAATCGTTAAGTATTGTAAATGTTCCTCCTCTGCCACATGCAATTATCACAAATACTGCACTAATTTGTGAAGCAATGTAGAAAAACCATGAATGGGAACCTGAAGAGAAATAGAAATGTAGATGCTGGGCACTGTGGAGATGGGATAATTTTTTAATGCGAAAAATCCATTGCATATGTATTTTCTGGGAAGAGGAATTTGACAAAATTGTCTTTTTAAAAATTTAACAATATCTGTAGCTAAATTCCCCTACACTCTAAAATGGTGTTAGTCTTTGACACCACTGGCAGTGGCAAAATCCACAGACCTTCCTGGAATTGAAACACAGCTGCCTTTTGTTTCCAGGACATAGAGCAAGAGATATGGAAAAACGTTTCCCTGGGACCTGAATGTTGTTAGACAGGATGACAGATGCGTAGGGTTATGAGTTGAACCATGCCAACACTGAGCATTACATCCCAAGTGACAGAGGCATCTATTTATGGTTTAGTAATTCTTTTATGTGTGTATAGGTGACACGTGGGGGCATTATCAATTCAGGACCATTTTAACCAAAATTATTGCCTTGGATGTTTTAGACAGAATGATGTCCAACTGCAAGCCTATGGGGAGAAGAGGTTTTTGAGAATTCTCAAGAATTAGATTTCTATTTATTGTCCTTCCAACCCAGAGCCAAGGCCTACATGGCATGTATCTTCATTATCAGCCTTGCCAGATTTGTTTTTTCTTTCTGATTTACTCTCTGAACGTGCCATGTTTTAGAAATCTCATGTTTGTATGGGGTTTTCCAAGCTGAGTCTTGTTTTCTGCCTCAGCACACATAATCTATTAAAATTGAGGCTCTGAACCAATAGGGATAGGCAGATATTCCAGAGAAAACTGCAGATTCAGTTCTCCCTTAGCCAAGTAAATTTATGCCTTCTTACCATTCCTATTCTCTGAGAAATTCCCTTGCCACATCACCAGCTCAGTCATTCAGCAAAAGGTTTCTTTTAAAAAATGTTTTATCCAGTATTTTTAGATTTAAATGGTGGAATTCCTGATCTACCACACTGGTAGAAATAAAATCCAGTGTTTTACTGCTTATAGAACATTTTAATATATTAGTTTAATGAATTCTTCTAGCAATCAAAAGGTAGCTACTATTCCCATTTTACAGATAAGTTGCTGAGGCTCAGATATTTGGTGTTTTCCTAGTGATATCATTTCATGTGTCAAACAGTAGTGAGGGTTAGGACCCAAGAGAAAATTGAATAAGAAATTAAACTTGGGGAGATTGAGAGGGAGGGAATGTGCAGGAGTGCAGGAGTTACATGTGGGAAGAATGTGGTTTAGTGGATGGAGAGCCAATTTCTAGAGTCAGATACATTTGAGTTTGAATTCAAACTTGATGTTCGTGCAACTTGGAACATTACTTCATCAATGAGCGTCAGCGATTTTAGCTGTAACATGGGATGAACAGTCCCTTGTTAATTAATTAATGCCTTCGGATATAACATATATACCTATAGATATAACAGAAACATTCATAATTAAATAGTGACTAACTGCAACCATTTTGGCATTCCAAGGGAGTGGTAATGTTTCAAACTCAAGAAAAGGCACTTTGTTTTTGATAAATGTCTTGATGAGCATCTTTCAGTACTGAAAGGAAAAGCTTTAGTCTTCACTTGTAGAGAATTTTCTGAAAAGAAAGAATAAAAGTATAAAAACAATTGAAGTGTGCAAGACAACGGAGAGAGCAATTTATCTGTGAGTAACTCTGGAGTGAAGAGTTAAGGGATCTAACTCCTGGTAAGGAGAAACTGAGGAGAACAAGGAGTTCCAGGAATAAGCAAGATGATGAAAGGAAATATCCAAGAGTTTTAGGATAGTGATGTCTCACATTTAACTTTTAGTGCCCTTATTGTATGATGCTGTCATTTCCTATAATGACCCTAAACCTTTAATAAAAGTCTGCTTTCCGTAAAAGACTAGCAGTAATGTTTTCTGTGAGAATTCAGGGAATTAACAGCAAAGCCTAGCATGGAGTGAAGTGGTTCAGAAAGAGGATGTAACATCCACCACATTGGAGAGCAATCCCTAGTAATAATGACAATTGTGTGCTGACACTATACATTATGAAGATTAAAAAATATTCTTAAAGCAACCCTGGGAATGAACAGGTACTGATCCCTTCACAAAAGGAGACTGAATATGTTTCAAATAAGTATGTAAAAAGTGCTCAATATTATTAGTTATCGGGGAGATAAATATTGAAACCACAGTGAGATACCGCTGCACATTCACCAGAATAAAGTTTAAAAGATGTCTGTCATTTCAAATGTAAGTAGGGATATGGAACACCTAGAACTCTTCTATCCCAGGCAGATTTGAACTCAATCATATAAACAATTACATTAACTATAATTGGACTAAACAACCCTTTTAATGGATAAATTCTGGAAACACACAACCTGTCAAGATTGAATAAAAAAGAAATGGAAACCCTGAAGAGACCAATATGGAGTTCTGAAATTGAATTGGTAATAAAAAGTCTATCAACCAAAAAAAGGCCCATAATAGATGGTCTCATAGTTGAACTCTACTAGAGATGAAAAAGAAGAGTTGGTGCCAATCCTACTGAAACTATATCAAAAATATCGAGGAGGAGGGACTCCTCCCTAACTCATTCTACAAAGCCAGCATTACCCTGATACCAAAATCTGGCAAACACATAATGAAAAAAGAAAACTATAGGCCAATATCCCGGATTAACATAGGCACAAAAATCATCAACAAGATACTAGCAAACCAAATACAGCAGCACATCAAAAAGTTAATTCACCTACAGTCAAGTAGGCTTCATTCCTGGGGTGCAAGGTTGGTTCCACATACACAAATCAACAAATGCTATTCACCACATAAAAAGAATTAAAAATGTATTATCATCTCAATACATGCAGGAAAAACATTTGGTAGGATCCAGCATTTCTTCCTGATAGAAACCCTCAGAAGACTAGGTATCAAAAGACTATACCTCAAAATAATAAGAGCCATGAATGACAAACCCACAGCCAACATACAATGAACAGACAAAAGCTAGAAGTATTCTCCTTGAGAACTACAACAAGAGGAGAATGCCCACTCTTATCACTCCTATTCAATATAGTACTGGGAGTCCTTACCAGAGCAATCAGGCAAGAGACAGAAATAAAAGGCATCCAAATAGGAAGAGGGAAGTCAAACTCTTTTCATGGATGATATGATTTAATACCTATAAAACCCTAAAGCCTCCTGCAACCAATAAATGACTTTAGTACAGTTTTAAGGATACAAAATGAACATACAAAAACCAGTAGCATTTGTATACACCAATAATGTTCAAGCTGAGAGCCAAATCAAGAACATAATCCCTTGCACAATAGCCACACACACAAAATACCTAGGAATACATCTAACCAAGGAGGTAAAAAATGTCTACAAGGAGAACTATAAAACACTGCGGAAAGAAATAGGTGACACAAACAAATGGGAAAACGGCTCATGCTCATGGACTGGAAGAATCAATATTGTTAAGATGGCCATACTACCCAAAGCAATCTACAGATTTAATGCTATTCCTATCAAGCTACTAATAGAGTTTTTTTTCCCCTAGAGTTAGTAAAAACTATTCCAAAATTTGCCTGGAACCAAAAACAATCCCAAATAGCCAAAGTAATCCTAAGCAATAAGAATAAAGTAGAAACATCACATTACCCAACTGCAAACTATACTACAAGGGTATAGTGACCAAACACCATGGTATTAATACAATAACAGACACATAGACCAATGGTACAGAATGGAGAATCCAGACGTAAAGCAGCAAACCTACAGCTATCTGGTCTTTGACATAGTTGACAAAAATAAGCAATGGGTAAAGTACTGCCTAGTTAATAAATGATGCTGAGATAGCTGGCCAGCTATATGCAGTTGAAGGAAACTGGACCCCTACCTCTCAGCATATAAAACTTAATATGGATTAAAGATTTAAATGTAAAACCTCCCACTTTAAGAATGCTAGAAGAAAACCTAGAAGACACCATATCAACAGTGGCCTTGGGAAATAATTTATGACTAAGTCTTCAAAAGCAATTGGAACAAAACAAAAACTTGATAATTGGGACCAAATTAAAATGCTTCTGCACAGTAAAAGAAGCTATCAACAGAGTAAACAGGCAACCTATGCAATGGGAGAAAATATTTGCTAATTATGTAGTCAACAAAGGCCTAATATGCAGAATCTATATGGAACTTAAACATTTCAACAAGCAAAAACCAAATAATGCCACTAAAAGTGAGCAAATGAAATGAACAGACATTTCTGAAAAGAAGACACACAAGTGGCCAACAAACATATGAAAAAAATCTCATCTCACACCATTCAGAATGGCTACTACTAAGAAGTCAAAAAATAACAGGTGCTGGCGAGGTTGTGGAGAAAAAGGAACTCTTATACACTGTTAGTGGGAGTGTAAATTAGTTTAACCATTGTAGAAGACAGTGTGGCAATTCCTCAAAGACCTGCAGACAAAAATACCATTTGACCCAGAAATCTCATTAGTGGGTATATATTCAAAGGAAAATAAAAAAGACATCCATTTGTATGTTCATCAGAGCACTATTCACAATTCCAAAAACATGAAATCAACCAAGCTGCCCATCAATGATTGATTGGATAAAGAACATGTAGTATGTGTACCCCAGGAACTATTATGCAGCCATAGGAAAGAATAAAATCAAAGGTGCAGTTGGAAGCCATTATTCTAAGCAAATTAATGCAGGGACAGAAAACCAAATAGCACATGTTCTAATTTACCAGTAGGAACTAAACACTGGGCACACGTGGACATGCAATGGCAGTAATAGAAACTGGGGAATACAAGAAGGAGAAAGGAAGGAGGGACAAGGTGTAGTAGTCTGTTTTCATGCTACTGATAAAGACATACCTGAGACTGGGTAATTTATATATCTATATCTATCTATCTATATAGATATATAAAAGAGGTTTAATGGACTCACTTTCCGTGTGGCTAGGAAGGCCTCAGAGTCATGGTGGAAGGTGAAAGGCATGTCTTACCTGGCAGCAGACAGGACAGAATGAAAACCAAGCGAAAAAAGTTTCCCCTTAGAAAACCATCAGATCTCATGAGACTTATTCACTACCACAAGGACAGTATGGGGTAAACCACCCAGATAATTCAATTATCTCTTACCAGGTCCCTCCCACAACATGTGGGAATTATGGGAGCTAGGTTTTCTTCTGGGGTTTTTATAGTGTTGGGTCTTACGTTTAAGTCTTTAATCCATCTGGAGTTAATTTTAGTGTAAGATGTCAGGAAGGGGTCCAGTTTCTGCTTTCTGCACATGGCTAGCCAGTTTTCCCAACACCATTTATTAAACAGGGAATCCTTTCCCCATTGCTTGTTTTTGTCAGGTTTGTCAAAGATCAGATGGTTGTAGATGTCTGGCGTTGCCTCTGAGGCCTCCGTTCTGTTCCATTGGTATATATCTGTTTTGGTACATCTTTACTTCTGCCTTCATTTCATTGTTTATCCAGTCAACATTCGAGAGCCAGTTAGTTGTTTAGTTTCCATGAAGTTGTGCGGTTCTGAGTTAGTTTCTTAACCCTGAGTTTTAATTTGATTGCGCTGTGGTCTGAGAGACTGTTATGATTTCTGTTCTTTTGCATTTGCTGAGGAGTGATTTACTTCCAATTATGTGGTCAATTTTAGAGTAGGTGTGATGTGGTGCTGAGAAAAATGTATATCCTGTGGATTTGGGGTGGAGAGTTCTGTAGATGTCTATTAGGTTTGCTTGGTCCAGATCTGAGTTGAGGTCCTTGGATATCCTTGTTAATTTTCTGTCTTGTTGATCTGTCTAATATTGAAAGTGGAGTGTTAAAGTCTCCCACTATTATTGTGTGGGAGTCTAAGTCTCTTTGTAGGTCATTAAGAACTTGCTTTATGTATCTGGGTGCTCCTATATTGGGTGCACATATACTTAGGATCATTGGCTTTTCTTGTTGCATTGATCCTTTTACCATTATGTAATGCCCTTCTTGTCTCTTTTGATCTTTGTTGGTTTAAAGTCTATTTTGTCAGAGATTAGGATTGCAACTTCTGCTTTTTTGCTCTCCATTTGCTTGATATATCGTCCTGCATCCTTTTATTTTGAGCCTATGTGTGTCCTTGCATGTGAGATGGGTTTCCTGAATACAGCACATCGATGGGTTTTGACTTTTTATCCAATTTGCCAGTCTGTTTCTTTTGATTGGGGCATTTAGCCCATTTACATTTAAGGCTAATATTGTTATGTGTGAATTTGATCCTGCCATTTTGATGCTAGCTGGTTGTTTTGCCCATTAGTTGATGCAGCATCTTCATTGTGTCAATGCCTTTTACCATTTGGTACGTTTTTGGAGTGGCTGGCACTGTTTGTTCCTTTCTATGTCTAGAGCTTCTTTCAGGAGCTCTTGTAAGGCAGTCCTGTTGGTGACAAAACCTCTCAGCAATTACTTGTTCATAAAGGATTTTATTTCTCCTTCACTTATGAAGCTTAGTTTGGCTGGATATGAAATCCTAGGTTGAAAGTTCTTTTCTTTAAGGGTATTGAATATTGGCCCCCACTCTATTCTGGCTTGTAGGGTTTCTGCTGAGAGATCCACTGTGAGTCTGATGGGTTTTCCTTTGTGGGTAACCCGACCTTTCTCTCTGGCTACCCTTAGTATTTTTTCCTTCATTTTAACCCTGGTGAATCTGGTGATTATGTGCCTTGAGGTTGCTCTTCTTGAGGAATGTCTTTGTGGTATTCTCTGTATTTCCTGGACTTGAATATTGGCCTGCCTTGCTAGGTTGGGGAAGTTCTCCTGGATAATATCCTGGAGAGTGTTTTCCAGCTTCGATTCATTCTCCCTGCCACATTCAGGTACACCTATCAAACGTAGATTAGATCTTTTCACATAATTCCATATTTCTTGGAGGCTTTGTTCATTTCTTTTCACTCTTTTTTCTCTGATATTGCCTTCTTGTTTTATTTCGTTGAGTTGATCTTCAATCTCTGATATCCTTTCTTCTGCTTGGTCGATTTGGCTACTGAAACTTGTGTATGCTTTGCGGAGGTCTCGTGTTGTGTTTTTCAGCTCCCTCAGGTCATTTATATTCTTCTCTAAGCTGTTTATTCTCGTTAGCATTTTGTCAAACCTTTTTTCAAGGTTCTTAATTTCTTTGCATTGGGTTAGAACATGTTTTTTTATTTATTTTTTTGTCTGTTAACCACACTGTCTGACTCAGCAACAAAAACAACCAAATTACAAAATCTAAAAACAGTTGAACACACATTTTGACAATATGACATGCAAATGGAAAACAAGCACATAACAGGATGATCAATATCATTCTCATTTTGGCAATCTACATGGAAACCACAATGATAAACTCCTTTAACACACACTCAAAAGGCTATAATCCGAAGAAATATAAAATAACAAGTGTTAGCAAGGTCAGAGAGAAATCACCATCCTTAAACACCATATGTGAACGGCATAAAAAATACCTTTTCAAAGGTATTTTTTCAAATACCTTTGAAAAAATTTCAAAGGATCAGAAACTTACAATTGGCCCTGGTGGAATTAAATTAGAAACCAATAGCGATTAAGGTATCTTGAAAATCTTTATATTTGGAAATTAAGCAAAACACACTTTTACATAAACAATGGGTCAAAGAGAAAATGACACGAAAAATGAGAAAATGGCCGGATGTGGTGGCTCACGCCTGTAATCCCAGCACTTTGGGAGGCCGAGGTGAGCAGATCATCAAGTCAGGAGTTCAAGACCAGCCTGGCCAACACAGTGAAACCCTGTCTCTACTAAAAATACAAAAATTAGTCAGGTGTGGTGGCACACACCTGTAGTCCCAGCTGCTCAGGAGGCTGAGGCAGGAGAATCACCTGAACCCAGAAGTCAGAGGTTGCAGTGAGATGAGACCACACCATTGCACTCCAGCCTGGGTGACAGAGTGAGGCTCTGTCTCAAAAAAAATAAAAAAATAAAAGAAAAATGAGAAAATATCTTGACTCAAGTAGAACACAGGAAATAAAAATTTATGGGATACAGCTAAAGTAGTGCATAAGGGAATGTTGTAGCTTTATTTTATTGAAAAGGAAGAGAAATGTAAAAATCAGTAATTTAAGTTTCCATACAGTAGAAAAAATGGGTAAGCATGTTAAATCCAAAGTAAGTAGCAAAAGGAAAGAAGAGAAGAAAATGCACAATAGAGAAAATAACAAAGCTATACGTTTTTTTTTTTTTTTAACAAAATAAATAAAACAAGAAATCTCTAGCAAGACTGATCTTCATATTTGGAATGACAAGAAGGATCTCAAATTACCAATATCAGGCACAAAAATGGGGAGCATCATGATATATCTTCCCGAAATTAAAGGATAGTAAAGGACTACAGAAACCTTCCCAGGAAGAAAATCGCAGGTCCACATAGGTTTCCTGATGAATTCTGTCAAACGCATAAGGACGCTCTTATATCTTACCAGTGTTACATGAACATTTTCAGAAAATAGCAGAGACAACTTTTCCTAACTCAGTCTAGAATCCAGCATGTGCTAATACCAAAACCTAAGAATAAAAGAAAATCACAGATTAATTTTCTGTAATTTTTCCTCATAGGCAGGGCCACAAAAACCTTTAACAACATTTTTAGCAAATAAAATCCATCAAAATGTACGATATGATATAACCAAGTCGAGTTTGTTTCTGGAATTCAAAGTTGATTTCACATGTAAAAATTAATCAATATAATTCACCATATTAAGAGAACAAAGGAGAAAAGCCAAATAATTATCTCCACAGCTGTGAAATAAACAGACAAAATCTAATACCCCTTTCAAAAAAATTTCTCAGAAAAGTAGAAACTGGTGGGAATTTCCTTAATGTAATAAAGGGCTTCTACAAAAACCCTAACTATGCTGTTAGCCTAGTGAATGCTTTCCCCTTAAGATAGGGAACGGGAAAAGGATATTCATTTTCTCCACTGTGTTCAACATTTTCTTTTTGGAGGGCCTTGTAAATGTACAAGGTAGGGGAAAGGGACTAAAAGGCATACAGATTAAAAAGGAGGAAGTAAAACTGTCATTACTTATAGGAAACGTGTGTATGTAAAAAAAAAAATCATAAGGAATACACAAAGAAACTATCGGAAGTGGCAAGTGAACTTAGCAAGTTCCCAGTATATAAGGTCAATACATAAGAAGCCATTGTATTTTCTATGTCCTTTGCATGTCAGCAGAGGAAGCTCTGGGATCTTGCCTTTGACAGATGACCAAGAGAAGCGTGCCTGATTCCTGGAGAAGGTGGCATCCCTAGCTCTGACCTGAAGCATGGGGTGAAGGTGTGGGAATTAAGTGGTATCGTCTGCGGTGGCAGCTCCAAAGGAACAGTCGGTCTGGGGCTAGTCGCACCTGTGCTGCTCTGGGTCCCCGCTCCACCGTAGCACGTGCTCTGCTGCAGTCCTGGGCCCCTAGGCATTCCAGGTGCCCCATGAGACTCAAAGTCTCTTGCCTCCTGCTCTTCCCCCTCTTACTGAACCCTCTTTGCATGACAGCCACCTCCATCCAGTCAGGAGATGGGGTGCTCCCGCGCTCTGGCTTCGGGCTTGCTCTGCTTCCCAGTGACCGCAGGAGAAGAACCAGAGGACACCCGGGAACTGATTTCCCAAGCTGCTGCCCCGTCCCAGGCGTTGAGGGATTCGCAGGCCCTGTGGGTCCGGGCCTCCGCAGTGGCAGGTCTCAACAATCCCCAACAGCACGGGACCCCCCTGAGCCCAAACTCCTGTCCCAGAGGCGGGAGGTCCCAAAGAGCTGGAGGGTCCGCTGGGTGGGCAGCTGAGATTGCCCATTGGTGCCTTTCGCTGGTTCGCCCTTTCTCTACCACGCGCTCCTGTGACCGTTGCCAGCACCGCGCGGGGCAGCGCCCCCTGCGAGCAGACTCCAGAGCTAGGCGACCTCTCCCAGCGCACGCTCGGCCTAGCAACCACAGCAGCGCTCAGACTGCTCCTCAGGGGCAACTCACTGGCCCCCTCACCCACTGGTCCCTGCGCAGTAGTCCCCCCGCCCCCCACTCCAGCCCTGGTCTGGCCAGATCGCTCGGCTCCCAGCACTTCTCCTAGGCACTGCTCGCCGGTTGTTCTGTGAGCATCGCGGGCTTTTGCCTTTGAGCCGCAGGGTCAGTGCTCCGCTCTGAGCAGAGTGTCTGAGGGGACACTCTGTGTTCCAATGGGCAACTTAGAAGAATCAGGCCACCCGGGAACAGTAAACATCCCTTTTCCTAGGAGCAGAGAGATCATCCTCCATTTGCCACCTTAACCTCTCAGGGCTGGTTAGATTGGGAAGGAACCTGGAAATGGTTCTCCTGGATTCTTCCGTTTTAGGTCTACTTGTTAGTCTCCTACTTTTGCTCCTTTTCGGTTCATGTCTTCTAAATCTAATACCCAACTTGTCTTTTCTCACTTTCAGGCCATCAAGTTCTAGATGATCTTCAGTGAGGGATACTGTCCTCTCAATACTCAAGCGTCACCCTTCTACAGAGGATCCCCAGACTGCCCATCAGTGGAACATGACAGAGGTAAAATCCTGCCTCATCTCCCTTTGACCTGGCTGCGTACCACTTTCACCAACTCACAGATCCATCCTGCCCTGACAGCTAGCAAGAGGCCAAGACCCACAGAACAACCACTACCACCCCTCTGACAGCAGGAAGCAGTTACAGAAGACTGACCTTTGTCCATTATCCCAAAGAATTGCGTCTTGGACTCTTGGTGAGTGGGAATGTTAGAGTAGGTAGTTAGGCAGGCATGAGGAGGGCAGTGGAGGATCCCCTACCCCAAGAATGTCAGGCAACAATCAGGTGATGTTGGGTGGTTGTTCAACTGGCTCTCTGAAATGATTATTGGTTGCATCCGGCTCCATGGTAAGACGGTCTCCCGGTAGATAGAAAACACCTGGAGCTGGTGATCAGCAACTTCCCAACAAGATCTTAGAAGTTGGATGAGCAGGCTCAAGCATGTGAACTGAGAATCAGAATGACTGATGTATGATATTCCTCTGGAGGCATTGCACCTGTAAAGGAAAATCGCCTTCGGAGAGCATGTGCACAATCTTAGTAAATATACTACACATGTGGTCACCCTCCCAACTGCTGACCGACATTACACATGCAGTAGTTGAGCAACAGCCTGCTCCAAAGGAAGATTCAAGGGAAGAGAAAAGAAAACCTCAGAGCTATGTCAATGTGTAAAACCCCAAGTCAAAGGCTGAATGAGACACTTGGACCTCTCAAGTTGCCTGCTTGGCCCTCTCCCAAGTGTACTTTGCTTCCTTTTGCTTCTGTTCTGAGACATCTTAATAAAGTCTCACTCCTGCTCTAAAACTTGCCTTGGTCTCTCCCTCTAATTTAAACCTACTTCTGCCCCTCAGCCAAATTCTTTCCTCTAAGGAGGTAAGGATCACGTTTGCGCAGACCCATACAGATTCACCACTAGTAACAATACCATCTTGGGGGATTTGTTCCTCATCCTGAAAGTAAGGGGAGTCATGAAAGAATTGTAAGCAAACAAGGGACAAGATTATATGTAGATTTTAGCAATATGCCTGTGGCTGCATGAGGAGCAAGAATTAAATGGGAGCCAGAACAGAGACAAGGAGGCTTGTGGAAACTTCAGTTACCCAAGCAAAGAAGAGGCAAAGAGCTCCCGGTTTGCAGGAGCTGACAGCGAGATGGCAAGGAGGTCCCAACAGAGGAAGGTGACGTAGGTAGCTGTAATGAGACCAGGCCTATTCTAGCTATCTAGTGTGGGTAAGATGGACATGGGTAGTTTTGGCAAAAATACAGTAAGTTCAATGTAACAGTGTGAGGGGCCTGTGAAAGATGTAGGTAATATTCAGAAGGAAGTTCATTTACTCATTATTAACATATTATTGAGCATCTGGGATGTGCTAGGGACCACTCTGTTCAGTAGAATCAACCACAAAAAGGCAAAAATCCCTGACTTTATAGAGCTTATCATCCAGTTGGAGGGGAAGAAATAATTTTTAAAAAACAGAATAAATAAATGATGTCATAGATTAGTCGGTAACAACTGCTATGGAGAACAGAGCAGTACATGGATATTGGGATGGGGGTAGGGAAAAGCACAGATTTCAATTTAAAAGGAAGGCAAAGCAAGGCTGCCTGAAATGATGAGATTTGAGCCAAGCTCAGAATGAGGTAATTGAGTGAGCCACACAGGTATTGGAGGGAAAAGCATTTTAGGTATCAAAAGTAGCCACTGCAAAACCCATAGGAAGAACACCTGGTGTTCTGAGGCACAGGTAGTGAGTTAATGGATCTGGATTGGGGTCAGTGAGTGGGAGGAAAGGTGACAGAATGGGCAGGGGGCACCCAAGCCAGGTACGGCCCTGGAGGCTGCTTTAAGATAGTTGGTTTTTAATTGGAGATGGGAATGTTTGGAGAGTTTATGGCAAAGGATGACATGATCTGACTTAAGTTTTAACAGGATCATTCTAGTTTGCTGGGGTGATAGATTAAGCAGGGAAACCAGTCAGGAGGCTAAGGCAGGAGTCCAAATTATGGGTCACAATGACTTGGATAGAGTGATAGTGGTGTAACTAGTAAGAAGTAGTCAGATTTTGTACATATTTAAAATATTTGCCATTAGATTGAGTGACAGGAATGTGTGTAGCGTGTGTAGGTGAGAGCAAGGAGTCCATGAAGTTGCCATCCTTGGCTACAGAAAGACTTTGACCTTTTCAATGTTTACTTGGTTATTGGAATCATGGAAGCAGGTGGTTGAGGGAGAGTTCATAGAAGGGAAAAAATAATGCAAAGTGGAGGGATAACAGACTCCTTAATACATGTGGTTGAGGTCTTGACTACATGTCTGCAGGAAATGCTAAGATCCTCATCTCAAGCCATCTCAGAAATGAATTTCAGATACTAGATATTAAACACAAAATTGTGACAGGTTAGAAAACAGCATAAGAGATGCTGTTTATAATCTTGGGATACAAAGGATTTCTTAAAAAATCATGAAACAACTGAGAAATATGACTATTGAAATTAAAACCCTTTTATTTAAAAATCATAAGATTAAAAGACAGAAGACAGACTTCAAACTTCTTTTTATCAAAATGATGCAATTTAGAAAATGAAGTGACAAAACGCTGACTGGGAAAAACATTTACAAAACGTATATCCAACAAAGGATTAGTGAGCAGAATTTATGAAGTAGTCCTGCAACTCAGTGATAAAATGCCAAGCTACCCAGTGAAATACTGGCACCTCATTTGAAGAATTTCTTTACAAGGGAGATTCACAAATATCCAGCAAGCACTACAAAAGTGCTCAACATCATTTCATTTCAGGGAAATGAAAAAAATAAAATCATCGTGAGATTGAGATACCTTCACACACCCATCAGATGGATAAAATCTGAAAAGCCTGACAGCCCCAATGTCAGCAGGAATGCGGAGCACTTGAAATTCTCCTAAACTTCAGATGAAAATACAAAATGGTGCAACTATTTTGAGAAAAGTTCATGTAGTTTATCATAAAGCTAAACATATATACATCCTTACTCAACATTTTTATTCCTATTTACCCAAGAGAATGAAGTCTTATGTAAACAAAAAGTCCTATACTGGAATGTTCACAGCAGCTTTATTCATGATAGGCACAACTTGGAAATATCAGGTGTCCATCCAAACAGGAAAACAAACTATAGTGTAATCACACTCCTCAGGTAATAAAGGGAAGGAATCTTGAGAACAGGCAACAACAGAGAGGAGTCACAAAACTTCATGCCAAGTGGAAGAATTCTTACACAGTCGGGTGTATCCTGTATGTTCTTATGTACAGGAAATGCTAGAGCTTTCAGCACTAACCTGAAGTGGAGATAATCTCTGCAGGGTTGGGGAGGGGAGGTGGGAGGATGGCCTGAACCCAGACGTGCAGCCAAGTGGGGCCAGGTCAGCCCATCCCAAAGCGATCTTCCCCCAGGGCTTCACTGTTCTCTCTCTCCCTGTGCTCCAGATTTAGCACATCATTTAATGGGTAAAAATGAACAGTTTAACTCAACAATGCCCAAGGAATAATAAACAGAAGTGTTGGGTGACATTTTGGTTAGTGGGATCTCAGGCACGTGCATTTCTCTACTGCAAACAACTAAGTTTGGCTGATATGGGAAGGAGGGAGCAAATGGCAGACTAGAGTTCTGGACCTCTGCCTCCTTCCTTCTCCTTTAAGTGCTATTTATAGTTTTTAACTTTTTTTTTTTTTTTTTTTTAACTTAACTTGCTAACATGGGCCAATATATTAGAAAGTGTTTAAGGAAGATAAAACACAAAGTACATTTTAGATATACCGTACTCACTGTGGCAGGTAGAATTCTAAAATGGTCCCAAAGATTCCTGCTCCTTGGTGTAGACACCCTGTATCATTCTTTCCCCTTGAGGATAGGCATGGCCTATGAATATGATGATTATCACTCCTGGTGATTATGCTGGTCTTTACAGGGAAAGAAAGATTATCCTATTACCTAGAGTGGGCCTGGCCTGATTAGGTGAGTCCTTAGAAGGGACAGGAAACAGAGCAGGCACTCTCCTGCTAGCCTAGAAGAAACAAACAGCCACACTGAGAACTGTCAGTGGAGGGAGCCACGTGGATAGGACCTTAGGGTGGCCTTTGGAAGCTGAAAGCAGCCCCCAGCTGACATCCAGCCAGAAGATGTGGCCTCAGTTCTACAACTGCAAGGATTGAAATTCTGTCATCAATCTGAATGAGTCTGAGAACACTCTTGAGTTCCACATGAGACTGACGCCCCAGCTGACACCACAATGTTAGCTTTGTGAGGCCCTAAGCAGCTCAGCTCCACTTGCCTGGACTTCCAACTCATGAAACCACGAGATAATACATAAATGTTTTAAGGTAACTTGTTAGGTAGCAATTGAAAACTAATATATTCACATATCTGGTGCCTTAGGTAGACACTGGAAAGTTTTCTATTTAGGAACTGTTGCTGGAAGTGTGGCAGGAGGGTAGCAGGGAGGGCAGTGCTTAAGCCAGATTCCTTAGGAACCGAACCACAGGAAAACCTGGAAGGGGCCTGGGAAGGACACTCCCTGAGGTGAGCCACATTTATACTTCCACCATCATGTATACTTTTCTTGTGGCTTGATCTCCTGTTGCTCTTTATTCCATGGAGGGGATGGTGTAGGGGCACGTTGGGCTTGCCACCTTGAATCAAGACACACCTAAATTTAGACATGGCTGTAGAGGACTCAAAGCTCCTCCCACAGAGGGTCCTTCAGACTCAGCTTTCATCTGCCCAGCAAGGACAGCTGTGGCTTTGTGAGATCCACTGCTCCATTCTTGGGTGGCCTGAGTGGTTTAGGACAGGGCTTTTAAAATCAGGGTATTATCCTGACAATCTCCCTTTTCCCTATTTAAACATATTTTCCTCCTTCAAGTATTCTGCCTCCAAAAGGAGTTTCCAGAGACCCCACACTTCCTTCTTAGAGACCCCCATAGAAACTCTGTGTCACACAGTGATGGTCTGTGTAGACTAGCTGTCAAAATGGTTCAATGCCGCCTTCCCTCATTTAGTGTGATTAATATGAGATTGTAGTTAATTATGAAGTTGGTTATATCAACTAATTCAAATATTATGACAAACTTTAGTAAGCTCCTTTATGGGCCTGGAATTTTGCAAGGATGCAGGCCATAAAAATAAAATTACAGGGCCCTGCCCCTTTACCACCAGAGCTTAACATTTAGTTGGAGAAATGACCTGCAAACAATTAATGAGAAGTCATATGGTGATTATGTAAAGAGTATGAATTAACAGCTTCCAGGAAATTTCAAGTACTATGTGATCTATATTCCTCCTTTCTCTTCATTTACATTTACACTAAATGGCATGAGGCATTGCTTTCGAGAATGCTCACATTTTTGGAGGAGATTGTGGAGTATACCTCTTTCACTGGTGGCCACAGTACCATTTGCTGCAGCAGAGACTTCAGCAGATAGTAAGCAGTCCCAGTGTTGTTTCCTTGTTCCCATGGTAGAGAGGCCTTGGATGTAAGGAAGAGAGACTAGATCTCATCTGAACGTAACTAGATCTCATGGAGTAGGATCCCCCTGAAGTCCACTTGGTCTGTTCATTAAGAAGAAAGAGTCTGTAGACCAACTATCAAACAGAAGGAGGAGGAAGTGTATGCTTAAAGAAAATTATACTTGCACCTTCGGTTTGGAAACGTTGATTAATACTTATCATGAGTTTGAGCCCTAACCGGCTCTTCTAAATAAGGAGAGAGGCAAGTTTTCATCAGATGACCTAAAGCAAGAAATATGCACAGAGAGCAAGCTCCCCAGGGAGAACTTGAAAGTTCCACACTGCATAAGTGAGCAGGTGAGAGTGTGGTCATTGGGAACACCACTGGCGCCTCTCTGAGCGGCAGCCATCCTCACTATCCGCTGTCCACTGCCCAAGGCTCTGCAGTCTTTCACTAGGACACTGAGCAGCACCATCAGAGATCCTAGTAGGGGGAAGTGCTATTGAGAAATTGAGAGGAGCAAGGCCACGTGGATCCTGCATTTGTTCTGGAATATTCAAGGAGTCCAATTGCACAGCACAGCTACTGGTGCAGCAGGAGGTGAGAACATTCCTTTTTCCTTCCCATCCTGGGAGTTGGTA
This sequence comes from Sapajus apella, assembly GCF_009761245.1. Taxonomy (NCBI): domain Eukaryota; kingdom Metazoa; phylum Chordata; class Mammalia; order Primates; family Cebidae; genus Sapajus; species Sapajus apella. The sequence goes on from NW_022437018.1 coordinate 6,040,693, forward strand.
CCTGTTGGGATTTTGTGAGTAAAGGTGTTATTTGGATTCTAAAAGAGGCTCCCCTTCAAATTCTAAAAGCTTTGGATGGGCCTCATAAAACCTAGATTCACCTCTGGGTTCTAGCTGCTGGTGATATCTATAAGGTCATGCTTTCAAGGTGAGGTAATTAACACTGCTATGGGGAGCCCTGCATTTCTTTAGGGCTGCCTGGAAGAGTAGAGAAACAAATAGGAAACTGCCCTTTAGAAATTCCTGCATTCATGTGGCAAGAGAGCCCAGGTTTCTTTTTATCCATTTTTAGGGTGGATGGAGGACCAGAGAGGAAGATTGAGTCTCCAGGCACCAGACAGGTGGTAGAAGACAGGTGAGCAAAGCTTTGACCATCACTTTTACCTAGTGATGGAGGGCCTTTGGGTAGGAAGGTATCTCAGGCAGCTGGAAAGCAGGAATGTTCCTTTCTCTCCTGTCACTTAAGAAACTGTGTATTAGCCTATTTATTTTTTTCATTGCAAAATACATGCCATGTATAGAAAATTTAGAAAATAATGAATGAAAGAAAGAAAAATTACTGTTTCTACCACTGGATATAATATACGTTAATATTTTGGTGCATTTCCTTCTATTGTCTTTTCCTCTATGTGTTTTCAATAGTTATCATCAATTCACATATATATTTTAATATCATTGATAATAATTTTCTCTATAATTACTTTTTATAAGGATTATTTCATTGGTTATCTAATATTCTAACTGGTTTATATCATAATATATTTAACCAAGTACCCATTATTAATCTAGGCAGTATATCAAACCCATTACAAACTTAGTGGTATAAAAGAACAACTATTTTGCTATCCTTATAAAATTCTATGGGTCAGGAATTTGGGCTGTATGATTCTTATGTTTTTGCTCTCATCTCAATCACTCAACTGACCAAAGGGCTGTTCTGGAGAATCTAAATAGGCTTTACTTACAAACCCAGTGACTTGCTGAGGATGAGGTGAACATGACATGTCCACTAAAGTGCCTTCACGTCGCCTCTCCAGCATGGCAGCTCAGTGTATCTGGGCTTCCAGCTTGGCAATTAGCTCCCAAAAAGAGTTAGCATTCTCAGAGGGGGTGTAGGAAGAGTGAAGGTTTCAAAACAGCCAGTCAGAAGCCAAGAGGATTTTTATGACCTTTGGAAATTACATACCATTCCTTTTACCTTTCTGTGATTGTAGAAGCAGTCACAGGCCCAACTAGATCAATGGAAGAGGGGAAGAATAGACCCTAGCGCTTCATGGGAAAGTATCAGAGAAATTTGGTGTCACTTTGGAAAACCAAGCCCAAGGTGTAGATCTGAACTGTCCAGTAAGGTATCCACGAGTCACACATGGCTATTTATATTTAAAATAATTAAACGTAAATGTGGTAAAAAGAAAAATTCAGATCAGTCTCACTAACCATATTTGAAGAGCTCAAGTACCACACATGGCTAGTGGCTATTATCTTAGACAGTACAGCTATAGAATATTTTCATCATTGTAGAACATTCTGTTGGACAGCTCTGGGAGACATTGTTCAATCCACTTAGAGTGAGTGTGCCTTTCACTCAGATGGTAGGTTTTAAGAATACTGCCTCACTAAAAGTAGCCAGGAATTTTTTTGACAATGGCTGGGTTTAGGTCTTGGGCAGGAAATAAGGAAGATGAGACAGAACAACCTTGTTATAATTTAAAACAACCTATCATGACATTTGTGTCATGTAAAAAGGGCAAAAGAGCCAACTTAAAGGTGCTCTTATTTCCCCACATGGGAGACAATAGGAGCACTGAAATATTAATAACTGCAAAATATTAACAGCTTCACAGGTTATTCAAAAACAGACATGAAGGCTGACTAGACAAAGCCAGATGAAACTGCTCCTATGGAGAGACAGAGATAACTGGCATGCTCTAACAGATCTGCAGAGAAAAGGCACTGAGAGTAGACAGAGGGAAACACAGAAACAGGTCTGAAGTGGGAGGCAGCTGGGAACCTTGCATGGAGCTACCATGCACCAGGACTCATTCCTAGATCCCAAGGACTCCGTGGGAATGAGTGAGTTGAACTGGCAAGAAACAACCTACTCTTACCATGGGCCTCTGGAACCCTGGCCCATGGGTCAAGGAGGAGACCCCTTGACCACCACAGACACTAGAGTTGGCAAGGAGAGCTGCTTAGAGAAGTGATAGGGGTAGCAAGCCAGCTGATGTAGAACCCTGAGAGTTTGGTGTAAGAGCATCTATAGTGGAGCATGGCTAGGGCAGTCATCTCCCTAGGATCAACTTGCTTCCATAGAAGACTAGCCCTAGGGGAACTGTTAGACCTGAACTCTGCAGAGTGGTCTTTTCTATCAGATGGGACCAGTTCAACCTGTGCACTACCTTGTCTTCTGGCCTCTCCCAAGGCCCCTGCCTGGCTAGCCTTGTGTGCTCTGGGAGCCTGCACCATAGCTTCTCCAGGCCATGCAGCACATTATAACTAAAAGAAGTAGGGAGCCAAGATCAAACATATCACAAAGCTAGCAGAAGACAAGCCAGAGGGGCCGCCCTGACTGGCAGAGAGCTCCAGCAGGGTGGCCCCTATGGCCATGCACCAGTCATACTACAGCAGCTTCCTGTGGGACCCATAACAACTCCCCACATTGCTTTGCTGGTACATGTGTGCAGGCAGGTTTGGCTTTCCTTGCCCCACCAGTGCATGTGAATGCTGTCCACCTCCCTTTCCCCCACTAATTGCTATTGCAGATGGAGCCTTGTTGGGAACAGAGCCAGCCAGCCCCACCCCTGCAAGCACCTGCCATTGCACTAACACTACACAGAGAACAGTGGATCCTCCCCATGTTAAGTGACCACTCTTGCTTGCAAGGTAAAAAGAAGGCACTCAGATTTGCTCCTGCTAGTTCCCTGCCACCAAACCAACACTACCTCCAGCATGGCCATGGGTACAGTCGCCAGTAGGCACCCCCACTGCTTTCACCCCCTGCCCGGCTGTATTGCCTCTGCCACTGTAGTAAACACCTGCAGGGAGGTAGGCAATCTGACACTCACTAGCACTCTTCTGCTAGGAGGATGGATCTCACTACAGAACATTTTAGCTGATACCATGCATCAGAATGTAGTGACCAGTGGTCCAGGAGTACCTCATTCCCCACAGCACAGTAAATTTCTAAACTTGAGCAGCCAGAGGACAAAGTTGAGGCACAATATAAGTCCTCCAGAGTTAGAACATGCAGTCCAGGAGTTGGGAGCTGAGCATTGACTCCCTAAAATCTTCCAGAAATGAAGCCAATCAGCTGAATCCACCTTATACCATAATCAAACATTCAAAGTCATTAAATACAATAAAAGGAAAAAAAAAACCATTCAAAAGGTCAGCAATCTCAAAGATTAAATGTAGATAAGCACACAGAGATGAGAAAGAATCAGTGCAAGAACCCTAATAACTCAAAAAGCCAGAGTGACTTTTTTCCCTCCAAACAACCACATCATCTCTCCACAAAGAGTTCTGAACTGGGTCTGAGATGGCAGAAATAACAGAAATAGAATATGGATAGGAACAAAGATAATTGAACTATAGGAGTACATCAAAACCCAATCCAAGGAAGTGAAAAATCATGATAAAACAATACAGGAGCTGACAGGCAAAATAGCCAGTATGGAGAAGAACATAACCAACCTGGTAGAGCTAAAAAACACACTATAAGAATTTCATAATCCAATCGCAAGTATTAATAGCAGAATAGACTAAGCAGAGGAAAGAATCTCACAACTTGAAGGATGGCTTTCTAAGAGACAGTCAGATAAGAATAGAGAAAAAAGAATGAAAAGGAATGACCAAAGCCTCTGAGAAATATGGGATTATGGAAAGAGACCAAATCTACTACTCATTGGTGTTCCTGAAAGAGATGGGGAGAATGGAACCAACTTGGAAAACATATTTCAGGATATCATGCAAGAGAACATCCCCAAACTAGCTATAGAGGACAATATTCAAATTCAGGAAATGCATAAAATCCCAGTTAGATAATTCACAAGAAGATCATCCCCAACACAGATAATCATCAGATTCTCCAAGGTCAAAAAGAAATAAAAAATATTAAAGGTAGCCAGAGACAAAGGTCAGGGAACCCTGAAGTGAAATTCATCATACTAATAGTAGACCTCTCAGCAGAAACCCTACAAACTATAAGGGATTAGGGACCAATATACAACATTCTTAAAGAAAAGAATTTCCAAGCCAGAATTTTTTATCCAGCAAAACCAAGCTTCATAAGCAAAGGAGAAATAATATCCTTTTCACACAAGCAAATGCTGAGGGAATTTGTTACCATCAGACCTGTCTTACAAGAGCTACTAAAGAAAGCAATAAATATTGAAAGGAAAGACTGTTATCAGCCACTACAAAAACACACTGAAGTACATAGTCCAGTGACACTATAAAGCAACCACATAAACAAGTCTTCAAAATAACTAGCTAATATCATGATGACAGGATCAAATCCATACATATCAATACTAACTTTGAATGTAAATGGGCTGAATGCCTGAATTGAATGACACAGAGTGGCAATCTGGAAAAAGAACCAGGACCCATTGATATGCTGTTTTCAAGAAACCCATCACACATTCAATGACACACATAGGTCAAAATAGAGAGATGGAGAAAAATCTGCCAAGCAAATGGAAAACAGAAAAAAGAAGGGGTTGCAATCCTAATTTCAGACAAAACATACTTTAAACCAAAAAGATTTAAAAAAAAGAAGAAGAATGGCATTACATAATGGTATAGGGTTTAATTCAATAAAAAGATCTAACTATCCTAAATATATATTTACCCAACACAGCAGCACCCATATTCATAAAGCAAGTTCTTAGAGACCTTTAAAAAGACTTAGACTCCCACACAATTGTCAGTGGGAGATGTTAACACCCCACTAACAACCTTAGACAGATCATCGAGGCAGAAAGTTAAAAAAGATATTCAGGACCTGACCTCAACATTCAACCAAATGGATCTGACAGACCTCTCCGCCCCAGAACTCTCCACCCCAAAACAATAGAATATACATTATTCTCATCATGACATGGAACATACTCTAAAGCTGATCACATAATCAGAAATAAAACACTCTTCAGCAAATGCAAAAAAAACTGAAATCATAACAAACACCCTCTCAGATCACAGGCCAATCAAGTTAGAAATCAAGACTAAGGAAGTCACTCAAAACCATGCAACTACATGGAAATTGAATGACATTTGGGTAAATAGTGAAATTAATGCATAAATCAAAAAGAACTTTGAAACTAATGCAACAATACAACATACCAGAATCTCTGGAACACAGGTAAGGCAGCATTAAGAGGGAAATTTATAGCACAAAATGCCCACATCAAAAAGTTAGAAAGATCTCAAGTCAAAAACCTAACATTATAACTAAAATAAATAGGGAGCCAAGATCAAACATATCACAAAGCTAGCAGAAGACAAGGAATAACCAAATTGGAGCTGAACTGAAGGAGATTGAGACATGAAAAACCATTCAAAAGATCAACAAATCCAAATACCTGGGAGACTGGGACAGGAGAATCACTTGAACCTGGGAGGTGGAGGTTGCAGTGAGCCAAGATCACGCCATTGCACTCCAGCCTGAGCAACAAGAGCAAAACTCCATCTCAAAAAAAAAAAATAAATAAATAAAATTAAAAAAAATGAGCACATTGTTTAAATCTAAATTCAAATGCACCATTGTAAAAGCCAACCTTTTCTTACACAATTGTAAACATTTGAGCACTGACTCTATACTTAATAATTGATTTTTTTTTTTTTTTCTTTTGAGACAGAGTTTCGCTCTTGTTACCCGGGCTGGAGTGCAATGGCGCGATCTCAGCTCACCGCAACCTCCACCTCCCGGGTTCAGGCAATTCTCCTGCCCCAGCCTCCTGAGTTGCTGGGATTACAGGCACATGCCACCATGCCCAGCTAATTTTTTGTATTTTTTTTTTAGTAGAGACGGGGTTTCACCATGTTGACCAGGATGGTCTCGATCTCTTGACCTTGTAATCCACCCGCCTCGGCCTCCCACAGCGCTGGGATTACAGGCTTGAGCCACCGTGCCCGGCCCCAATAATTGATATTTTTATGTGTGTTAAAGATAAAGATATTTTGATTAACTTAGAAAAGTGTTCATAATTTTTAATGATTTACACTTAAATATTTGTGGATGAAATAATATATTTCTGGAATTTGTAAAAAATGTGAAAAAATTAATACTTATATAGAGCGTGAAGAAATGGAGAAAACTAGGATGTCCTCCATATTTTTCATAACTATATGTTGAAAATGATGGAGTCTTTGTTCTTCATTGTGTTTTTCTCTTTGGTTTTGTGTCTCAAAATTTCAATAATAAAGTGTTAAAAATACAATTTTAGGTCAATTACTTAAATGTTAAGATTTTCTCTTTACCACAATTTTACATATTTTCAGGGCAATATACTTTGTACATTTTTTGGCAAGCTTTTATTTTCTGATACCTTTTTAAAAACTGTTTTATTTGTATTGCAATTCTCACTTGTTATTTCAAAGGCAAGGCATATAATTTGAAATGACTCTCCTATCTGAAGAGGATAATTACATGATAAAGTAAGTTCTGTATGCAGTCTGCCCTGACCTGAACAAATAGGATGCTTCTTCTAAGCCTACTGTCAATTACTGACATGTATTTTCAAATCATTATTTAAGTGAGGAGTCTGATTGTACATGAAATCTTCAATTTAAACAGGAATGCATGGCTGGGGCGGATTGTACATGAAATCTTCAATTTAAACAGGAATGCATGGCTGGGGGCGGTGGCTTATGCTAGTAATCCCAGCACTTTAGGAAGCTGAGGCGAGAGGATAATTTGAGCTCAGGAGTTCAAGGCTGCAGTGAGCCATGGTTGGGCCACTGAACTCCAGCCTGGGTGACAGAGTGAGACCCTATCTCAAATAAATAAATGAATAAATGAATGAATGAATGAATAAATAAAGGCACATAATATAAAGTGATAAAACTCTTTGCAAAATGACCAAAGAAGTCTGCATTTGGTATTTCGTATACACTGACGGTTGTGCTAAACACACTGCGTGCATGAACACTGCAGTACTGAGTAAAAATTCTCTGTATAGGTAGGGGGCCTGAAATGCAGAAAAAGTGGACTGGGGAGGTCCCATGGCTCAGATGGGTCAGTTGGGACCCCCATGGCAGGTGATGTCCTGAACACTGTGCTCTCTGCACTGACCTCATCCAGAGCCTTCTGCACACTTGGCTGACAGATGTCAGCAGACACTTTTCTCCCTCAAGTACTTTTTATCTACCTGCTTTCTCTTTCCTCTTTCCTCTCTTCTCCTTCCCTCTCTTTTCTAGGTTTTAATAGTGGGAAGTGGACGAAAGACCAATAAAATCCTTTAGTAAGTTACTAAGTAACTTACTAAGTTACAAGCATTTGTTCCCAACTAGCCTTGGGCAAAACTCTTTGTTATAGCAGAGTAAGTTAATTAGTAAATTGGACTTCCATTCAAAACCTATACAGGGATCTATAGACACTGTAAATTCAGTTCTCTCCTGACTGATTGTGTCCCTGGGGCTGTTACTAAGAAAATGTCACTGCCCAAGTGAGAGACTTGTTTTAGGTTCCTACTTCAGGCAGAGAGAGATCCATGAGCCAAAGGAGCAGGACTCTTTCTGATTGTCTATGCTGACCTTGCAGGGATAATGCAGCTGCCAGAGAGGTCCTAGACCTCTAAGGGCAGAGAGTAAAAATGACAATGTCACTGAGTGGCAGTGCATCCTGCAGAGGCATTAGGTAGAGCCTCCAACAGAGCCCAGGCCACAAGGTCTTAAAGATTGTGCTTGGTCAAGCACTACAACTGATCAGTAATAAACAGTAAGTAAGAAGAAGGCATGTTCTCCACAAGTCTCATAGAAGAGTGTCCAGACTAGACCAGAAAATCTCATAATTAAAAAAAATTATTTTAAGTTCCAGGATATATGTGCAGGACATACAGGTTTGTTATATAGGTAAACATGTGACATGGTGGTTTTCTGCATCTATCAACCCATCATGTAGGTATTAAGCCCCACGTGATTAATGTTCCTGCATCAGCTTGCTGAGGATAGTGGCTTCCAGCTCCATTCATGTCTGGGTAAAAGACATGATCTCATTCCTTTTTATGGCAGCATAGTATTCCATGGTGCATATGTACCACATTTTCTTATCTAGTCTATCACTGATAGGCATTTGGGTTGATTCCATGTCTTTGTTATTGTGAATAATGCTGCAATGAACATATGCATGCATGTATCTTTATAACAGAACAATTTATATTCCTTTGGGTATATACCCGGTAATGAGATTGCTGGGTCAAATGGTATTTCTGGTTCTAGGTCTTTGAGGAGTCGCCACACTGTTTTCTACAATAGTTGAACTAGTTTACATTCCCACCAATAGTGTAAAAGCATTTCTATTTCTCCACAGCCTTGCCAGCATCTGTTGTTTCTTGACTTTTTAATAATCGCCATTCTGACTGGCATGAGATGGTATCTCATTGTGGTTTTGATTTGCATTTCTCTAATGATCAGTGATGTTGAGGATTTTTTTTTAATATGTTTGTTGGACACATAAATGTCTTCTTTTGAGAACTGACCGTTCATGTCCTTTGCCCACTTTTTAATGGGGTTGTTTGTTTTTATTTCTTGTAAATTTGTTTAAGTTCCTTGTAGATTCTGGATATTAGACCTTTGTCAGATGGATAGATTGCAAGAATTTTCTCCCATTCTGTAGGTTGTCCGTTGTCTCTGATGACAGTTTCTTTTTGCTGTGCAAAAGCTCTTTGGTTTAATTATATCCCATTAATTAATGTTTGCTTTTGTTGCAATTGCTTTTGATGTTCTCATCATGATATCTTTGTCTGTGCCTATGTCGTGAATGGTATTGCCTAGATTTTCTTCTAAGGTTTTATAGTTTTGAGGAGAATCTCATCTTTATATTCCCCAAGAAGAACCAGGGACTGATACAATCCACTCTCTGTGGCTTGTATATACAGGGTGTCAAAAAAATGTTAGTTTAGTTTTGAGCTTTAAGAACTTCGAAAGTGTAAATGCAAAGAAAAATTACAAAAACATAATTTGAAAGTTAAATTATTTACATTTCATATACTTATTGAAATTTATAAGTTTAAAATAATAAGTTTTTTCAAGTTCTATTCAAGGTGACAAATATTAACTAAAAATATTGAAATAAAAAATTTATTTTTCAAAATTCACAAAACTACACATGTAAGAAAGTTAAATAATTTAACTTTCAAATGATGTTTTTTGTAGTCTTGTAGAATTTATACTTTGAAAGTTATTAAATTTAAAACTTGACTGACACTTTGGGGACATCCTGTTATTACAGATCACTGGATAGATGCTTGTATAGGATTTATACAGTGTATACATAACACTATAATACATACATACCTTTATTCAATGTACGTATTTTAAATATTTATTGGCCATTTACAAACTATGTGCTAGACATTGTTCTAGGCACTGGAAATACAACAATGAACAAAATAAATAAAAACCCCCTTTCCCATAAAATTTATACATTTTTCTAATATATTAATAGTTGTGTTGCTTGATGAATGAGATACATTCTGAGAAATATGTCCTTAGGTGACTTAGTTGTGCAAACATCATCGAGTGTACTTACACAAACCTAGATAGTACAGATATTTTCATTTGTATATATTTTTTCATATGGATAATGAAATGTCCCAACAGCATTACTGGATATCAATCATTTCCCCTGCATGATCTGCAATGCCAGTATTAAGTGCCACATATCAGGTTTCTATACATGCTTCATTATAATCTCACAGACCACCATTGTATATGTAGTCTGTCAGTGACCGAAACACGGTTATGCAGTGCATAACATACATCCCTTATTTTGAAGTTTGGGTTTAATCATTATCAATAAATGCTTTAGAAATCTTCACAAAGTTCAAGAAGAAGAGACTAGATTTTTTTTCTGGGTAGAATTCCTTTAAAAGTATTATTTCACCTTAGAAAGAGGAGACATAAAGATCATAGGATAATAGGATTTGGGTTTATTCTGTTTGAGTACATTTATAACCGCAAACTCCTATAGACTGCACAGCAGTGCTCCTACATCTTCTAGTCAACTCACTCTATTTCAAACGTCTCTCTCCTCAAATGACTAGGATTCCTCAACTAGCCCATTTTGTTTTACAGAGAAAAAAAGAAGCAATCTAATGAGAACTTCCATACCTTCCCATATGGAACCTCCTAGTCAGTCTGTATTTGCACCTTAGTTTGGGATAGTAAGGATATTGTTTCCAAAATTTCTCTCCTTTCTTCTGTACCATCAACTTTTTCCTCCCTATTAGGTCTTTCCCATTAGCATACACACACTGTAATATTTTCCATTAAAAAGGAAAAAGCTTCCTTGACTTCACTTTCCCCTCTAGCTCTTGCCCAATTTCTTGGTTCCCATTTGCAGTGAATCTCAGGAGACTTGTCTCTACCAATTGTCTACACTTTCCTTCCTTCTCTCTTGAACCCTCTCAAACCAGGCTTTTGTGCATCATCACTCCACTTAAAAAACCTAATTCAGGGCCCAAGTCCATGAGTACCACGTATCTAAATACAGTGGTCAGTTCCCAGCTCCACCCTTGGTTCCTTAGCAGCATTTGATCCACAGAGTCACACCTTCCCTTGAGGAAATATCTTCTTCACTTGGCTTCCAGAACACCACATTGATTGACTGCTTCCTCTCAGTGTACTTTCTTGGCTTTTTCTCTCCTTGCTCAAAATGCTGGAGCACTAGGTCAGATCCTTAGACCTTTGCTCTTCTCACTCACTTACATCCTATGCCCATGCATCTAAGTCCTGTTCTTATTAGATGGCTCAAATTCACATTTTCAAATCCAGTCTCTCCTTCAACTCCAGACTGGCTAACAGCCACCTACACATGTGCTCTTGAATGTTCAGTCAACATTTCAAACCCAATGTATTTATGTCCTCCACCATCCCTATACCTGGTCTCTTCACTGTCTCTGTAGGAGTAAGTAGGATGACTATTGCCAGGCCACATATCTTGTAGGTTTTTTATGTTAAGCGCCTCTACTTTTTAGCACCTCCAATGCTACTACACTGTCCACTCTAGTCCTTGTTTACCTTTGTCTACTCCTGGACTACTACATTAGCCACCTAAGTAGCTTCCCTACTTCTAACTTGCCACTCCATGGAGCCTCTCCATTCAGCAGTCAGAATGATCCTTCTAAAAATTAAGTTTAATCTTGCCACTCCTCTGCTCAAACTACTCAGACGGCTTCTTACTATAGCTGAAATATAGATATGTATGTATAATCCTATGCTACAAGGCCCTTCCTGATCTAGTCCCTGCTTATGTCTGCGGCCTCATTTCTCACTACTCTTTCCATTGCTGCCTTCTAGACTGCTAAGCTAGCCTCCATCATTGCGTGAGCCAATTCTCCTGATAAATCCTGCCCCCTTCCTTCTATCCTGTTGGTTCTGTTTCTCTGGAGAACCATGACTAATATGCTAAGTAAGACAAAGTAGTTCAAACAATAGGGAATAATTGCTTCCTTCTTATGTAGCAACCTGAGTGTGTGTGTGTGTGTGTGTGTGTGTGTGTGTGTGTGTGAGAGAGAGAGAGAGAGAGAGAGAGAGAGAGAGACTTTGTGTTATAAAGGAAGAAAGGGAAAGTGGTGTCACACAGAAGATGGGTAAATAAAGAGTAGAACTCAGTTTTTAATGACAAGAGTTTGAGAAAAGGCCGGTAGTCTGAAGAATACGCTGTAATTATGCATTGTGCTTTATTGGATACTTCACTGAAGCTGAGCTCAACTCATGGCTTCCTTTTTGTAGATGCTACTGGGCAGCATGGCTGGGGTCAAGACAGGTCAAGAGGAGTCACTCATACTGCATCAATTATTAGTTACATCTGTCTTGGCACAATCCATCAGATGGCATTGTCTTGGGACAAAGGATTATCCATGGAGTTGATGCCATAACTTCTTTCCTTTCCTCAGAATCTTTAATAAATAATCCTTAGCTTTAGGGTCTGAGTGTTTCCTGCCTTTTGGGCATATTAGAAAGGGTAGAGATTAACTGTCTCATCCTATCCTTATGTGTTGAATTAATCCAGTGCTACTGAGAGTTGTTTCTGAAATAAATAGATTCTACTTAATGATTAGAGGTCTTAGGATTCTGCTTCAATAAGGCAGATTTCAAAGGAGTCCCTCACTTCTGTTCTTACTTTTTCCTCTTAGCGCAAGGTCAGTCTCTTCTCATTACTCCTGTAAAGTTGAATTCAACCATTGAAATGATAGAGAATCCACAAACTGGCCAAATCTATTCAGCCCACTAAGGGACAGTTTTCATAGGCTCTGGAAAGCATTTGGCTTTCTCTGTAGGCAACTATGGAGAGAAAATTGGGATTAATAAGGAATCTTCCTTGTCTGTGAATAAAGTTCTATGCTTTTTAAAATTTATAAAAATAATCTATTTGGCTGAAAGAATTAATCATAAGGGGATTTAGTGAAGAGTGCTCAAGTTTTAGTTCAATTAAAAAAGTATCTACTGTCCAATGGAGAGTTGAACAAATCTGCTCCCTGCATTCTTTCACCAATTGATGTGTTAACTTTTTAATGGGTTTATTTTTGTCAAGCAGAGAAGCATAGCAATCTACTCGATTTTACTTGTCTCCAGCAGAGTGCATTTAGTAGAGCCCAGTGGTATGGTTTTGAAATTTGGAGAGGGGTGGGGAAGTGCTGAACATTAATAAACATGAAGGTCAAGAAACCCAGAGTACAGAGGGTTTTGTTATTCTTTCAACATTTGTCACCAGATGCTTGTCTCAAGTAAGTCTGGCTTTGAGAAATGGTTTTAAAGACTTGCTTAGATGTGACAGCTGTAAGAGTCCCTCGTGAACTCTGAAACGGCAATCTCAGCCCAGCTGCTCCTGTTTAGGGCTATGGCTATACAGAATCAAAATGCTGTTAGCGTCAGATTCATTTCTCCCCCTCTAATGGCTTTGATAAACATTCAGTGCCAAAGAAGAGGGTGAGTTTCTTGTATTTTTCCTCCTGTCTGGGTTTAACAATAGTCCTGCATTCTTGACTACCAAGGGTATGCAAAGGTACACTAAACGTGGTAATGGGAGGTACTGCAGTGAACAAGCAGTAAGTCCATGAAGGCTCTATTTGTGGAGGGCTGAATTTTTGTGACTGCCTTGCAAGACAGACTTTATGGAGGATGGAAAGAGAGGGCAATATACCAAATTATCTCATTCCACTAAAATTCGCACAGGAATTTGACTTCACATTTCATACGTGTTGAAGCATGTGGGGAGAATTTCCTTGAGGTAACTGACTGGTGTGAGGAGGGGTGCAGTAACTTTCAGTAAAATTAAGTTTGATGCACTTATTTGTGGATAGACTGTCTCATTATTTAGATTGTCAGCACATTGAAGGAATGAGTCATGGTTTATTGTGCTTTGTATCCTTCATTAATTCTAACATCATGTCATGCACCTGTTTCTAAATTAATTTTCTTTTTGTTGAGTGACACATTGGGAAGTTACAGAACTTGGTACCAACTAAAAGGAAAACCATGCGAGGATGTGGGACTGAGAACAGGGGTGGGGGAAGTGGCGACTTACTATCTGCCAACTCCATATTTTGTCTATGTGTACTTTAGTATAGCATCCGAGCAGGGATCCCAGGAGTAGTTTCTCACTCCCTGCACCCCTATCTTTCAAAATCCTACTTATCTTTCATGGTCCAGCTTAAATATCACCGCCTCCAAGGAGTTGGGCCAAATTCCTCAGTTGAAATTAATTTTCTTTTCTCCATTTCTAGGGCAGGGTTTCCAAACATTGGCACTATTGTCATCTTGTACCAGATAATTATTTTTTCTTTGAGGGCGTGCCCTGTGCATTGTATGATGTTCAGCAGCGTTCCTAGTCTCTACCTTCTGGAAGCTAGCAGCACCTCTGCTATCTCCAAATACTGTCAAATGTCTCCTGGATCAAAATTGCCCTGGCTGAGAATCACTGTTCTATGGTAGTGCTACAGTTTGTGTGGTTATGTCCCTTCCAAATTCATATGTTGAAATCTTTACCTCCAAGGTCATGCTATTAGGGTGGTGAATTTTTGGGAAATGATAAGGTCGTGGGGAAAGAGCTCTCATGATTAGGATTAGTGCGATCATAAAAGAGGCCCGTGAGAGAACCCTCCTTCCCTCTGCCATGTGAGGTTAGAGGAAGAAGACCACTGTGTATGAACCAAGAAGCAGGCCCTCAGCAACAGCAATGCTGCTGGTGACTTGATCTTGGACTTTACAGCCTCCAGAACTGTGGGAAAAGAGTTCTATTGTTTATAAACCACCCAGTCTAACATATTTTGTTATAGCAGCCAAACAGTCCTAAGTCAAGTAGTTTCTTTGGACTGTCCTTATAGCACTTGCCACATTTTCCTTTTTGTGAGTATATACACTTGCCTGTTAGATTTTATTTTTCCAATTTTGGTGAGATCTCAGGATCACACTCTTAGCACATTTAAAAAAATTGCTTGCATAACAATTTGTCACAAATTTAGTGGTTTAACAACACCCATTTATTAGCCCATAGTTCTTTAGGTTAGAAGTCTGGATCAATTTGGCTAGATTTTCTGCTCAGGGTCTCTCAAGCTGTTGGCCAAAATTGGCTCTTACCTGGAGGCTCAGGAGAAGAATACCCTTCCGTGCTCTTTCATGTTGACAGAATCCAGTTCCTTGCAGGTGTATGTCTAAGCGCCTTCATGGCTGTCAGCGGGGGCACTCACTGATCCCAGAAGCCATCTGTATTTCATTTTCATGTGTCTCCCTTCACCTTCAAGCCTCCAGCTGCATGTCAAATTCCCCTAGCGCTTAAAAAATCTCTGACTTCCCCTAGTGGCTGCTCTTTTGCTACCACCAGAGAAAGTTCTCTGCTTTTAAAGGCTCCCACGATTAGATTACCTCACTCAGATAATCTCCCCTCTTCAGGTCAGCTGTGCCATATAATATGACAGATTTACCGGAGAGATACCCTATCATACTCACAAAGTTCCAAAGATTAGGTTTATTCCTTCCATAATTGAGGTTTTTGGAGAGCAGGGCAGGTCTCCCAAGCAGATCCAAAATCGCTTGAAAGAGCAAGAAAAGGAGACTGGCTCAGAGTTATCATTGTGGTTAGGAGGTGGGGTCCATGTGGGGTTCCTGCATGGTTTCAGTCTCTTTCAGGTGCTTGCATGGTTTCAGTCTCTTTTGGCATATCTGGGCTTTCTTATTGCTTACTTAGATGTTCTGGTTTGTTTGGGCTGCTATAACAAAGTGTCATAGGTTGGATGGCTTATAAGCAACAGAAATATATTTCTTGTAGCTCTGGTGGCTGGAAGTCCAAGCTCAGTGTGCCAGCATTATCAGTTCTGATGAGGGCGCTCTTCCCGGTTTATGACTGCCAACTTCTAACAATATCCTAACATGCAGAATAGGAGCTAGTAAGCTCTCTGTCCTCTTTTTATAAGGGTACTAATTCCATTCATGAGGCTTCCACCCTCATAACCTAATTATGTCCCAAATACCCCACCTCAAATATCATCACATTGAGATTAGGGTTTCCAGAGATGAGTTTTGTGGGGAATCAACACTGGGTCCATTGAACCAGATGTGGAGCAGAAGGGAATGAGGGAGGAGTGAAACTTAAAAGCTCCATTAGTCAAACATCTAAAAAATGGAGTCCAACTCCTTGGAACATAACTGGTCATTTTATAAGGCATTGAACAAAGATTGTTTTTTAGACTTCTAAATGACAAAATTAACTAAATGTCTTTTTCAATCAAGTCCCTTTTCATTTTTTTCTTAGTATATTCTTAAGTAATAATGAGATATGACTCCAATTATCAGGTGCTTTCCTTTTGTTTTCAGTTTGGACAGTGGTGAACTCAGGGTTCCCCATCCCTCTACCTTAAGCTGGTGGGACAACAGAGGTCTGTCAATAGTTAGTATCCATAGTCACAGGGTGGTCACTGCCTCCAACAAGTGAGATGGCTAGAGCTTCTCTTTTATAAGTGATTGATGGTGATGGGACCTAATTTCTGCTTTTATTAGGGACATTGAAAGATGGGCTTCCTGTAATCATGAATAGAAATATTACAGGTAGCAACTATGCATAATTTATCTGAAAGAAAAGAAATATATTTTGTTTGGCTTTTTTTTTGCTTCAATTTTATTATTGATGTGTTAAGTCAGTCTTAGGGATGAAATGGTCAAGGTATTGCGGTACCATGCTCTAAAAGCACAAGTGACAATTGAACCCATTTCTCCTCAGATAAGGAAGGGAGTGTCACATGGGAAACAGACAAGAACTGCCCCCAGTTTGCAGCTTCACATTTCCAAGAGTCCTCCTGGCACAAAGTATGAATAGCAGACTTAAAATTAAAAATAGTCTTGATAATTGGAATGATGGACAGAAGCCAACAAGAATGTACTGAGATATTAGGAAAAACTTTCTCAAGGGACCTACAGAACGGTCTGCCTTCTGATGAGAGTAGAGAATACTAATCTTATAGTAACTTTTCCTTCACAAAGAGTGTTACCTTTTCACTTAAACACATACTTATGTTTGCAATGAGGGAAGACAGGCTACTTACAACAGTGCCATGCTTGAAGTTCCTTTTGTTTTAGTGTTAGAATTCTGTGTGCTGGCCCAGTTGAATTGCGTGTAGGCAATGAGGATTCTGTTCTAAGAGATTTTGTGTGCATGTGTGTGTTTGTGTGTGTATATGAGTGTGTGGTGCTTAGTTGGTTGATATAGACCTGTATCCAAAGGTGGCCTACTCTAAATTAAGTTGACATGCTAGAACTTCTTGGATATACTAGAGATCATTTGTCCTTAAAGTGTGGCCTACAAATCCCTGAGAGTCCCTAAATCCATTTCAGAGGCTCTGTAAGTTCAAAATGATTTTTATAATAATACTAAGATGTTATTTTTCTTTTCACTCTGTTGTTATTTGCACTGATAGCTCAACAGAAGTAGTGGGTAAATGTCTACCTGCTTAAAAAAAAGCAGTGACTCCAAACTGTACTTGGGATCACTGTATTTTTCATTCCCATGCTCTTGTAGTTTTTTTTTTAAGAAAGCCAGTATTACTTAAGAATGCTCTTAATAAAACAGTAAAAAAATTTTTTTATCAAATCTCAAGCCTTGAGTTTATGACTTCTGTCATCAGACACAAGTGCAAGAGAATTAGAGACTGTTTAGCACTCACAGTTGTGAAAGTAAAATCCTAGTAATAGATCTATGTATCATTTCTAGTGGTTCATTTTCTCTGATGGAACCCTGCATGATACAGATCTTAGAGAGGGAGCTCGATAGTTATCTTCAAATATTTTCATGGTTACTATGTGACTAAAGAAACAGTTTTATTTTGTGTTGATTCAGAGCTTAGAATGCGGTTCCCATAGTAGAGCGGTCCCCATAGTAGAGGCAGGGTGGTCATTGGACTTGGGGATAGACTAATTTGGTTTAGATTCTAGCTTTGCCACGCACTTGCAGTTTGGTTTTCTTATGTGTAAAGTGGGGATAATAATAGTACCCATTTCATAGTATTGTTAAGAGAATTAAATGGGTTAATATATGGAAGTTGCTTTAAATAGTGACTGTCACAAACTAAGCACTATTAAAGATTCTGTTAAAATTCTTAAAAGTTACAGATTTTGCCTCTTTAGGAAATTTTAAATCATTATAGCTGTTCAACAAAGTACAGTTGATCCTTGAATAACATGAGGCTTGGGGTGCTGACCCCCCTGCACACTCAAAATCTACATATAACTTTTTTCTCCCTAAAAATTTAACTACTAATTGTCAGGTGTGTCGCTCGCATAAAGAGACCATCAGGCAGGCTTTGCGTGAGCAACATGGCCGTTTATTCCCCCCGGGTGCAGGTTGGCTGAGTCTGAAAAGAGAGTCAGCAGAGGGCAGTGGGATAGGAGTTGTTTTGTAGGTTGGGGCAAGTGGTCAGTTAAAGGTGGTAATCTATTTTAGGGAGGGGAAGGGCATCACGGGCTGCATGGTCACAAGGGTAGGGATCATCTATTATAGACAGGCATGCTTATAAGGGTGGGGGTTTTCGATTGCAAACAGAGGGAAGGGTGTGGTAAATTACATAGTTACAGGGGTGGAGGTCTTGAGAAACCCAGTGTCCAGGGGGAAATTCTGCAAGGCTGAGCAGGAGCAATGATTGCAGGTTGCAGGTTGTAGGGGGAGAGCAATGAGTTGAGGCAGGAACAAGTTGTTTCACTTCTTTAAGGGGTAACCTATTTACTTGTGGTTACTTCAGACTTTCCGGCTCCTGGGGACCATCCAGAGGTATACGTGTGGCTCACCAAGGCTCTTATGGCCAGGCTTAGACTTGGAGGCCTGACACTATTATCATACTGTTGACAGAACTGATAAAATAAGCAGTCATATTTTGTATGTTATATGTATTATGCACTGTATTCTTACAATAAAGTAAGCTAGAGAAAAGAAAATATTACTAAAAATCATAAGGAAAAGAAAATATATTTACGATTTATTAAGTGGAAGTGGATTATTGTAAAGATCTTCATCTTCATGGTCTTCATATTGAGTAGGCTGAGGAGGAGGAGGAAGAGGTGGGGTTGGTTTTGCCGTCTTGGGTGGCAGAGGCAGAGGCGGTGGAGGTGGAAGGGGATGCAGGAGAGCCATGCATGCTCGGTGTAGCTTTTATTGAAAAAAAAAAATCAGAGTATATGTGGAACCTGCAGTTCAAACCCATGTTGTTCAGGGGTCAGCTGTAGTGGAATGCCTTGCAAAGAACAAAGCCTCCCTTGACTCTCACCAGAGAGGAAAAAGGGAAAAGAGATATGACTTTTTAGTCCAGAGACTTAATTCAGCCATTTGTTAGTTGTGTCATCACAGCAAATCATTTAATCTCTCAAAATGTCCATGACATCATCTATAATATAATTTAAGGGAAACAATATGATTAAAGGTGCTTTGTTATCTACAAAGTGACCTATAAATGTCAGTCCTTGTTATTTCCTTAAAGGCGTTGAAGCAGAATCTGGTTGAGCTTCTCTTTGTCAATGACACAAGAGGAAGGATACTTGTATTGAAGAGATGTTTGGAGTAGATAAACCCTGTGGCTTTCTCCAGCTCCGAGAGCCTGTGAACTGTTCTCAAGTAGCCTGCCTGTTGAGGTTTCTGATCATACTAAAGGAATTAATAAGGGAAATTTTTAAAAAATTATGATTTTTTGGCCAGAGGAAATGAGATGAAGCTGAACTAAATAAGGAAATTAAATCAAGCAATCAGTGTGGAAGGTTGGCCTTTTCCACATATTATTGTCTCAATTTCAGTTGTGGTTGTTACTTGTTATTTGCAGAGGTCCTTCTTCATTTGAATTACAGCCAGTTCTACTTGAAAGTGTGCAATTCCATCTTCCATACTAAGGTTTAGGATCATTTGACTTTCTTGCTTTCTTTCTCAGAGCCTCAGATTGTTATGGTTAAAAATAAAGTATTTATCTTCAGTTTAGAAATCTAATAAAACTTTGACAGGAATGTGAAATGGTACACAGCGTCTCTTCAACAGATCCATCTCAATAATACTTCCTGACAATCAAAAACCTTCAGGGCTGCCCCTTAATGACTTCTAAAGTTTTAACGGCTTTGTATTAAGGATGTGAGAATGACTGAAAATGGGTTTTAAGGTAGTGCTAACTTGTTTGTTTTAAAATTCCTCTCTGATTTGGGTTTTGAAAAGGATTTGAGAATATGTCTCCATTAAAATGTAGACTGATGAAGTGATTATGATAATGAGAGCACTACTTGCCACTGGTTTTGAATCACTAGAGAATTATGCTCCAAGGTAAAAGTTTTGTAAAGAAAAAAATGTTTCTGAGATACTTAGAGTCAAGCTGCAGAGGAAAGAGCTTAGCTAGAAACCTACTTCTGAGAGCTGGGTGATCGTCTATGAGGATGTGAGGCCCTGGGTATCCCAAAGTAGATCTAAGGTAGATCTAAATGAAAGCGGAAAAGTTTAAAAGACGCAATGTTTCTTAAAGCCTGGGCACATGGTTAAGAATTAATTAGGGGAGATTTTCAAGATCATGGATTGCTAGACCTCAGTCTTCAAGATTCTGGCTTAAAGATCTGGAATATAGACTAGAAAATTATAAAATTTATATGAGTATAAATTTCCAGGTGATTCTGATGATTGGCAATGTTTACTGTTAGGTATGAGCTGTGCTGTCTCAGAAGCTGTGCTGTCCCCCCGGCACAGGCTGACCCCTTCCCCCTCTGATTGCTCTGCAGCTGCACTCCTGAACCCCTACCTAGATGTCACACCAAGGCTGCCAGACGTGTGGCAATTAAGCAAAGCCTGATACAGCCATCTGGGCAGCTCAAGGGAGGACAGGGAAAATATATGTTGGTTATCCATACTTTTAAATTCCTGTTTGACACATATATGTAAAAAACTCCTGGTTTCTCTCTTTTTTTAAAAAAAAACAGACTGCCGCCACAAAAGTCACAGGATAATAATGTATTGTAGGTCTGTTACAAGTTAACAAACTATCTCTGTGCCTGTTACCAGCAGATAGATTACCTCAGTCCAACACTCCCCCATTAAGCCCCTCTCACCCTATATAATCCCCTTGTTTTGTAAGCCCAGGGCTGCCTCCTCTGACTGTTATGGAGCAGGCTGACAGGCTAATAAAACTTTCTTGCCTGACTTTGGGTCTACAGTATTCTTTCTCTTGGCCACCCTTACATTTATAAACTACTGGAATGATATACTCCTCAAGAGCTTAGGATTACATAGAAAAGAATGTAAATTTTCAGAGTGAATTTAAGAACTGAGTTGTGGGTGATCTTGATGCATTTGAATCTTGATTGCTAGTCTTGAGGGTCTTTTTAAAAAATTATACTTCAGATTCTAGGGTATATATGCAGATCATGCAAGATTGTTGCATAGGTACATTCATGTCAAGGTGGATTGCTGCCTCCATCCCATCACCTATACCTGACATTTCTCCCCACATTATCCCTCCCCACCTTCCCTCCCACTGTCCCTCCCCTATTCCCCCCCTACAGACCCCAGTGTGTGATGCTCCCCTCCCACTGTCCATGTGTTCTCATTGTTCAACACCCACCTATGAGTGAAAACATGTGGTATTTGATTTTCTGTTCTTGTGCCAGTTTGCTGAGAACGACAGTTTCCAGGTTCATCCATTGCCCTACAAAAGGACACAAACTCATTGTTTTTTATGGCTGCATAGTATTCCATGGTGTATATATGCCACATTTTCTTTGTCCAGTCTATCATTGATGGGCATTTGGGTTAGTTCCAGGTCTTTGCTATTGTAAACAGTGCCACGATGAACATATGTGTGCATGTGTCTTTATAATAGAACGATTTATAGTCCTTTGGATATATACCCAGTAATGGTATTGCTGGGTTAAATGGAATTTCTATTTCTAGGTCCTTGAGGAATCGCCACACTGGTTGAACTAATTTACACTCCTATCAACAGTGTAAAAGTGTTCCTATTTCTCCAGCATCTGTTGTCTCCAGATTTTTTAATGATTGCCATTCTAACTGGTGTGAGATGGTATCTCAATGTGATTTTGATTTGCATTTCTCTAATGACCAGTGATGATGAGCATTTTTTCATGTTTGTTGGCTTCATATATGTCTTCTTTTGAAAAGTGTCTGTTCATATCCTTTGCCCACTTTTGGGTGGGTTTCTTTGTTTTTTTCTTGTAAATCTGTTTTAGTTCTTTGTAGATTCTGGATATTAGCCCTTTGTCAGATGGGTAGATTGCAAAAATTTTTTCCCATTCTGTTGATTGCTGGTTCGCTGTAATAATTGTTTCTTTTGTTGTACAGAAGCTCTGGAGTTTAATTAGATCCCATTTGTCTATTTAGGCTTTTGTTGCTATTGCTTTTGGTGTTTTAGTCATGAAGTCCTTGCCTATGCCTATGTCCTGTATGGTTTTGCCTAGGTTTTCTTCTAGGGTTTTTATGGTGTTAGGTCTTGTGTTTAAGTCCTTAAGCCATCTGGAGTTAATTTTAGTGTAAGGTGTCAGGAAGGAGTCCAGTTTCTGCTTTCTGCACATGGCTAGCCACTTTTCCCAACACCATTTATTAAACAGGGAATCCTTTCCCCATTGCTTGTTTTTTGTCAGGTTTGTCAAATATTAGATGGTTGTAGATGTGTGGTGTTGCTCCTTAGGCCTCTGTTCTGTTCCATTGGTCTATATCTCTATTTTGGTACCAGTACCATGCTGTTTTGATTACTGTAGCCTCTTAGTGTAGTTTGAAGTCCAGCAGCATGATGTCTCCAGCTTTGTTCTTTTTGCTTAGGATTGTCTTGGCTATATGGGCTCTTTTTGGTTCCATATGAAGTTTAAAGTGTTTTTTTCCAGTTCTGTGACAGTCACTGGTAGTTTGATGGGGATAGTGTTGAATCTATAAATTACTTTGGGCAGTATGGCCATTTTCATAACATTGATTCTTCCTAACCATGAGCATGGAATGTTTTTCCATCTGTTTGTGTCCTCTCATTTCCTTGAGCAGTGGTTTGTAGTTCTTCTTGAAGAAGTCCTTTACCTCCTTTGTTAGTTGTATTCCTAGATATTTTTATTCTCCTTGTAGCAATTGTGAATGGGAGTTCCCTCTTGATTTGGCTCTCTGTTTGTCTGTTATTGGTGTATAGGGATGCTTGTGATTTCTGCACACTGATTTTGTATCCTGAGACTTTGCTGAAGTTGCTTATCAGCTTTAGGAGATTTTGGGCTGAGACAATGGGGTCTTCTAAATATATAATCATGTTGTCTGCAAATAGAGACAATTTGACTTCCTCCTTTCCTAATTAAATGCCCTTTATTTCTTTTTCTTGCCTGATTGCTCTGGCTAAACTTCCAATACTATATTGAATAACAGTGGTAAGAGAGGGCATCCTTGTCTAGTGCCAGATTTCAAAGGGAATGCTTCCAGTTTTTGCCAGTTCAGTATGATATTGGCAATGGGTTTGTTGTAATAGCTTTTATTATTTTGTGATACGTTCCATTGATACCTAGTTTATTTAGAGTGTTTAGCATAAAGGGGTGTTAAAATTTGTCGAAGGCCTTCTCTACATCAATTGAGATAATCATGTGTTTTTTGTCTTTGGTTCTCTTTTTGTGTTGGATTACGTTTATAGACTTGCTCATGTTGAACCAGCCTTGCATTTCCAGGATGAAGCCTACTTAGTCATGATGGATAAGCTTTTTGATGTGCTGTTGCAATCGGTTTGCCAGTATTTTATTGAAGATTTTTGCATCTATGTTCATCATGGATAATGGCCTGAAGTTTTCTTTTTTTTTGAGTCTCTGCCAGGTTTTGGTATCAGGATGATGTTGGTCTCATAAAATGATTTGGGGAGGATTCCCTCTTTTTGTATTGTTTGGAATAGTTTCAGAAGGAGTGGTACCAGCTCCTCTTTGTATGTCTGGTAGAATTCAGCTGTGAACCCGCCTGGACCTGGGCTTTTTTGGGTGGTAAGCTCTTAATTGCTGCCTCAACTTCAGTCCTTGTTATTGGCCTATTCAGGGATCCAACTTCTTCCTGGTTTAGTCTTGGAAGGGTGCAAGTGTCTAGGAATTTATCCATTTCTTCCAGGTTTACTGGTTTGTGTGCATAGAATTGTTTGTAGTAATCTCTGATGGTAGTTTGTATTTCTGTGGGTTTGGTGGTGATATCCCCTTTATCATTTTTTATTGCATCTATTTGACTCTTCTTTCTTTTCTTTTTTATGAATCTGGCTAGCAGTATGTCTATTTTGTTGATCTTTTCAAAAAACCAGCTCCTGGATTTATTGATTTTTTTGAAGGGTTTTTTTTGTGTCTCTATCTCCTTCTTTTCTGCTCTGATCTTAGTTATTTCTTGTCTTTTGCTAGCTTTTGAGATTTTTTTGATCTTGATCCTCTAGCTCTTTCAATTTTGATGTTAGGGTATCAATTTTAGATCTTTCCTCATTTCTCATGTGGGCATTTATTGCTACAAATTTCCCTCTTGAGGGTCTTAGGGAAGTGAGAACTAGTTGTCAACTCTGATGGACAATTGTAAATTGAAAGGAATTCAGAGAATGGGTAAGTTTCTGTGAGCTAGTTACGTTATTCTGGGGCTCTCTGATTATAGAGAACTGTCATCTGTCCACATTTGATAGACAGAACTAAATGTAACTTAAACATGTACTTTCTGATTTTCTGAGGTCTGGGAACTCCGTCAGGAAGGAAAATAGGCTCAGATTTTTGATCCAAGGTTGTCTTATGAAATCTTATTCAGTCTTTTCATCATACAAAACTGTATTGTATTTATTGATGTTTGGCCTTTTGGTGTTGGGTTTGGTATGCAACAAAACTTAACAGGTGTTTAGTACATATTTGTTGAATGAATAAATGAATGAAATATAACTTGTGTTTGCACTCAATGTACCATAGGTTAACTCTGCTTTATCAAATCTGTGATCCTAATTTATTGTAAATAGTTTTTGCAAATACAGTATTTACGAGTAATTTTAAAACCTTAAATATGTTCAGATAATTTATTGTTAAAGCTTATCTGGCAATAAATTCTTCCTGAAGGGAAGCAGTTTTATGTAATGGAAATGACATTTTCTAATACACCTCTAGGGCAAGAAATACATTTTGACTAATTTCCTTTTTCTTAAAAGATAAAGGATATACCTTAGAGATTTGAATCTAACTCTGCAGGTAATATTGGCATAGGTTAGCAGGAGAAGCTGCAGTTGCTAATGGGTCACAGTAATTTAGAGTCAAGAAAGGAAAATAGGAAGCTTGCAAGATAATGGAAGAGAATAATATCTCACCACTCTGCTTCTCAAGTTCTCTTTGCTGGGCTTGAATCTTGAGTCCCTTGGTTTTCTGGGGTAGAAGCTGTTAGTGCTTACCCATATCTGCTTTCTCTTTGTCTACCTGGCCTCACAGCTGGAGCCCATTTCCCACTCTGCCCTGCAATTAGGTGTGGTGATGTGATTGAGTTCTGGCCAGTAGGATGTGAGTGGAAGTTGTGTGCATCAGTCTTTGGCTTGATCGCTTCTCAGCCTTTTGGCTAAGATCAGGTGTCCTCTTTGGCCTGGCCCAGCGTAACTTCTCATGCATGGCCCCATTCCCTTCCTCCCACTGCAGGCTACATGCAGGGCAGCAGGCAGAGGACTCCAAGGCTCTTTTCATCTTGTGGTCCTGCCATTCCCTAGAGCCTCAGACATTAAACATGAGATAAACCTCTACTGTGAAATCCAGTGGATTATTGGGATTTTTCATTACAATGGTAAGCTTAGCCTGGCTTACATAATTTCTAAGTACAAGGACAAACATGAAATTGGGTCCCTTTAGAATTTACAGAGGTAGTATATAAGAGTGGCTCAACATATGCATGAGCTTTGGTAACAATAAGGTATTTACTGAATTAAAGTCTACCACCATCTCTGTTGTGTAGCTATGTAGCTTAGGGTTAGTTACTTACCTTCTTTAGGCCTCAGTTTCTTCATCTCTAAAATAGAGAGAATTAAAAAAAAAAAGACATCCAAGTGGCCAATAAACATGGAAAAATGCTCAACATCACTAATCATCAGTGAAATGTAAATCAAAACTACAATGAGATACCATCTCACACCAGTCAGAATGACTATTATTAAAAACTAAAAAAGTAAAAATAAAAACAGATGCTAGCAAGGCCGTGGAGAAAAGGGAATGCTTACATACTGCTGGTGGGAGTGTAAATTAGTTCAGTTGCTGTGGAAAGCAGTTTGCAGATTTCTTAAAGAATTTAGAATAGAGCTACTATTTAACCCACTAATCCCATTTTACTGGGTATATTCCCAAAGGAAAATAAATCTGTCTATTAAAAAAAAATGTGTTCATACGTTCCTTGCAGCACTATTTACAATAGCAAAGACATGAAATCAAGCTAGGTGCCCATCAACAGTGGATTTGATAAAGAAAATGTGATATATACATTTATATACCATGGAACACTATGCAGCCATAAAAAAGAACAAAATCATGTTCTTTGCAGCAACATGGATGCAGCTGGAGGCCATTGCCCTAAGGAAATTAAATGCACAGACAGAAAACCAAACACCATGTGTTCTCACTTGTAAGTGGAAGCTAAACTTTGGGTATACATGGACATAAAAATGGGAACTACCAAAGTGGGGATGAAGGAAGGGGAGCAGGGGTTGAAAAACTACCTATTGGGTACTATTCGCACTACCTGAGTGACAAGATCAATCACTATACACCTCAGCATCATGCAATAGACCCATGTCACAAATGTGTTAATGTTCCCCCTGAATCTAAAATAAAAGTTGAATGAAAAAGAAACAAAATGGGGACATTTATAGTACCCTTTCAAAGGATCATTGTGAGAATTGAATGAAACTGTTAATAAAGTTAGCTATTGTTATTAGTAGTGACAATGAATACATTTTAATTTATTCAAGAGCACTTTCTAAGTGCTTCCTATATGGGGCAAGGAATGAGGAAAGGATAGAAAGAGTAGCAGGATCCATTTTTGCCTTCCGAGAGCCCACAGCCTAGGAAGACAATTGAAAGACAAACTAATAATTACAGTGTATGAATGGTGTTGTGAGTCCGTCAGCTTTTAAATCTGATGGCTATAATACATTCATGTGCTATGGATATGCATCAATAGGTGGAGAAATAAAAATATTCTTTTCAATATATATATAAATAATTTAAAAAATATTTTTAAATTTAAGATTTTTTTTTTCTTTCAAACTGGCCTATAAATTTACAAGCCAGGCTGCTTTTCTGGGAGTCAACTAGTTCTTCAACGAATGCTAAAAGTGGAGGCTTGGTTACTTCAGGGGAGTATTTAGAGCCTTATAGACAACTTCAGGTGATTAATTTACTCTAACAGTGAATAAGAGAGGTGTGCTGCAGTGTCCTCAAGGCTGACTTCTTAGTGATAATTTTACTCAGTCAATTACCTCCTTTTCTCTCTGTCAATTTCAACTTCACCAAGCCATCACAGTACACAGAGTATAATGCAGTTAGGTGATAAAACATAGGGTTTGGGAATCTATCCATGCCTACTCAGGCCCTGGGAATTTTACCACGAAAAGGGCTTGGCACAATGAAACACACACAATTTCAACTTCCCTGTAAGTATTTTTGAGCTTGTGTGAGTTTTAGTGCTGAAGATAAGTCCCTGAGGATGCTTATGCAAGCACCTAGTAAACATTTTCTTCCTGACATATGAACAAATATTTTTTTTAGCTATTCGTTTCCAGCCACTGTGCTAGGAGCTTTAGGCTTAAAGATAAGTAAACAGGAGCCAAAGTTTTATGGAAAAATTCTTTATTCAAATATTTCAAATTTTGTAAGTGCTGCAATCAATATATATTCTAATTGTCATGGTGTCACTGAAGCCTTGTCTACATGATGCTGTGATCGGGAGAGAGGCTCAAGGTTGTGATGGCTCAGCTGTTGCTTCAAAGGAGTATGGGAGTTTGTGGGTGGAGAAGAGAGTGGTAAGCTCGACAGGCAGTGGAGACAGGATATGCTGGTATAGGGCTCTTTAGTTGTCATGCCTTCTTGGTTTTCTGGGGTATCTTAAAAGAGACTTTGGCTCAAAGATTTGGGAAATTTTATTAAACTTGTGACATCTACCAGACCAGGGAGGTTAGACAAAGCTGCTAAACATAAATTTCACAACTATTCCCAGAACGCTCATATGATTATTTTCTCAATCCAGCCTCCTCCCATTACTATCACACCTCTCCTAATGAAAGGAGCAGGAGGAGAAGTTTCTGACATTTCCTTCTCCAGAGGCCTTGTCTGCTTTGCTAGTTTATGATTTATAATCGTTCATCAAAGTGCTCTGAATATCCCAAGTTACCTAAAATTAACATATCAGTTAATTGGATTTGATACTATTAAAGAGATGGGGAAATATTCTCAAGCAATTGGTTGAAATCAAGGACATAAAAAGAAAGGCATTATGCAAATATTTGGTTATTAAGATTTTCTGCCTAGAGGGGATAAAGCCAGATAATGGGAAATAAATGAGAATCAAAAGTTTCCTCTATGTTTTAATATTAACTTTCTTTAAGAGTAATATTTGGCCTCTTTAACATCATATCTTTATCAAGACAAAGGAACAGAAGCATAAGAAAGCACTGAGTGCTTTGGGGTGATATGTGGATATGGAGTATTGGAAGTGGGCGTGAGGCAGGGGTGGGAGGGTGGAACGGAAGAGTGAGGCCAATGAAGTGGACGAGTTTGGCTATGGAGCACTTTGCTTATCACATGGGCCTTTTCTAATATGAATAATAATCTGTTCCCAAGCATCTAATGAGAGTAATAACTTTTAAAATATACCTTTCAGGTTATAAGACAATTTCCCATTCATTATCTCACATGATCATTACAGCAATTTGGAGGTGGACTGGTGCCTTCCCTAGGTCACACAACAGAAACTGAGATGCATCTTTCTGAAGGCATTTTTCTCTCATTTACTTGCTGAGAACAATTGGGATGATAGACCATGAATAATTTGTCATCTTTGGGCATTCAGATTATAATGGATAATCTGGTTGGTAATGAGATTTTTTAACTTCATGAAATTTAATTCTGGGATTACTGCACCTGACTTGAGGAATTCAGGCTACTAACTTCAGTGGGACTATGTTTCTGCTTGATTGGGGCTTTGATGGCTTACTGCCTTGGCATTGCAGTTTCTGGGCACCTCAGATATTAATTGAGGGAGAATCCAATGACTCTGGCTCTATAGGACTTTTTAAAGAACCTCTATCCCTAAGCTGTGTATAAATGGTCAGTCTGGGGGAATTCCATGGACTTCAATTATTCTTTACTAAATCCTCCCAAGGGGAGGCCTATTCATTTTTTTCCTTAGTCCTTTTCTTTGTGGTTTTATAAATTTCCAGTCTATGACCTTTAAGTTGGAGAATTGAGCTGGAAAAGAATGCTTAGATCTGATTCTCATTTTTTAGCACTGCAATAAACTATTTGTTCTAAAATAGCTTTTTTTTTTTCTAAGTCTTATTCTTCCAACAGGATTGTAAGTTACTGGAGGGCAAGGGCCTTTCTTCTAGATCGTTTGTTTTTCACATATTACTTTTGACCCTTCTAGGTTTTATATCTTGATTTTAGAAAGGCTCAAATAAACCCTTGCATCATGTGGAAACAGCAGAATGGGGTAGTTAAGAGCGCTCTGGAGGAAGATGGCCTGGCTTTTAAAATTTCAGCTTCATCACTTACTAGCTGCACCATCTTAGGGAAATTACAGAACTCCTTGAGTGATATATATATGTGTGTATATATGTATAGTTGTGGGATTAAACTAGATATTACACTTGGCACAGTGCTTGACACATAATGATCAGTAAATGTTGGTGGATCATCATAAACAATCATTGTCTTTGTTTTGTGCTTCTATCACAGAATACCACGGATTGGGAAATTCATAAAGAACATAAGTTTATTTTCTCACAATTCTAAAGGCTGGGAATCCAAGCTCAAGGTGTTGTAGGGCTGTCTCCTTAGTTCAGCTAAATAAATGGGGTCCTTGTCACATGACCATGAAAAATTAGGCTTGCAGACACAGGTTGAGAAGGGCAGGGTTTATTGGGTGAAAAGGGAAAAAAGGGAGACAGAGGCTTTCCACGAAGCCAGAATCCTGCCAGGTGCCCTTCCTACGTCGCAGATTAAATTCCAGGTTCCACCCAGGAAGAGGAGGGACACGAACTTCCCAAGTTCCACACCAGTGTGCAGTCTTCCCAGTGCACAGGCTGGTTGGAGTTTCTCTGGGGACCCCTTATCAACTGGCTGTCTCAAAGGTATTGGCATCTGATGTCTGGTTAGGGCCTTCTGGCTGCATTCTTATATGGCAAAAGTTGGAAGGGCAAGAGAGAGTTAATTCATTCCTGCAAGCCCTTTTTATATCAATGTCAGCCCATTTATGGGGGTGAAGACCTCAAGACTTAAACACCTTCCAAAAGGTCCCACCTCCAAACATCGTAGCATTGGGATTAAGTTTCCAACACATGAATTGTGAGGGACACATTTAGACCATAGAGATCATCATCTTTTTATTATCATCATTTCTTATTCCTGGGGATGGTTGATGAAAATGTAGGTAGGTACCTCTATAATTTCTTAATTAATTTGGATTATTTTCAGCCTGAAAAGAAGGTCTTGGTAATGTGTCACAGGGCTCCATTGGCTTTACACTGTTTAGATAAGTTTAGAAGGCATCATTGTCCAGTTAAGGATGACCACAAATGTAGGAAGATCAGAAAACATAGAGCAGACAGAATTAAAGGTTGAAATGATAAGCTAAAGCTGCAAGGCTACATTTACAGAGACAGGTATGTAGAATTGTATTCAAATTAAAGGTCAAACAGACAAAAATAAAATGGAAAATGTACCACACTGGAGAGGCCTGGCTGAATAGAAGTTAGTGGGAAAAGAGCTTGAGAATTTTGTTGATCAGAAGCTGAGTCTGAACTGCTGGTCTGGGACTTTACTGAGAGAGCAAGACCAACTTAGGCTACATTCATCAGAGTGTAGTGTTCAGGTCAGGGGAGGTAACTGTCCTGTGGTCTATTGTGCCAGTATGAGCACACCTTGAAGTATTCTGTTTAGGTTCAGGTGCTTTTGCAATCATCTTTTTGTCATTTTTATTAAAGGTTTGGGCTTTTTAAATTTAGCTTTGAATAAAAGTAATCAGAAGTGGGGAAGATTTGTTAAATCAACCATCATGACTCATCACTTTGTAGCTGATGACTCTGGTGATAAATTATAACTTAGAGGGAACATTTTTTAATGCCTCTCTCAAGAGAGATCCCTACTTGGGGTTTGAAAAGCCAGTTATGTCACTTTATTTTCTGCTTAAGCATTAGGCCAAGTTTCTTTTTGACTTTTTCATTCTCATTGTGTATTACTTCTCCTTTATTTTTTCTCTTGCCTCCTCCGCCGCTCAATACCGCATCTCTCTTCTGTGCTTCCTCTCTTTATGTGTTCTCACTGTGCCTGCTACTTTAGCTCTTAATTTGAAGCCTTTTTATGATCCCCATCCTCTCTACTCTCTCTATTTAGGGGTTCCCTATTTTACTGCAGCTGGTTAGATAATTTTACCTAGGATTTTCATAGCTTAATTATGACTCATATAATTGTATACTTTTCAGATTACACATTAAAAAAATACAGTGACAGTCAGTGATCTAGCCAAAAGGAAACCAATGGCAAGAACTTTGGAATTTAGAGCAGGCTGGTGCAGGGGGATGCCATTCATTAGAGCCCCATCATCAAGGACAGTGCCTTGTGACTGTGGTAGATGAAACAGACAGAGTGGTATTTCAGCACCCATGAAGTTCCTTTTTGGGTAGGGCAGAGGGCTTGACAAGGGGTACTAGAAGTTCATTGAGCAACAGGGGCCAGAAGAGAAAACTAGGGTTGTTGAGGTTATTTGGCTCTGGTTTTATTCTTTTTTTTTTTTTTTTTTTTTTTTCTGAGACAGAGTTTCACTCTTGTTGCCCAGGTTGGAGTGCAATGGTGCAATTTTGGCTCACTGCAACCCCCACCTCCCAGGTTCAAGTGATTCTCCTGCCCCAGCCTCTGTAGTAGCTGGGATTACAGGCATACACCACCACACCTGGCTAATTTTGTATTTTTAGTAGAGATGGAGTTTCTCCATGTTGGTCAGGCTGGTCTTGAACCCCCAGCCTCAGGTGATCCACCTGCCTCGGCCTCTCAAAGTGCTGGGGTTACAGGCATGAGCCACTGTGTCTGGCCCTCTGCTTTCATTGTTTGACCAGAAAGATCTGCTGACATCTAGAATTGATATCATTTAGCTGGGGGTCTTCTGGAGGTAATGACTGGACGTTATTTCCCAGTTCACTGATGGTGACTATTTCAGGCCATGCCAGGGACAAAGAGGAAGAGTGTTGGGCAAGTGAAATTTTTAGAGACAATTAAGTCAGACAGTTTAAGCTGCAACTTAAATGAGTTGGAAAGTACTTATTATTCCGTGCATTTTCACACCTTAACCGATGCGTGGCAATCTCACTTCACAGCTATACGAGTCTCATTCTCTTCTCTTGTGAGGAAACCTGAGATACCCATTTTCCTTTTTTTTTTTTTTTTCTGCAGAGTTTATACATTTCTCTTGGATATCTTCCATGACCTTTTTTTCTTTTTCTTTTTGGCTAGAAATTATATCAGTTATATTATGGGGGGCGATTTATGTAAAATATGTTAATGACTTTAAAATGAATAAATTTTAATAGTGATACTATTCCAGATGTAATTACTTTAGTCGTTGCAAAGCAAAACGTAGAATGACAAAGACAAAGTATTAACCAGCGCATTTTCACAGTCGCATGTCTTTCTTACACTTTAGGGAGGGGAGGCCACGGAAAGAATGTTTGTAAGAAAAAGGAGTCATTTCTTGCTCTTGAATTTCAAGATATAGTTGTGGTACCCAGGGCAGAGATCATAGTTAGAGAAAAGGTACGAGAGACCAGTCAAATATTCACCCTGCCCTAGAGAGGGGCCTAGGAGAGCTAAGGGAAAGTCAGGGGCCTTAGGAGTCCTCAAGGCTGGGAGAAGGGAAGGAAGACTGGAGTTTGGCATGAGCGGTATAACCAGGGACCAGGTGGGACCACAGATGTCAGCCTCAGTGGAGGCACAGTAGGAGGATAATGACATCCTGGGACTCAGCTCATGAGTTACAGCTCAGGGGTGGCAGTGTGGATGGATGACACTCAAAGCCCAGACACCTCAAATGTCCTGATACTGTGTAACCTCCTCTGTTCCCAGCCTGCATGATGCAACTCCTAGAGCAGAGGGAGATCCTGAATGGACAGAGCAGACTCTCAGAATTGACCGTGATTCCCATGTTTATCCTTGACGGAAAAAGGGTTCAAGGTACACATTACATTTCTGTTTTAGAAAAATAAAGTTGTATTTTTACATACCGGAGTTTGATCTCCTCACTGTAAATGCTTCAGGAAAAGGCACTAGACGTGAGTTATTCACTGAATGGGCTGTTTGCAGGTTGAAAAAAGAGCACTGAAATGCAAGTCAGGAGATTTAGAATTTAGTGTTGGCTTTGCTACTCTTTGACCTTGGGCACACATTTTTCTCCTCTGGGCTTCTCTGTCTCCATTTATACGGCTGGCCTGAACTGGGACTTCGAGCCTAGTGGCTGAAGTCTCTTGGAGGGCCTGAGGAGTTTTTCTAAGACATTTGAATCTACATATTGAACCAATCTGTGTTGTAGATGAAATAATATGCCTTTGTCCACAAGTACCACAAATTTTAAAAATGCTTGTAGATTTATTATGGTCAATAAATGGGATTAATTCATTTCAAAGCACCACTGCATTTTAATTCTATTTTTATAATTATCTTCCAGATTAAGCAATAAAAAAAATTATAACTACTATTTAGACATTGCAGAGGAATCCTAAATTTTAGTCGAAAATGTGGTTTCTACGGGACTAGAAGATCCCTAAAGAGCCATTCCAAGCCTCACTGGCCACAATCCTAAAATAGAATTTATGTTAATTATAGACCTATAATTACTGATATTATTCTAGAAATGGTTGATTCTCACACTGTCTCTCACAGCGGAATTAATCTCAGAAATATAAAGAATCAATAATACAGGAGATGTTTTAATCACTGCATCCAAATAATCTCTTTTCTGATACTAAAAGTCACTCTATATCTAGAGGGATATAATCGTAAAAGCTTAGGTTCAAATGTTGCTCCTTCTGCCTATTTGCTGTGTGTCCTAGATGAGTTAACTAACCTTTCTGAGCTGGATTACTGCTATTCCTTAAAATGAAAATAAAAGTACTCATTACAAAGGGATGTTGAGAAGATAAAATGAGATAAGCTGTGAGCCCATTATGTGGTCTGGCATAAGGAAAATAGTCAAAAATGTTCATTTCCCTTAAACTCTTTTGGCAAGCTTATGTAAAGGTATAAAAAGGCAAAATAAATTAACACTGGCTTAAATATAAAAATGTGTAATTTAAACATTGAATAAGCAGCAATTAAAGCACATGTTCACTTGCCACCTTGTCCAGGGCTGGTTTGGAATCATCCCATTCACTCCAAATAATGAGCAATGCAGCTTGACCGCCTGGAAAGCAGTTCGGCACTGGGTCCTGTCTCTCTGAATCTCGGAAGAGCTTTCACCTGTTTTCGTCCCAAGTCTGTCTGTCTTCCTGAGCAAGAACTGAGAGTGTATTCTTCAGCAGCCCCCATTCAAGTGCTGCCAGGAATGAGATCCTGGAGGTGCCCTCTATTGTGAGGTCTTGAAGTAGATCTTGAATGGAGAGAATGTGCTTTCAAAATAATTTATTTTGAATGCATTTTCACTTTGGTGGGGAGAGGAGGCACAGATGGCTGAATCAGGACACGTGCCAGTTCTTATCCTCACACCAGGCATCCAGTGAAAGCAGGCTGTGGGAAAATGAGCTTCAGGGGAAGGACAAAGGCTAAAAGAACCCAGAAAGTGCTTGCATGTGGTCCCTGGTCCACCATTAGAAACAGCTGTTTGGGGGGAGTCAGGGGACTTTGCTAAGAGATCAGGCTGGCTTCTGAAATATTTGCTGCTTTGCAGATCCTGAACAATAGAGATAATTGATCTCTATTAGTGCCTTCAGGAACTGTTCTATTGGAGAGAGTGGCTTGGATGGGAACAACAAGTGGCTGGGAGACCGGATCCCTCCCCCCAGCAGGAAGCTTGCCAGGAGTAGGTTTCCCAGCCTCACCTGCTATCCTCCTCCAGCCCTGCCAAGCTGTTGAGTTCCTGGCTGGATGCCACTCCCTGAAGCTGTCAGGAAAGTTGTTACACATTTCCTGATCCTCTGATTTGCGGATCCCAAAGCAGCAGCTTCTTTGCTTCCAACTGCTTCATTTACTCATTCCCAAACACTGCTGCACTCCAGCCAGTTACTGAAGTTCTTTCAGGTTTCAGGGAGCAGACAAGCTCAGGTTGTCTAAGGTTATGGGAGTTATTGTGGGGATACATGAGCAGGAGAGAAGACAGAAAGCCTTTCAGTAGCCAAATAGCCTCAAGGAACAGAGCAGATGTTTCTCACTCAACAGGAGCTTTCCGTGCCTGGGTGAGTTTGCTAGGGCTGTTTTATCCATGTATCATAAACTGGGGATGTAACAGACATTTATTGTCTCTCAGACAGAAGTCTGAGATCAAAGTGTCAATGGGGTTGCTTCCTTCTGAGGTTTGTGAAAGAGAGAATTTGTTCTGTGGCCTTCCCCTAGCTTCTGGTAGATTGCTGGCAATTTGGGGGGTTCCTTGGCTTACTGATGCATCACCCCAATCTTTGCCTTTATCTTAATAGGACATTCTTCCTGTGAGCACTCTGCCTCCAATTTTCCCCTTTTTATAAGGACATCCGTCACACTGACTGTTGGACACTGTTACCGGTTGCATTTTGCCACTTCAAAATCCATATGTTGAAGTTCTAAACCCCACTGCATTGCAATGTGGCCTTATTTGGCTGTAGGATCTTTGCAAAGGTAACCAAGTTTAAATCCACTTTTATTCTTGTCCCCTGAGACTCAGTCATAGCCCTGCATAAGCGTATCCTTCCTCAGTCTCTCCAGGGATTGTAGCTTTCCCACTACTGAGTGTCTTCTGTTTCCACTCTTCTCTGTGACTTGTGGTTTCTGCTGTTTTATGGCCTCTGCATAATGACTTTTCTCTGTGTGCCTTTGGCTTCCGTGTCACTCTCTTGATTTCTGACTCTTGGAAATATTGAAGCTCCTTGAGAATGTCATGGGTTTATTCGCTTCCTATACAGCATAGAGGATCGCTCCCGGCAAGGCTGTCCTGTCGGGCCACTCCCAAGGCCTGCTGGGTTTTGGCAGGTGGCTTGGCTCAGGCACCAACCTCTGACCAATCAACCTTGGCCATGATAGTGAGTCTCACAGGACACGGCATGGTGACCTTGGCAGAAATCATTTCCCATGGCTGCTTTTCTCAGAAGGAGGCTACGGACATGTGGACGTGCTCAGTTTTCCAAGTGGCTGTGTGACAGGCACTGTGCAGGGGCCTGGAGTTCAGAGGAAAAGCTGTGTTCCTTCCTGTACAGTTTTTGCTGAGGCGTGTTCGAGGCTTGGCCCATGTAATGCAGGACTCCCTGGCCTGATCTCATTTCATGATTCTCCTGACTTTGAGAAGCTCCTCACAGAGCTGTCATGACTTTTTGAGTCTACCGGTATATTTAAAAATTTTAAAAATGACTAAAGTGGGTTACAGTTATGGCAATATAAATGTTTACATATAATTGCTTTTAACTCCCTTGGCTAGTCATAAGAGAATTACAGTATTTATGAAACCGTTACTCATGCGCAGTTCAGTAAGGAGACGCGAGCTTACAGGGTTGTCGGATGACAGTCTTTATTCTGCCTGCCAGCATATATTGTGGCCATATGTGTACGTTTATTTGGGGATACAACCAAACGGCTTAAGTTCAGGGCCTTTGTGAATGAGACTCCCAACCAGATGGTGGACCTATCTACTTCCAACTGGCTCCCCTTTCATTCCTTGAAAGGACTGGAGGCCAGAGGTATAGGCTTTTAAAGGATTTCATTAAACTTACATGATTCTGTATAGGTTCTCATTTCAAAACCCAGTTAAATTACGTAAGTCAGGTGGCCTACATTCCTCTAAAAATTCCCTTTGACTTGATAGAAACGATTAAGCAACATTCTGTGCCTAACACAGTGCTGGGCCTCCCCAGAGAACATGGAGCTCATCAAGGTGTAGGGCGTTACTTCTACCAGGTTCCCAGTTGGTACTACTTGGTCACAATCACCTTGTGTTGTATGAGTATTTTTTCTCAGCTGTGGGTGTAGGCATTTGAGTAGCACTGCCCACAGCCCTGCTCCTTGTTAGCCCTCCTCCATGTGTACTGATTCTAGAATTCCTCCTCGGCTTGTGGCTTTTAGAGTTTCCACGTGCCTTTCAATAATGCCAGCTGTTTTCCCTCCTGCTGCTCTGCCGGCCTTGCCTGAGGTGCATGTGGCTTCCACTAAGCGTGAAGCCTTTTAAGAAACCTTTACTTCCATCACATACTTTGCAGTGTTTTCAATTTCACAGCCCCATCGCTGTTTGGGAAACAAATGATTTATGAGGAGTTTCCAGAGAATTGATTTCTTGAGATCTGGGTGGTCCTTGGCAATGGGATGGGGTTTTGCTGCCTAGTAACTACAGGGTAAAAACAGAAGGAAACAAATGGAAAGGCCTGACTTGAGAGAAGTTTTATTTAACTGGCTTTGACTTATCAAATAAAATCAGTGAAACTTAGTTATTTTATATTTGGAAACCTTGGAATTCACCCAGATACTCCTGGTTGAAGAAAAGGACTTTTTGTTTGTTTTTGGAACAGCCATCTTTCTATAACAGGGAAAATTTGAAGCTGAAAAGCTTTATCTTTCCTTTGTTATCTTTGTACTATTTAAAGGATTGGATTTTCTTCTATTTTTTAAAAAATGAGTTATTTCTGCAAATTCTAGAAATTTAAGCTGGACAATTAAAAAAATTATGATCGACATAGTTGTACATATTTCCAGGGTGCAGCAATAGATGTATACATTGTGAACTGATTACATGGGGTAATTAGCATATCTATCACCTCACACATTGATCATGTCTTTGAGATGAGAACACTCATAAACCCCTCTTCTAGCTATTTAAAAATATACAGTATGTCATCGTTGAGTCATTCTGCTTTGCAATAGACCACCAGAATGCATTCCTCCTATCTCATTGTATCCACTGGCCAATCTCCCACCATCTCCTCACTTGCCACTCTCCATCCTCTGGAAACCATGATTCTACTCTCTATTTCTATAAGAACAACATTTTAGATTCCACATATGAGAGAGATTATGAGATATTTGTCTTTCTGTGTCTAGTTATTTCACTTAACATGAAGTCCTCCAGGTTCATCCATGTTGCCACAAATGACAGGATTTTATTCTTTTTTATAGCTGAATGGTATTTCATTGTGTATATACACATTATTATTTTATCAGTTCATGTGTTGATACTTAGGTTGATTCCATATCTTAGCGCCTGTGAATAGTGCTGCAATGAACATGAGAGTACACATGTCTTCTACATACTGATTTCATTTCCTTTGGAGATATACCCAGAGGTGGGATTGCTGGATCATATGGTAGTTCTATTTTTAACTTTTTGAGGAACCTCCATATTGGTTTACATAATGGCTGTGCTAATTTGCATTCTCACCAGCAGTGTGCAAGGGTTCCCATTTCTCCACATCTTTGTCAACACTTATCTTTTGATTTTTTTTTTTTTTTTGATAGTAGGCACTCTAACTGGAGTGAGGTTATGTCTCACTGCAGTTTTGATTTGCATTTCCCTGACGAGTGATGTTGAGCACCTGTTCATATAGCACCTGGTGCCTTATTTTGTCCGTTTGGTGAAGTCGTCTTTCCATGAATATTATTATTGATGCTTGTGGACATGTGATGAGTCTGTGTATGGAAGGACTAAGGTATTTACTCCAGTCTGCACAGACTGGCTTTGTCCCCATCCTTTCCGGAGCCTCTAAGCTGTTACCGTCTCTCAGCCTTGGGTCACTGCCGCTGTCTTAGCACTAGATGGCATCCTAAGCCCAGGTTTGCCTCAAATCCATGGTTTGTGCATTGCCACATTTTCAACACTAGAGGGCGCCCTGAGCCCAGGTGTGCCTATGACCTAGTTTCTGAAGGACCCAGAAAGCTTCGGGAAGTTTCCGCCTCGGGCTTGAGCGGTCAAGCAGCTCCCTTTCGACGCTGCAGCGTTCTTCATAGCTCTGGGCTCCAAGGCAACGTCCTGTGTCTACTTCCCACTCCTTACCCCAGGCAGACGCTGCCTCTCTCTGTGCCGGCGGCCTGGGGCTGGGGGAGGGATGGGGCGGCAGCGCCGTGGCCAGCACCGCTGCCCGACGCTGGGTCACAGCCGCAGTCCGCGGCCTCCCAGGCCAGCCCGGCACAGGGCTACTCCCAGGCCCACGCGGCTGCGGTCTGCCTGCCACCGAGGCAGCTGGCCCGAGGCGGCGCAGAGCACCAGGCCGCCCCATCGGGCCCCCGGCCCCGCGAGAGACTCAGTCCGCAGGCTCCGGCCTGTGGTCTTCCGGTTCTGCCACACGGAGGAAACCAGCCGGTGTCGCGTTTCACGGTGGCTCGTGCAGGCCAGTGCTGAGTTCCAAGGCAAAGTCCTGCACTGACCTCCCTTCCCCAGAGGACTCCGCTGGAAGGTACCTTCACAAGCGCTAAGGAAACCAGGTAAGAGATCTTGGTGCCTAGTTTTAGCACATTAATGGGAAAAGACGCGGACCGAGTCGCTCTCTGCACGGTGCTGCCCAGGTTTGTGTTTGTATTTTAACTTCATATTGACATCCTCCCCGCGGCAGAAGAGTACAGGAAAGGATGCACGTGCAAGGCGCTTACAGTCCGCAGGAAAGGGTGTGAAGCAAGAACGAGAACGCCTGAAGGAACCAGGCAGACATCCTATGAGTCTGTCTCCGGGCCTGTGTGGCCTAATTTCTCTGTGTTGCTTGGGCTTCTGCTTCATCCCCTTCTTCCTGCAGACTATCTCTCCTTGCTCTCTCAGTGCAGGGGGAAACAGGCGGCGGTCTTTCAGCTTAGGTGTTCTACAGGGAATGATCAGAGCTTTGGGATCAACTCCTAGGAGAGAAAATCTGATTTGCCTTTTTGGGTCAGGTGGCTGGGGGTGTTGTTCCTGGGAAAATCTCAGAGAAGGGGAATTGTGGATCCGTGTCTCCCTTCCAAGGCATCTGTGTCGTGGGTTTAGTGCTCTACAGTTCACAGAGTGCTTTCCCAAACATGAATAATGCTCATTTCACTACAAGCTTGACAGTGGATGTTACTAGTGCCCTCGTTGTGCATAGGAGGACACTGAGGGTTACAGGGATTAGAGAGTGTACTAGATTTTAAGGGCTGCAGTAACAAAGTGCCATGAGCAGAGTGGCTGAAAACAAAAAAAAGCATTGTCAGTTTCAGAAGTCCTAAATCGAAATGTCAATACAGTAGCCGCCTTTTAGGTTCTCTCAGGGCAAATCTGTTCCAGGCCCCTCTCCTGGCTTCTGGTGGTGGCTGATCGTCCTTGGCATTTCCTGGCTTGTAGCTGCGTCACCCCAATCTTGCGTCTGTCTTTATGTGGTGTTTTTCTTTATGTGTCTGTGTGTCTGCGTCCAGATTTCCCTCATCTTGTAAGGATACTAGTCATATTGGATTAAGGGCCCACCCTAGCCTAGTAAGACTTCGTAACTTACCTAACTACATCTACAAAGATCCCATTTCCAGATAATGTTTTTACATTCTGAGGAACTATGAGTGAGGACTTTAACCTGTCTTTCTGGGGGAACACAGTTCAATACATAACAGATAGTTTGCTTGAACTTTGGACTCAAACTTAGAACTTCTGAGTGTTTAAAGGGAATCATTCTTTTCCTGGTTGATTGGGCAATATTAAAGCAGAAAACTACCATGGCTCATTAGCTATCTTCTGTTTGTCATTGAATCAAGCAGTTATTCAAAATAAACAAAGCCGCTGGCTACTTTATCATTTACATACTTAATCATATAAGGTGTGAGGGCAGGAGTTCGGAAAGGAAGTTTTTGGTCGAAGAGATAGCTGTTCTTTCATAAGGAAAATAAAATGATAAAAGTGAAAGCAAACCTTTATATGAGGATCAATACAACAAATATATTGGATAGTTTTGCTGAATGGTTTCTATGAAGTGCCTGGATAATTTACTTTAAGCTTATTACAGTTTTCCTTGGCCTACCCATAGGCTAAACACTGGATCCTTAAAAAGCAAATAAATCCTCTAATTATTAGTACAGGTCAAAGGGGAAAAAAATGGAAGTGACACTAGTTGCTTAGTTCTTTCTTCTCCTGCAGTTGGTCCTAGAATAGAAATCATTATTTTTCTACAATGGGCCATGGCTAGAGTGACCATACAATTTATCATCCAAACTGGGAGGCTTTAGAAAATGAAAGAGGTGACAAAAATCATTAAAATTATATTCTTCAAAAATATTTGCTGACATCAGTGTTTTGTTGGTGAATTTATATAACTGAGCCATTCAAAAGCTATTTAAAAAATTATCTGTGAATTGTAAAGCAAAATAAAAAAAACTTAATATTCAAATATCTGAATATTTAAACACAATACAAGCAGTATATTTCTTCCTGGTACATATTCATATGTGTTTATCAGTTTCTTAGCTATGTATTTCTCCAATACTGTGTTACTGGAATTTTTATGAAGAATTTTTAAAAATGTAGTCTTATTTTAAGGTTATTGTAAACAAATTGCCTTTAATCCTCTTTAAAGTTGTGTCTTAGCGTGGTAAGTTGACAATTGTTGCTTTTCTCAATTGATCTCCTTGGTAGGGTATAACATTTTCCATCAATAAAATAAAATAATTTCTCTATAGATGCTAAAGTATTTGGTGAAACAATAGCAAATTCAACTAAATAGTATAAAATTTCGCTGCTTTTTTGGTATTTAAATGTGTAGAAGGTTTAGCTTAAACATTTTTAATTTTATAGACACTTTTACTAGTATTTTGCTGTGAATTTTTATATCTATGTTCATCAATGATATTGGCCTGTAGTTTTCTGTTATGTCTTTCTCTGGTTTCACTATTAGGTTAGTACTGGCCCTACTCTTCAAACTTGCGTAGTTTGAATAGAATTGGTATTAGTTCTCCTTTAATGTTTTGTAGAATTTAATAGTAAAGCCATTAGGTCCTGAACTTTACTTTAATTGGAGAAATTTTATTATGGCTTTGATTCTATTAGTTGTTATTGGTTTGTTGAGATTTTCTATTTCTTCCTGGTTCAATCTTGGTAGGTGGTTGTGTCCAGGAGTTTATCCATTTCCTCTAGTAGGGGATACTTCCAGATTCATTTTATGAGGCCAGTACTTACCAAATAATGAAACCAGACAAAGACATAACAAAAAGAAAACTACAGGGCAGTATCATTGATGAACATAGATGTAAAAATTCTCAGCAAAATAACAGCAAATCGAATTCAATAGCACATTAAGAAGACCATTCACCATGATCAAGTGGGATTCATCCCAGAGATGCAAGAATGGTTCAATGTATGCAAATCTATAAACATGATAAATCACATTAACAGAATCAAGAACATAAACTGCATTCAATAAAATTCAACATCCTTTATGATAAAACCCTTATCAAAATGGATATAGAAGGAACATACCTCAAAATCATGAAGTATATATGGCAAAGCTATAGCTAACATTGAACCTTACAGGAAAAAATTGAAGGGCTTTTCTCTAAGGACTGGAACAAGACAAAGATGCCCACATTCACAACTGTTATTTAACGTAATACTGGAAGATCTGGCCAAAGCAATAATCAAGAAAGAAGTAAAGGCCATCCAAGTTGGAAATGAAGAAATCAAATTAGCCTTGTTTACAGACAACATGATCTCATAGTTGGAAAAACACAGACTCACCAAAAAACTATTAGAACTGATAAATTTGGTAAAATTGTAGAATACAAAATCAACATACAAAAATTAGTAGCATTTATATATGCTAATAACAATCTGAAAAAAGTAGAGAATGCAATCCCATTTACAATAGCTACAAAGAATATGAAATACCTGAAAATCAATAAAACTAAATAAGTGAAAGATCTATACAAGGAAAACTAAAATTCTAATAAAAGGAATTGAAAGAAAGGAATTGAAGGGAACACAAAAACTAGAAAGATAGTCAATGTTCAGGGATTGGAAGAATTAATAGTGGTAAAAGGCCAAAATTACCCAAGGCAATTTAAAGATTCAGTGCAATCCCTGTCAAAATACCAATGGCATTCTTTACACAAATAGAAAAATCCTAAAATTTCTGTAAAACCACAAAATATCCGAAATTTGCTAAAGCAATCCTGAGCAAAAAGAACAAAGCTGGAAATATCACACTACTGACTTAAAAATTTACTGCAAAG
This sequence comes from Sapajus apella, assembly GCF_009761245.1. NCBI lineage: Eukaryota > Metazoa > Chordata > Mammalia > Primates > Cebidae > Sapajus > Sapajus apella. The sequence goes on from NW_022437018.1 coordinate 6,083,944, forward strand.
CTGTAATAAGCAAAACAGCATGACATTGGCATAAAAACAGATGCATATTCCAGTGGAACATGATAGAGAACCCAGAAATAAATCCTTGCACTTGTAGCCAATTTATCCTCAACGGTGGTGCTGAGAACATAGAATGGGAGAAGTCAGTCATTTCAATAAGTGGGAAAACTGGATAACTGTATGCAGAGGAATGAAACTAGACCTTTGTCTCTCACAACAATCAAATCAAAATCAATTAAAGACTTAAATCTAATACGTGAATATGTGAAACTAGTAGAAGGAAACTTCGGGAAGCACTTTAGGACACTAGTCTAGGCAAAGACTTCTATTTTCTCTAAGACAGAACTCAAAGGCACAGGCAACCAAAGCAAAAATAGACAAATGGGGTTATGACAAGCTAAAAAGCTTCTGCACAGGAAAGGAAACAGTCAACAAAGTGAAAAGACAACCCATAGAATGAGAGAAAATATTTGCAAACTGTCCCTCTGACAAGGAATTAATAACCAGAATAAATAAGGAGCTCAAACAACTTAGTGGCAAAAAAGCAAATAACCTGATTAAAAAATGGGCAAAAGATCTGAACAGACATTTCTCAGAAGAAGCCATACAAATGGCCAACAGGTTAACAACAACAACAACAACAACAACAACAAATACTCAGTATAACTGTACATCCGATAAATGCAGATCAATACCATAATGAGATATCATCTCACCTCAGTTAAGACAGGAATAACAGGTGCAGGTGAGGATGTGCAGAAAGGGCATACTCACATACTGTTGGTGGGAATGTAAATTAGCACAGGCATTATGGAGAACAGCATGGAGATTCCTCAAAAAAAACTGAATATAGAACTACCATGTGACCCAGCAATCTCACTAGTAGGTATTTACTAAAAGAAGGAAAATTAATATATCAAAGAGACATCTGCACTCCCATGTTTGTTGTGGTACTATTTATAATAGTCATATGAAATCAACCTAAGTGCCCAACAATGAGTAAATGGATAAAGAAAATGTGGTGTATACACACAACAGAATATTACTGAGTCATGAATGAAATCTTGTTACTTTCAGCCTGAACTTCATTGTCCATATCACTATCAGCACTTTGGTTAAAGCCATTCAACAAGTCTCTAGGAAGTTCCAAACTTCCCCACATCTTCCTGTCTTCTGAGCCCTCCAAGTTTCTGTGAAGTTCCAAACTTTCCCACATTTTCCTATCTTCTTCTGAGCCCTCCAAATTGTTCCAACCTCTGCCTATTACCCAGTTCCAAAGTTGTTTCCACATCTTTGGGTATTTTTGTAGCAGCACCCCACTCTCTGGGGTACCAATTTACCATCACATGGTCACACCAGATAGAGCAGACATGATGTTAATGGCTCCTAGCATGGCTGTGCAAGTTCCTATCTTGATTTGGACCTGAGTCTTGGTGGTAGATTTGTACTCAGGTCACCACCACACTAATAGGATAAATGAAAACCCTACACAGAAGCCCCATTCTGTGACTTGATATGAGACTATTTATAGTCACTTTCAATTATTATGTGCTCGTAAATGTTTACCAGCTGACATGGGTAGTGGTGGTAGTGATGCATGGGATAAGGGGGAAGAAAGGTAGCCCTGTTTAGTGTTTCCTGATTTCTCTGGGGTAAATACTCCTGCTATGATTGATGTCAGGCTCCCAACTTGACAGTCATCAAACTTGGAGTTGGAAAGGGATGTGCACAATGGGCCAGTGCACTGCTGCCAAGCCTATCCCCAATATCTCTCTAACAGAGCTCAATATTCTTCTCACTGGCCAATCTCTCTCCCCCAAAACAGTTAACACCAGAAATAAGAATTTTTTCTCATAGTGATTTACTTCCCCAAAGACTGAGTCAGTCATGGTGTGGTATGGGTTAAGCTGTCTTTAGCTCAACTACTTTATTTTAGGAAGAAATTTAATAAAGTATTTTCTTGTACTTTTTGACCATTACACACCATTTATGTTAACAATATATACAGAGGCAAAATATACTACCTAAAGCATAACTCTGGTATCTGTGATCCTCCGCCCCAAATCAACATCAAGGAAGGAAAAACCACCTGCAGATGCAGATTCCTGTAGCATCCGTTTTCCACATCTGGTCTTCCAAAATTATATAATGACAAAAAACTTTATAGAATATTCTATACAAGTTTAAAGACAAAGTATTTAAACCACAGAACACTTAATTAAGTTGCTATGTTCCAGCTACCACAGGGAAAAGTTCATTGACTTGAAGCATCTCAAGTAATAAACCTTTGATATATGTGGGTTTGCTTTTGCATGTGAAAATAGAAAACTTATATTTTATGCATCAATTATAGATATTGTTCTGCAACATTTCCTCTTATAACAGGATGTGCCTTATGCTAATTTTTCATGAATATTTCAATATCATTTGGCAAAAGGAGCAGAGATATGACCCATGTCAGAAAGACACCTCAACTTTGGGGTTGCCACATTCTCCAGTGGTTTCTTTAATTACAGATTTATGAAGTGAGACCATTCTTAGAACAGAAATTGAATACACCAATCAGAAGGGAGATGCTCGTAGCAACCGTGTAACACTGAAAATAAATAAATAGATGAAAAGCTACCAGTACCAAAACAAAAAGGGCTTCATGGTTTTATCCTGTGGAGCTGTGACAAGTTCCTATTCTATCTGAAAAACTGATGGAAATTGAAATCAGCAAAAGTGAGCTGGTTATAAAACACCAGCAGACATTTACTGATGGGTGTTACTGGGACACACTCAGTCATGAAGAGAATAGAAATGCATCTAAGTCCTACTCCAGGAATTTTTCCTGACCTTTGCTATTTAGGAATTGCCCAACCTCTGTTGTAGGTGTTCATTTATCTTTCCCATTCTCGAGTTAGTTTTATAGCACTCTTTTTTTTTGGTATATAATGTAGTACCCTTTATATGTGTAAGGGAGACTTCTGACAGCTTCAAATATACAAGAGTTTCTTCCATGGAGAAATGATTTATTGTAATGGTCTTTATGTTGTTAGAGCTAGAATTGAGACTATGCTTTTGATCTACTTTGTAGCTCCATTCTGTGAAGAGAGTTCTTTCTTCAAATGTCAGAAATCTTTGCTGTCAGTAAGACCTGCCCCTCCCCGGATTTATTTTTGCTTCAGTATATTCTATGAGAAGAAGAGAAATAGGCTCACTTTTAATGCTTCCTCCACCCCCACCCTCCCATGGAGTAGTTGTCATTTTTCACTCTGGGATGGGCAGGAAGGGGGTCAAGTCTTTGTAATTCCTCTTTCCTGGGAGCATAACCACTTTCAAGGGAATAGTAATGATTTTAATGGGGTAGGGGAATGCATCTTTTCTTAATGTATAGAGCCTCATGGCCATTTTGAAGGCAATGTAACAGGTGATTACTAATGCAGAGGTACTATTTTCCTGTACCTGGAAGGTCACTTTTGCAATACAACAGCATCAAAATGCTTAAAGGGAAGTTAAGAGAAATGTTGAATATGTAACAGATGGGATGCAGAAACTTAAGTGAGCTTCATCTGAAGTACAAAGATTTGTAAACTCTGTTTAGTTTTTTGACTCTTCCAGATGATACTGCAGAGGAACAGAGTGGGGGCTACAGGGAGAGAGGAACCAAGATTTCAGGGAATATATGTAGAAGTAGAGCCTGATTTCTGAATGTGTTTAGTTTCTTGCAGCTGGTTTTGCTAAATCAGCTTCCTTAAGTTGACTGATAGAGCTCATTGCATGAAGCTTCAAAGATGTCTTTTTTTTTTTCTGCAGCAGAATGTCCTAAAGGAAGTTCAACTCAATTGCCTTCCTTTGAAAAGACACTGAACCAAATGATTGTTTGATGGTCCTGGAAGGAAATTTTTTTTTTCATTTGAAGTTTCTATGTTAGCCTTAAAACCTAGGTTGACTGTATAAGGAATTGCCTACCCTCCTTACTTTCTCCCTGGCTGAGTTACATGGAGTCATTAGGTACTCATTAGACTAACACAGAGGCAGATAGCACCAGTTATGGAATCCATGACTCATTTAAAAATTTCATCAGTTTTCTGGCTTTCTGCCTAAGTTGCAATCTTTCTTGTGGCATATAGCCTGAAACTCTAAAATATTAGGCATTAAAACTCAAGACTTAAAATTAAAGCTTTTTAAAAAAATTTTTAAAAAAAACTAGATATTCTCTGATGTGAGCAGGTAACCAGCTTCCCATCTTTGGCATTCCCTATCGCCCTCCTTAGGATATGATTGATACCAGTGATTTTAGTGAGTCTTTTGAACCATATTGCCTCACTTCTTGCAAGTGAGGAAGCTGAGGCCCAGAGAACCAGTAAGCAATGGAGCCAAGATTTAGAAGCGTATACTTGACACTAGCCTACTTTCCAATGATGAACATGAGAAGTTAAAGCCATGGACCCTGTGAATGTAAGAAGAGGACAGGATTGCTGGCCCATGTGCCCACAGGGGAACTTGGTCAGAGGATCCCATGTCTAGTGGAGGAATAAAATGGCCATATACATGTATTCCCATCTTGGCTATTTAACTTACTCTGCAATTCTGGGGCCACAACTATCCCTAGGGAAAGGTAAGAAGTAATAAAGTGTGAGATTGTAACTGAACCCCGTATACTTTTGTCCTAAAGATAACTTTTCTTTTATACTATTGTATATTGGCTCTACCTCTCTTCCTCCCAAAGCTATGGGAAAAGGAAGGCCTCTGTGGTTTCACGTACTCTCTTCAGAAAAGAGCATATACCTCAGTATACAAATCCTGGATGTTATTTTATGATTTCTTATTTAAGTAAATATCTTTCACTGGAAAAGACTACTGGAAGTAAGAAAAACAAAAACCTTCTAAGAAAAATTTCAAATAATTTAGGACAAAATTGAAAACAAAGGAAATGGGATATTCAATATGCTAAAAATAAAGATCTTTGGTTAAATCATGTGATGAAAACTTTAATTGACCTGCCTTGGGGGTTAGGGGCCTATTTCACACATCATTCCACCACTTAAAGGGTATAGAATAGTCTAGTCTTTTTTCCCCATAAGCTCCTTTTAGTCCATCTTGTTTCCTTTTGTTTTTTTCTGATTTGGGGATTTACAGCTAATGCATATCAATTGCCATTTGTAGAAGTGGCAGATGTGATTATAATGTACTCCATGAATTAGTTCCAGTTGTTTAAAAAGCCAGTTATGATTCTGGAAACTGATTGGAGAGGAGAAAAATAAAAGATTCACAATAAATTATGACATACTCCCATTTAGGAAAAGGTGTCTGGTGGTAGCCACAGGGGAGAGGTTTAGTTAACGTTTTTGTTAATAATCAGGGAGAGGTAGTAAACAGCACGTAAATAAAGCAGGCAATGCATCCAAGTTGGCTAGTGCCAATGAAAGAGGAAGCAGTGGAAATGGACGTAATGCAGCTTTTATATCAATGCAGATAGGAAGCGTGTCCAAGAGTAATGCTCAAATGAGATGGGCAGAGGTGCTGGAGGAAATGGTTGGAAATGGTTACGACACAGGAGGTAATATGAAATGCCTCCCTAGTATTTTGTATTGAAATTTATGCCCATAGCACTTGGGAATATGCTAACTGTATCCTGATATAATATCTGATTGGTGCAATTTTTTTTTTTTAAGTTTTGAGGCAGTCTCTCTCTGTCACCCAAGCTGGAGTGCAGTGGCGCAATCTCTTCAGCTCACTGCAACCTCCACCTCCACGTTTCAAGTTACTCTCTTGCCTCGGCCTTCTGAGAAGCTGAGATTACAGGCATTCACCACCATGCCGGGTTATTTTGCATTTTTAGTAGAGGCAGGGTTTTGCCATGTTGGCCAGGCTGGTCTCAAACTCCTGTCCTCAAGTGATCCACCCACCTAGGCTTCCCAAAGTGCTGGGATTACAGGCGTGAGCCACCACACCCTTCTCATTGGTGCAAAATGAATTGCAGTTTTGCCATTACTTTAAATGCCATTAAAAGTACTAACCTAGCCTAATACTAATTTTCTTTTTCCCACAACAGCTATCCAGTGTTGTCACTTACATCGCCATTTTCTTGGTTACACAGCTCAAATCCTAGAAGTTATCTTTAATTATTTTCCTTTATCTATGTTCTAAAACTAAGTAACTTATTTCACATTTACTACATGAAAGGCGCTATGCTAAACAGTTTACAAGTATTATCTCATCTAATCCTCAAAGGTTCTTCATTTGTTATTTACATTTTGCAGATGAGAAAACAAGAGGTTTTGAGGGATTCAATAACTTGGCCAAGACCTGATAGTTAATATAAACTAGTTCTCTGTATACCTATTGTGCTGTCACCATGCATAGCAGATTCTTCCTTGGTGTAAGCTCTTTCATTCTTTTATTATTCTCCATTGGCTCATCATCTGCTGCAGTCATTTCATAACTTCGGTTCCTATTGTCAGTCTATCTCAGCTGTGGGTATTGGCCATATGGCAAAAACAACTTCAACTGTGTAAGTCCTATAACTCCCAAGATAAAAAAGATTTACTGACTCCCCAGCGTTTACACACCACAACTAATTGTAGTCCTGTAACTTTTAAATAATGTTTTATTTAAATCATTATTTATTAACAACTTGTTGATATTAAATTTATTATCAACTTGTTCTAGAAAACAAGTTATATTTATGTTCTTTTTAACATAAATAATACATCAAGATAAGACTAAGTACAAAATATATAAATGAAAAAAGAACACAGAGGAAACGGATCATATGAAAAAAAACCCATAAAGGAAGAAATGAAATTAGGGTACAAAAATTTGTAAGACCCTGAATGTTTGCAACCAGATGCAGAGTGGCATTCATACATTTGTGTGAAGAATTGACACTCAGGTTGTAGCATCATTCTTAAGGATGATAATGGAGGAGAGTGCTGACTCTGATACAATCTGTGATGCTTGCTTCAAGGGTAGGGAAGCCCTATTCAGCACTACAAGGTTCTGATCGTAAATTCATTTGCTGAGGAATTTTGCATGTAGGTTAATATACTTATCTCTAAAATCCAGAGGAAATCTATTTGTCTGTTTTGGATGTCTCTGGTAGGGTTACATCAGATGTACTAAAAGCATTTGAATTCCTTATCCTCCAAAATGGGTCAAGTAAATATCCAATAATTAATCAAAGATGTGGCACATCTGACAGTAAGGCTTAACATGGGAAAGCAAATCTAGATTGAAGGGAAGAATTCAAAGCCCGCTTTTAATTAGTGGGGTCAACAAGTCACACTAAATTTAATACATTGTCAAATATTTCCTACAGTATTTGGGAGTTCTTTCTAGGGAGGTGCTTCTCTGTCATCACCTGCTTGCTTGTGAAATATTTTTGATATGTTTTTCCCTAAATTCAGGAATGTTTTTCCCATTTATCTCCCATTTTCTCATCTCATTCGTTCTTTCTGCCTGTCATCTTTTCTCTATATTTCTATTTTGTGGCTTCCTTACATCTCCATGAATTAAAAACAAAAAAGTCCCTTTCCCTCATGATAACACAAGGTTAATTGTAGAGCCTCGTGTATAACCCACATAGATCAAGGTAACAGGTCTCTATGGAGTTGGGAGAGTTAAGGGAGCCTACTATGTGGAAAACGAGAGTCCTAGAAAGCATTACTTCTTAGGTTTTCTGTCTTCCCAGGTGACAGTGTTCTGAGATTTCTAAATTGGACTGGGAGGCCCCTGGGGGTAGTGGGGAGTGGGGAATTCTGGAATCTGGAGGGGTGCCTCCAAGTAAAGTGAGCAATGAGCAGAAAGTCTCCAGCCTCCCCTGTATGTGGAGTCAACACCCCTTTGGGCTTACTTCTTACCAGTTGTTGTAAAAATAAACATTTTATGTACAAAAAATTGGAAGAAGAGAGAACAGATTTTCATTTTAAAATGAAAGGTGTATATTTAGAAGAAAAAGATTGAGTCAGATAGAAAAAAGAAAATGAATAAAGAGGAATAGAAAAAAAAATGAGACTTTAACCCCAAATAAAGGTTAATGCCTTTACATTAAAAACATAATAAAAGGAAGAAGTGGATGAGACTTAGAATAAATGAGAGAAGGCCGGAGGGCAATGAGATAAAAAGGTTAAAACCATGATTGTAAAAGAGAGAAAAGATTAAGATATATTGGAAGAGGATGAGAAGTGAAAAGTGTAAGTCACTGGGATTAAAAATTAAGTGCAGGAAATAACTAACATGCTAAAAGTGAACGAGCATAAAGATGAAATGGATTGGGATACAATAATTCAAAAGAAAATGGAAACAAATAGCATGAATATCAGACAACTAGATGAGCTAAGAGAGGTACGTTGTGTGAGGGCAGCTGCTTTCTGCAGTCACAAGTCCACAGCGAAAGGGGCAGCTCTGTTATGGGACTGAGAGCCATGTGACTCCCTCAGTTCTCTGCAGTCCATCACAGCCTCTGGCACCTTTGTCTCTAGCGCCAGAGCCTTCAGACCAAGGCAGTCACGTGTCCCTGAATATTCAAGATAATCAGTCTTTCCTCTGGAGCGCTTCCCCAGTAAGCCTGCAGAACGTATCTGAAATACTTCCTGGCCTATTTATCTAAAATTTTTGAAATATGTAAAATTCATCAGAAGTTCGTTCTTTTCTAAGATGCCTTTCTCCTCTTGTTTGGCATAGAAACATCCATGAGCTGTGAAATTTGCTGCTTGTCATGTGTTTTGATATCTGCTGATAGTTTTGTGTATTTCCAAGTTTTCCTAAAAGGTGAAAGGGTGAAGATGAAGGAGACAGCAGACTTTTATACCATTGTTTTAGTTGAAATGTCAAATTCATGGTGTTATAAGATTTCATGCTACCACAGGAAGAGAATTTATAATTGTCAACTGTTCCCCTGCCTACTCATTCTCTGCTTGCAAAAGGCATATTCTTTCTTTCTGTAGGAGAGTTCTCCTTTGTCAAATAGACTTCTCCCATGACAGGTGGAATTTGCTTACATTCAAAAGATCTGATCAAATTGAACCAAAATATCTTAGTCATACTCCTAATTTTTTAAGACAGGGAATCTGATTAACCCATCTTGACTTGAAGGTAAGGGAAGCAAAGCAGGGTTAAACTGAGCAGTGGAAGAGCTTGAGAGGGTGTGAAGGTTATAGAGAGACATTTTGCGGAGAAGCTGCGAGGTTTGATGGAGATGGATTGAAGAGAGGAGGGATTTTTATATATGGTGGACCATGTATTTGAATTCCCTTTGTGCTTTTTGAGAAATGCAATAAAAGATTTCAGATTGAATTTATATTTGCTGGATTGTGTTCCTATGGATAGGAAACTATTTTAAGAGTGAAACACCTGGATCTTGGTTTTATTAAGGCTACAGTAATGATATTTTACAAGTATATAAAAATGCACTTAGTGAAGTACAGCATACAATAAAATTATTTTGGAAATGCAATGTGATAGAAATAATAATGGAATATTAAAAAGGAAGGAGTAAAGTCCAAGTAAAGACTTAATTTTCTTCTTCCACCTTTATTTAATTCTTTTTGAGAAAGTACTATGTACCATGTAAAGTGCCAGAGGGGATGCAAAAGATGAATAAAGACATTCTCCTGTCATTTGCTTATAATTTAATGAGAGAGATAATATATTTAGCAGCAATGAAAACAAGGAATGAGGAGATAATTGTCAAAAGAAAGATTTGTTCAAAGTTATATGGGTTTTTCTGAAATAAGATGTAACAGTGACTTGACTGGGTAAGAAGGCTTCAAGAGGACATCTGAATCTTTAAGAGTTTTAATGATTGCTGGGGTTGCAGTTGGTGTAAGCAGTAAGGCAGAGGAAAGAGAAAGCAAAGTTACAGTAGAAAAGGCTTTTCTACTGTTAAGTGGTGACTCTTCAGAGAAGAGGAGCAAATGGGCACTTTAGAGTAAAGAATTAGATTTAAGAAGGCAAATGGTCAGGGTTTTCCAGCAAGAGTTATTTGGGTTAGATTACAAATGATCTTAAATGTCAGGATAAGCAATTTGTACCTGCTGCCGTGGGAAGGCTTTTGGGAGTCTTTGAAGTCTTTGATCTGGGGAGTGACATAATTTAAGTTATGCTTTGATATAGCACTGGACAAAAGGAAGGACTACAAAGAACAGTAACAACAAGTAGCTCGAAGAATGAAGACGATTGTGTTAAGATGGTAGGCAGGTTACCCACATCCACTTCCTCCTAAGAGAATTCCTTTGAGATAATACAGAGGGAATGCTTTCATAAGAACAATGGAAAACAAGAAAGAGTGATATGGATGGAGCAGAAACTTTCTAGATATTTCTAAAAGATGTAAAGCAGAATGGTTGGCTAGATAGAAAAAAGGAGACCAGAGGAACCAACAGCCCAAAATATAAGCAGAAGTTAGGATGCTATCAAGGTAGGAAAAACTGGGGGACAGTCACATGGGACTGAATCAGAGCTGGGTCAAGGTGGGTTGATGAGGTTCTCTTGCCTAGAAATTTGAAAGTGAAAATCAGAAATTTCATCTTAGGCTGGGTGCAGAGGCTCACACCTGTAATCCCAGCACTTTGGAAGGCCAAGATGGGTGGATCACCGGAGGTTGGGAGTTTGAGACTAGCCTGGCCAACATGACGAAGCCCCATCTTTACCAAAAATACAAAAATTAGCTGGGTGTAGAGGCACATTCCTGTAATCTCAGCTACTCGAGAGACTGAGGCAGGAAAATCGCTTGTACCTGGGAGGCAGAGGCTGCAGTGAGCCAAGATTGTGCCACTGCACTCCAGCCTGGGTGACAGCGCGAGACCCTGTCTGAAAAAAAAAAAAAAAAAAAAAGAAAAAAAAAAAAAGAATTTTAGGGGGGCTTTTTTGGATGTAAACAGAAGAGCTATGCAGTGGCTGTCTTCTACCTCATGTGGAGGAAGCATATCTGCAGAAGAGAAGAACACAGGATATGGCAAAATAAACTGATTTCTTACAGCTTTTTAGCTTATGGTGGCCAATGGAGGCAGCTGCCATTGGCTTCCTTGAAACAGCCCAGTGGCCTATTACTATATTCCTGTTTCAACTTTACGTAAGCTGAAGTTGTTTTTTGTTACTTACATCTGAATCTTAACCTATATATGCATTCTAAGCAAAGGGTGAGAGTTTTTCAAGGAAGTGAATGAGAAATAACAGTTACTCTTTTTTGAAGGCGGTTGTTGAGAGTTGAAGGGCATTATCCTTCATTTGATTTTGCATTGGGAGATGTCAGAAAATAAGGCAACTTCAAAAGCAATTCATTGAACCAATCATAAGTCAAATTAATATTGTCTGATCGCAGTGAAAGGAACAAAGTCTGTTGGAAAGCAGTCTGTGACGTATTTTAATATCAGCTCCTTGACTAAGAGTCTGAGATGAATTCTAGTTCGATAGAACCATAACTTTATTCAGTCCCTGGAAAATTTTCTCTGGCAAAATTTCTCTGACTTTATATATTGTTGTTTGTTATATTGTTTCTTAAAATTGAAAACGGGTTCAATATTCCTTTTCCATCACTTGAATTGACTCTACCTCCTACATAGCTCTAGTTTCTTTCTTTGTATACCACTGTGGTATCAAGTAACTTCCAATATTTAAATATCCAAAGTACATTCTTCAGATTGCCTTATTCATCCTGAAATAGCACAAAAATACTTTGTCAAACTATGTCCTCTGGTTTTTCATTTCAAAATTATAGTCTTGTAATAAATTCTCCTTCGTGTCGAGCAGAACAATTTTGCCCTCTGCCAAGCTCTGATTTTTCACTTCAGCCCATTTTCTGCAGAGAACTGGGGTCACTGGTTAATGTTGGTTTTTAAAACAGCTTTTCATGCCACAGCCCTTGAATATCCCTGGCTGTGGAAAAAATTTTGAGGCTGGTTTATGTGCTCATTTTCAGAGTCCCTTTCTCATTTCATTGCCACCTTCTTTCCCCTTTTCATTTTCTACCTCCCAGCTTTTCTGCATGTATCCAGATAGCTTCCCATCTTCCCAGGACACTTCTGTATGGGAGAGCTGCTCCCTTTACATTGCTTTTTACTCCGTGAGTGTTCAGGCCCCCTACTCTTTTTACTCCGTGAGTGTCAAAAACATTTCTATTTCATGTCTACATACATTCATTTTTAGCCATCAAGGACTGAAAATATCTTAGAATATTGTGCTGCTAGAAAACCAGTGTACTTCTAACAAGAGTCTTTAGAGTGACTTGTGGGAATTTCAGGCCTGATGATAGAATGAGCAATGTGTGGACGGTAATGGATTCAGTCTTTGGTTCAATCTGTGACCTTTATGAACTGTGCTTTCTCCCAAATGTCTGCACTGTATCCTGAGTGGACTCTGGCTGCTTGTCATGGGCTCACCTGCTGCCATGCTTTTGCTGATTACAGAGTGGGCAGCTGAGTCAACCTGGTCCCATCAGATTCTCTCTCTAGATATTTGGATTTGGAATTGCTACATTTGCAACTTTATCATGTGAAGCTGAAAGTGGATGGGTGGCCATATTTGCTAAGTGACTGAAAGGCTGAGAACAGCAGTCTGAAGGGATATGATGCAATGGCTGGATGGAGAAGGGCAGAATGAAGGCAGCAGTGGAGGCCTGGTGGGTTTACCTCCTTCTCAGGCCTTCCTGGGTTTAGCCTCACCCTCCAGCCAGTGTGATATACTTGAAAATAGTAAGCAGGGATTTAGGTGATGGCAAACCTCAGCTTCAGAATTACTCTTCACCTACCTGTTTCTTACTATAAGACTTGTGGATGACCCTGCTTCTGGCAATATTGTGTGGGGTAAATACTTTAAAGAAGAATTCTGGTTATATTCGTTAGAAAAATAATGGCTTAAGTCCAACAGAGCTTAAAGGTAAAAAAAAAAATTAATAATGGCTTATAACTGCTTATGAGAAAGAGAGAGAACAGTGTTGGGTAAAAATTTACAGTGTTTGTATTGGGGGCTTAGATAGCATCCTGAGAGAAATGTTGCCTGTAAAATGAAGTAAAAATCCAGTATGGAGAGGAGAAGTTTTCATTTGGGAATAATGTGTGATTTCAGCTATAGTAAATAGATCTCTTCAGCACCTGGGAGGTTCCTTGTTTTGTCTGTGAGCAATCTAGTTTGCCCTGGTTCCCCATGCAAACATTAACTTTTTTTTCCAAAAATGTACATTATAATATGAAGAAGGTTGGAGAGCTTGGACCCAGAATAATGGCTTACTATGTGCTTTGCATTCGTTATCTTATTTGAAGTTCACCAAAGCCCTATAAGATGGATGCCTTTATTATCCCCATTTCACAGATAAAAGTGAGGAGTCCATAGGTTAAATAATTTGCACAAGTTACATACCTTGTAGTTATGGGGCTGGGTCACAAACTCAGGTCGTGTGGCTCTAGATGCCACATGCCACACTTAGCTGCTACTCTATATGCTTCCCCTTCTGAGAAGATCTTGATGCTAGGAGGCGCTGCAGCCTAGGAGGAGAAAAGGTGCCACTTTAGAATATTATATTGCTAGAAAACCAATATCCTTTTTTTTTTTTTTTTGAGACAGAGTCTTGTTCTGTTGCTCAGGCTGGAGTGCAATGGCACTATCTTGGCTGACTGCAACTTCTACCTCCTGGACTCAAGTAATTCTTCTGCGTTAGCCTCCTGAGTAGCTAGGATTACAGGCACCTGCCATCATGCCCAGCTAATTTTTGTATTTTTGTAGAGATGGGGTTTTACCATGTTGGCCAGGCTGGTCTTAAACTCCTGACCTCAGGTGATCTGCCCGCTTCGGCCTCCCCAAGTGCTGGGATTACAGGTGTGAGCCACTGTCCCCAGCCCCAGTGTACTTTTAATAAGAGTATTTAGAGTGCTTTTAACAAGAGACTTGTGGGAATTTCATGCCTGATAATAGGATAGTCAATGTAATGGATAATGTAATGGGTTCGTTAAATTAGGGATATTACTAGTCTCCTGCCTCCACTGCTTCGCTCACATAGTTTATCTCTCCAGGCAACTGGCTTACTACCCAGAGGCTAGGCTATGTCGGAATTTATACAAAAGATACTGTACAAGCATTAAGCAATGAAAAAACCAACTGATCTTTCCTCATCCTTGGCAAGGTGGTTTCCTTCTACCCTTGTAAATTAGACCATTGATAATTGAAGTTGGGTTATTTGGTGTCAGGAAGTACAACTAACGCAGTAACTTTTTTTTTTTTTTCTCTCTCTCTTTCTCTGGGTTTTATCCTGGTTGAGGGGGGGGGAATGCTTTTTATTATTGAGTCTTTTATTGATGATCCTTAGTCCTTGAGGACAGAACTGTCTCAGAGATAATATATGGTTACCTTATTTAGGGTTTTTGAAATATAAACCCACATGTTATCTCCTTGTTTGCTTAATCTTGCTGACTATTTCTGTTTGTTGCTACCAAGAATTCCAAAATAATAGGGCTCGAGAGAGAATTTGGAGCTGAATGTTAGACAGGGGGAACTGTTTCTGTCTCTCAGATTAGGTGGTTTATCAGGGAGAGGGGTGCTGGAGGCAGATGTGGTTTTGAAAATGGGTAACAAGACATTTCTCAGTCCTGAATCAAAATAAAGCCACAAAAGATCTTCCTATAGAGGGTAAAGGGATTACATCTTTGATATGGGATTTAACATTGTATTTTCTACCTTATTTTCCCCTTGTGCATGTTGGGAGTGTGATTGATCCATGAAAGCTTTTCCACTCCTGGCTTTCATGAAGTTTTTCCCCTCTGTCAGAAAAAAATAGTTATTATAAAAGAAGCACAACTCCTCTAGCCTCTTCAAAATAGAATAATGACATTTTCATAGCAAGTGATTGTGGGAGGAAGTGTGGGGACGTTGAGCTGGCTGAAATCCAGGGGTTTTTAAAGAACTAGAGAAAGGTCGTTCACCTCTTAAAAAGTGACAGTTGTGAAAACAAGCCAATTTTGGAATTTGTCATCGTGCGTTAACAGCATACCCTTTTGTAGTTACTGATATCTGTCAGGGTAAATGCCAGCAATAAAGAGCTTGCTTGCAAGCTTTGCTGAGGAGGTAGAAGTCTTGCATTTTAGACCTGTGCACATTTCTTTGGCTTGTTGGAAGCAGATGTGGTTGAAAGAGCTTTGGCCTGGGACTCCTGATGCATTATTTATTCTGGCTATGACACTGAGAAGCTCCTTGACACTGTGGTTCACAAACCTCTCTGGTTCTCAAGCCCCTTCATCTGTAATGTGAATAAGAGCTAAAAAAGATTAGGTCTAAGACCCTTTCTTGCTAAAAAATTCAGTAATTCTAAGACCTGGATAAATGCCAGAAGTCACAATGGTCTCTGTACTGATACTTTATTTTTTCTCCATGAAATAATTGGTTCCTTAAAAATCCTTGCCTAGGTCTTATCAGTGTAGATGGACAGTTTGCCAGTGGCATTTTAGAAGAACAGCTTCTACTTAGCAGCAGTTTCTCTAAATCTTCCTTGATTGGTGTTAAGAGAGACCCTGGCTATGGCCAGATCTGTATCTTTGCATCTCGCCTCCTAAGCCAGAGTCCTCTTGACCTAACTTAATAATCTTTAAGCTAATTGCTCAGAGTTGCTCCTTTTGGTATATCTTTGCCTGGATCTCAGTCCTAAAAATGACATGCTGTTGTTCCGGATGATTAATATTAAAATAGAAACTCTCAAAAGTACAAAACCAACTAAGACACCATAGACTGTGATGGTCAGTTTTAATGTCAGTTATGCAATCAAACACTAGCGGAGGGCTTGCCGTGAAGGTATTTTGTAGATGTGATTAATGTTCATTATCAGTTGACTTTAAGTACAGGGAATTATCCTGGATATTGTGAGTGGACCCAATTCAATCAGTTGAAAGATCTTTTTTTTCCCTCTTTTTTTAAAATTGCAGTTTAGATTTTGGGGTACATGTGAAGAACATGAAAGATTGTTGCATAGGTACACACATGGCAGCGTGATTTGCTGCCTTCCTCCCCATCACTGATATCTGGCATTTCTCCCCGTGTTCTCTCTCCCCAACTACCCACCCACTGCTGTCCCTCCCCTATTTTCCCCCAGCAGACCCCAGTGTGTGATGCTCTCCTCAAGTGTCCATGTGTTCTCAGTGTTAAACACCCACCTATGAGTGAGAACGTGTGGTGTTTGATTTTCTGTTCTTGTGTCACTTTGCTGAGAATGTAGGGACATGGATGAACCTGGAAACCATCAAAGGACACAAACTCATCGTTTTTGATGGCTGCATAATATTCCATGGTGTATATGTGCCACATTTTCCCTGTCCAGTCTATCATCGTTGGGCATTTGAGTTGGTTCCAGGTCATTGCTATTGTAAACAGTGCTGCAATGAACATTCGTGTGCACGTGTCCTTATAGTAGAACAATTTATAATCCTTTGGATATATACCCAGTAATGGGATTGCTGGGTCAAATGGAATTTCTATTTCTAGGTCCTTAAGGAATCGCCACACTGTCTTCCACAATGGTTGAACTAATTTACAGTCCAACCAACAGCTTAAAAGTGTTCCTATTTCTCCACATCCTCTCCAGCATCTGTTGTCTCCAGATTTTTTAATGATCGCCATTCTAACTGGCGTGAGATGATATCTCAATGTAGTTTTGATTTGCATTTCTCTAATGACCAGTGATGATGAGCATTTTGTTGAAAGATCTTAATGGCAGAACCGAAGTTTCCTGGAAGATGAAGAATTTTCTTGTGTGGCTGTAGCTTCAGCCTGTGTTCAAGTGTTCCAGCCTTTCTTGGTGGCCTCTTCTGAGGATTTTGGACTTGTCTAGCCTGGCTCCACAATTGTGTAAGCCAATGATCGCAGTAATCCCTTAATATCTATCTCCTAATGGTTCTGTGTATCTCGTAGAACTTTGGCAGATGCAGACCCCAAGGCCTGCATTTTATAGAGAAACTGGGGTTTAGTCCCTGGAATTCATTGATCGGAGAGCCAGGTGCCCTGACTTCCAGGTCTATAAACTTCTCACAGAACCATATTCCTACTGCCTAGGATCCAGTTCTCAATGCGGACACAAGATGTAGTACATGAAAGACTCGTGCCTCCTCACTCTGTGCTTCCAAATGTGTTCACTATGGCTTGGTAGATGGGCTCACCATTTTTCAGTGGCTTCTGTGTTGAATATCCTGTTGGAAATGTAAACATAGTACCCAGGAACATTACAATACATGGGACTTTAGCAATAAAATCTAGTGCTCAGGAGAAAGTTACTTAGCAAGATGCGGATGGATACTAGAATCTTAGAAGGCAAATCCAGCAGCATGTCTGAGCCGTGACATTCTGGAAAGTGTTATAAGGCTGCAAAAATACTTCTTGTCTGTGCTTTTCCTTGGATAAATAAAGCTCTGGAATTGTTGCCTGAAATTCTTTAGAATTGGCCAACAGGCCTTGGAGAATCTAATGCAGATGTAGTGGGTGGCTCTCCATGCATTATAGAATGTTCAGAAGCATTCCTGGCCTCTACTCACTACTAGAAGCCAGTAGCATTCTCTCAGTTGAGACAACCAAAAGCGTATCTAGGCATTGTCAAATGGCTCTGGACGGCAAAATCACATCTGATTAAGAAACATGGACGTAAGAGAAGCCAGAAAAGTGCACATATGAAGAAAATTTTGCATATGATATAAAGGTGTTCCTTGATCTCCTTGAAACTAACCACTGGGACCCCAGGTTAAGCAAATTTGTTCTTCTAGGTTCAACTGTCTTTTCTATATTGCTATTTGGAATATTTTTATTGAATTGTCAGGTGTATACATTTTGTCTGCTAGCAGGAATGAAAGTTCTTTGAACAGAAGGGAGCATGTCAAATACTGTTTTAGCATATTGTGTGCATCATAATAGCTCTCAGTAAACACTGATGAAAAGAACAGTGGAGGCTCTCAGGGCATACTTTCTTCCCTGGGAAGCAGTGTAGGTACATAGCATCTACTGCCCCGACCCTCCCAGCCCCATCAGAGAGACTGTAGCTTTGCTCCTAATAAGGAGCTATGTTAACTTTGGATAAAGTTGCATAAACTCTCTGAGTCTCAGGTCCTCATCTCTAAAATGAGGAAATCAGAGAGTTGTCATGGGCATAAAAATAGGTAGTTATGTAAAGCATTTGGCATACAAAGTGTGCTATAAATATTGGCCATTACTATTGTTCCTTTCACTCCTCTAGTGCAGGCCCTGGTTGATGTGGTGGCCAGGCAGGTTTGGGAGGACCTGGGATGTCTCAAGGCAGTGAGGAAGGCGGCAGAGGGTTTTATTGCTGTGTATGTGTGTTGGGAGTAGGCAGGGTAGGAGTTGCCCAGCTGAGGTTGAATTTAGAACTCGGACACCGAGGATAATGGTTTCGTTTGGCTCTACAATCTTCAGTACCCCCGTCTGCAAGGGTGGTCTTGGGGGCAGAGGATGCAGCTGGCCTCTGAACCTCCCTCATGTGGTCCAGAGGGGCTACTACGATTGCCAATATGTATTGGTTTCTTAGGGTGTCTTAGCAGCAAGAAACAAACCTTGCATATCTTCAGGAGCAGGAAGTAAACAGGGTACCTTCCCCTGCAGGATAATTAGAAAAGCAAAGAGTCTGTGCTGGGAAATAATGTAGGGAGGCAGTTGTTCAGAAAACATTCAAAAACAGCCACTTGACAGGGGTCCCCTGGAGGGCCCTGGAGGTGTGTGGAACTGAGGCAGTTCAGGTGGAAAAATTCCACTTCCCCCCTGAAAAAAGCGATAACCTTAAGACAAAATGTTCTAACCAGCTCTTGGTTCTTTTTGCCAGAGCTGCTCAGAGATGAGCTCCCTGCCCAATTAGGCAGCCTCTGTGGAGGTTGTTTTTTATCAAGCCTTGTTAAGAGGGAAAATAACAAAATGTGCTCACTGCTTTCAAATTTACTTTGAAGCTTGCATTTATTTGCCAAAGGGCAATGTTCATCTTTCCTGTGAGCTGGTGGGTGAGCCCTGGAATTAACAGGTGATGTTTCCATAAATACAGCTCAGTTCAGCACTACCATTATTCCTTTTTATTGCTAGGGTTTAATGAACAAGAAAAGGAAGACTATTTATAGGGCATGAAGACATAGGTGTTTGGTAAGAAAAGTCTCAGATCTCAGCCAAAGTTTGAAGACTCAGGGCTTTGCATGCTGTTTCCCAACTGCCATTCAATCATTGGGAACAGGTGACAGAGTTTTAGCCAACTGCTGCATTAACCACGCTTGAACATCGCTTTTTAAATGTAGATCTGTCCCTCAAATTCTTTATTGGCTCTCCAATAGCAGTACATTATTGGTATTATATACTAACCATTACCTTATATGTTATTAAATTACTTAGCCTGTATTTCTTTTTTAAATTTCCATTATTTTAGATTCAGGGGGCACATATGCAGGTTTGTTACAAGGGTAGATTGTGTGGTGCTAAGGTTTGGACTTCTACTGATCCTATTACTCAGGTGGTGAGCATAGTACTCAATAGGAAGTTTTTCAGCCCTCGACCCCCTCCTTCTCTCCCTCCTTTTGGAGTCTGAAGTGTCTGTTCTTCCCATCTTTATGTCTCTATGAACCCAAGATTTAGCCCTCACTTATAAGTGAGAACAGGTGATATTTGGTTTTCTGTTTCTGTGTTAGTTCACTTAGGATAACAGCCTCCAGCTGCATTCATGTTGCTCTAAAGGACAGAATTTCATTCTTTCAATGGCTGTATAGTATTCCATGGTATAAAGGTATCACATTTTCTTCATTCAGACCACCACTGGTGGGCACCTAGGTTGATTCCGTGTCTTTACTATTTGAAAAGTGCTTGAATGAGCATGCTAGTACATATGTCCTTTTGATAAGATGATTTATGTTCTCAGGAATGAGATTGCTGAGTCGAATAGTAGTTCTATTTTTATTTCTTTAAGAAATCTCCAAACTGCATTCCACAGGGGCTGGACTAATTTGCATTCCCACCAACAGTGTATAAGTATTCTCTTTTCTCCACAACCTCGCCAACGTCTGTTTTTTTTTTGGCTTTTTCGTAATAGCTGTTCTGACTGGTGTGAGATGGTATCTCATTGTGGTTTTGATTTGCATTTCTTTGATGATTATTGATGTGGAGCATTTTTTAAATACATTTGTTAGCTGCTTGTATGTCTTCTTTTGAAAAGTATCTGATCATTTCCTCTGCCCACTTTTTAATGGGGGGGGTTGTTTTATTCTTGTTGATTCATTTAAGTTCCTTGTAGATTCTGGATACTTGTGCTTTGTTGGATGCATAGTTGGTAAATATTTTCTTCCATTATGTAGGATGTCTGTTTACTCTGTTGAGAGTCTTCTTTGCTGTGCAAAAGCTCTTCTGTTTAATTAAGTTCTATTTTTGGTCTACTTTTGATTTTTTTGCATTTGCTTTTGGGGTCTTCATCATAAATTATTTTCCTAGGCCAATGTCTAGAGGAGTATTTTCTGGGCTTTCTTCTGTAATTTTTGTAGTGTGAAGTCTTACATTTAAGTTTTTAATTCAACTTGAGTTAATTTTTGTGTATAGTGAGAAGTAGGGGTCCAGTTTCATTCTTCCATCTATGGTTAGCCAGTTTTCTGAGCACTATTAAATAAAGTGTCCTTTTCCCATTGCTTATTTTTGTCAACTTTGTTGACGATGAGTTGGTTATAAGTGTGCATCTTTATTCTCGGGTTCTCTATTGTGTTGCATTTGTCTCTGTGACTGTTTTTGTACTAGTACTATGCTGTTTTGGTTACTACAGCCTTGTAGTATAATTTGAAGTCAGGTAGTGTTATGTCTCTGGCTTTGTTCTTTTTGCTCATGATTGCTTTGCTTAGCCTAGATTTCAAGATTGCTCACAATCCAGCCTTATGCTACCTTATTAACAACAATCGTAGAATGACTGATAAATGAGATAATCTATGTAACACACTTAAGCATAATATCTAGCACGTGGTGGAAAATCATTAGACTTTATCAATATTATTTTTGTTCCCAAAAGCCATTGGTTTTGTCTGCTCAGTATACATTCACTATTCTTCTTCTTCTTGTCACAGTATGCCTACCTTAAGAAATAATCTCCCTTTTCCAGTCATGTTCATGTATTATGGGGAAATTGGCCAGTCAGAGTGCCTCATCTCCCTGGCCACAGACCTTGAATTAAAAATGGATATGTGACTTAAACTGGGCAAAGAAGAATCCTTCACTGCCCTTTTTCAAACAGGAGCTGGAAGCAAAGCTTCCCAGCTCCCCCTTTTTTCTCTAGATATATTGTTAAGATATAAGCCCACAGCGTCTGTGGCCATATTTTTATCTGATGGGGGCAGATGACCAAGAGAGAAAAGCGAAATAATAGGAAAATACCTAAAGATGGGTATATAAATATAGATAAGAATATGAAGAAAGGGAAAATATTAAAATCCCTGGTTTTAGTAGTTTTTAAGTCCATCTATTTCTGTAAGTTTTATCATACTGGATGTGTGAGCCTGTAAGTATTCCCTTTTGTGTTTAACGAGTTTAAGGTGGCTTTCATTTTATTTTATTTATTTTTTTAAAGATGAGATTTCACGATGTTGGTCAGGCTGGTCTTGAACTCCTGACCTCAGGTGATCCACCCGCCTTGGCCTCCAAAGTGCTTGGATTACAGGCGTGAGCCACCGCGCCTGGCCTAAGGTGGCTTTTAATATCTTGGTGGCTACTTGGAATATAAAGGAACCACAGGCACACCCTTAAGGAATTCTGTTTCTTGGGGGAAATAGAAACATGAATATCACAAGTAGTCATAGTTTCATTAGCAAAAGTGTGTCCTGGACAGTGGCATGGATCATGAAAGCCATTCTCCTAACATGTCCCTTTTGCCTGGACTCCGAGTTTCTGGTTTGTGATGGCCGAAGAGTTGTCTGGGGTCTGAGCATATGATTACAAGGAGTATCAGCTACAGTTTCTTTTGCTCTGTTCCGATACTGCCTGGAATTCCCTGTGGCTTATGACGTTTCGGTAAGTGATGATGGATTTGCAGATAGTGCAGGGCATTCTTCCTGAGAGTGAGAATGTCTGAGTCTCTCTCAAAAGGGACTCTGTAAAGGAGATTCTTAGTCCATAGACTTCATGTGGGGATGTCCATGAATGGGCTTAAGGATAGGTAATGTTATACATCATTTCTAGGGCTCATGATTTTTCGCGGAGTGGTTGGAGAGAGAGAATCTACAGCCTTTGTCAGATTCTTAAAAAGGTCCCTGAGCCAAAAAAAAAAAAAAAAATGCTCCACAGGGAGGTCTTGTAGAAGAATTCCCAAAATACGTGGTGACTGCAAATAGGAATGTAAAAGGAATCTTCATGTGTCTTGGATCTCTGGAGCAAATGGGGATTTTTTTTCTGGCGAGTCTGGAAAATAGTGACAACCCAGGTGGCTAAGAATCACAAAGACGTATATGGTGTCTCTTCAAAAGGAACCTTCCAGGGCATTCAACCAAGGACCTCTTCCAATTTTAAGAGGTGGAGGGAGATCATCCTTAAATTTCCAGTTAGGTGATAATAGAAGTTAGGCATTAAAATACCAATAGTTGATAGTCCTTCTTCCTGGAATGACCTCCTGATAGTCACAGGACTTTTTCACTTCCTTTAGGGCTCTATGAAGTTGTTCCCCTTTATTATTTAGAGACTTTGTGTCACTATACTATTTAAAATGGCACAATCAACATCTCTACTCTGATATTTGCTATTTACTTATCTGGCTTTATTATCTTCTAGTACATATCATGCATTGAGATGCCATTTATTCATTTATTTAGTTTAGTCACATATTTATTTACATTTAGCAGAATGTAAGGTCCACGAGAAAAGGAACTATGCCTTGTTTATATGCTGCATCTCCAGCATTAAGAACAGTTCCAGGCACAAAGTACCTGTTAAATGAATGAATAAATAAAAGAATGTCTTAGTGTTCTTCTACCTAAATATTAATTGTTCTCTTTCCTTCCTGTAAAGACAGCCTAGTAAGAAAATTAAAAGCACAGACTCTAGTGCCAGATAGCTTGGATTAAATCCCAGCTTTGCCCTGAAAATATCTTTATTGATAACTGTTACAATGTTAAATGAGATGAAGATTTACTAGTCTTGAGAGAGGCATGAAAACACCTGAATCTCTTCTACCTAATTCTACAGAAACAGAGGGTCTCTAATGGGTTACAAATAGACCTTCGGTTCTACTCTCAGCTCTGCCACATGCTAGCTGGCAAAACTTGGCCAAATTACGTGACTTCTCATGCCTTAGTTTTTTCATCTTTCAAACAGTGCTGCCCTCATACAATCTGTAGGAGAATGTGTTAAAACACTTAGCATAATGCCTAAAACATGAATTAGTGCTTGGTGAATGTTAGCAGTTATTGGTATACATAGTAAGTGCTCAGCAAAATTTAAATGTTATGCAGTCTCTTCTGACACTCTAGTACTTTTCCATGCTCTTGTTATGATTTATATCTCATCCACAGTTTAGCTGTATTGTGCTCTCTCTCTCTCTCTCTCTCTCTTTCTCTCTCTCTCTCTTTCTCTCTCTCTCTCTCTTTCTCTCTCTCTCTCTCTCTCTCTGTGTGTGTGTGTGTGTGTGTGTGTGTGTGGTGTAATATTTTCTCAACTAGATTAAATTCCTTAAAGGCTCATAATTTTGACCTTCAGAGGATACAGCCTAACACTGAGCACATAATCCTCTTAGCTCATGGTGACTATTTGGAATAGGGCATTGTATTCTTCCTGGTCTGTTATTTCCTCTGTTCTTTTCATTTTAAGAAAAGGAATCTCTCTTAAAATATACTCCTTCTCTTCCTTATCTCTCAGAGACAAGTTCTGTGCATATGTGGGACTCCAGATATGCCAAATATCTGCCTCTTGCTTGCTGATTCCTTACATGAAGAAGTACCTAATCCACCTATTGATTTCTTCTTGACTCAGGACCCATCTAAGTGGCTCTGTAGTAAATAAATAGCTTATTTCTTTTTGGAAGGAGGACTGTCACTACAACCTTGAGTGTAACCTGATCTCTTTCTTCCTTGATTTTTCCGTCTATAAAATTAAGATTATAAAAGATCCCAGGTAAATATAAGAAGTCTGGGAAATTTCTACCAATCATTCTGCCTGTGGCATCATGTGAAGGAGAGTCTAATTCTCAACATTAAAAACTTGGAGCATTGCTGCTAGTCTCCTTCAGTGGTTGCTTTCACTTCTGGTTTAGTTTGCTGGAAACATATCAATAGCTGGAGATTTCCACTTGGAAATCCCACAGAATTTCTGGCTGAAGACTATTTTTTGGGAGGTCAGGTGCTTGAGAAAATTCTATTTCTTGATATCTCTGCTCAGATGTCACAGCCTTAGGCAGCCCTCCGTGACCTTACAATTAAGGTCACTTTCCCCATTACACACACTCACAGAACTCTGTAGCTTTCCTTCAAAGTCCTTATCAGAGTTTGGAAATAGCTATTGATCTGTGTGGTTATCTGGTTAATGTCTGTTTTCCCCACTACAATGCAACATCCCCAAGGCCAGGGATGACTTTGCTCAACAGTGTCTGGTATACAGTGGTAACTCAGAAAGTTTTATTCAATAGTGAATCAATGAGGACAAGTGCTCTGTTAGTGAAGAAATAGAAAAGAACCCAATGCTTTTTAAACCAGGAAAGGCCTGGTGGTTTTACTATGTGCTTCCTTGGAAGGCCTTTCTTCTTATTTTTAATCAGGAAGACAGGCCGGCAAATGACTATAGAACGCAGCTGGTCTGAAACTCAGGGAAACAACGTCTTGCTGACACAAGTCTGTAGGCTCTTGGTTATGCTTTAGTCCATGCATTAAACTTCATAAATAGTGTCTGATGAGAAAAGTAGTGATTTGGATTAAAATGGGAGAGGAGTCAGAGGGTAGTTTCAGAATGTGATAAAAATCATGTAACTCTTCCTTTAGGACTGCTGAGTCTAGATGGGCTACAATGTGTGTCATTACCAAAAAAACCGATTTCACTATTGGACAATCGTAAACACTTATGGCATCCAGAGAAATAGGCATCTTTTTTTCTCAGAGTCCCTTTTTAGTCTTTATAAATTCTAGGAGTCTCATCTCACACATATCCTACCCCTTTTCTTTTCTTTTCTTACATATTTTCAATTCTTCAGCTGCTTCCAGGGGCCCAGCACTTCCCTGGATAGCTCCAAGCCCCCTTGAGGTTCTGAGTGTTTCCTCACTTGATTTTCAAGGACCCCTAGAGGTCTCGAATGAGAGTGGGTATGATAACTTCAGTTTCCTTAGAGTGGAGAAGCTTTAAGACCAAAAAACCTCCCTTTTGCTGATTTAGACTCTGTTTATAACATAATTTTGGTGAAATATTCTGCAAGCAAATCTTTCTCTTTGTTCTTCCTACCAGCTGGAGGATATGTACATGGAGTACCATTTCCCAAGTCATGTGTTACGGAACATCAATTTCAGGAGGTATTTACTTACTCACCAATATGCATTTAGTTAATATCTACCATGTGCCAGATACTGTGCTATTTGGAGATAAAAGGCTAGGAAAAAAACAGATCTGGGTCCTGCCCTCAGAGAACTCACTGTCTAATGAGGAGGCAGCTATTTTTATAGTAATCAATTAAGTGTGAAATGTAAATGTGAGAAGTTTCATAAGAGAAAAGATTACAGTGCTATGAAAGCATGTAGTCAATAATAGGAGTTGGGAAGTTTTTTCTGCAAAGGGCCAGACAGTCAATATTTTTGGCTTTGCAAGCCAAATGGTCTTTGGTCCAACTACAAAACTCTGCTATTGTAGTGTGAAAACAGTTTATGGACAACATGTAAACAAATGATCATGGTTATGTTCCAATAAAACTTTATGGATACTAAAATTTGAATCTTGTGTAATTTTTACATGCCACAAAATTTTTCTTCATTTGATTTTTTTTTAACCACTTAAAAGATGTAGAAACCATTCCTCCCTTGTGGGTTATGCAAAATAGGCAGCTGAATGGATGAGGCCCGTGGGCCATAGTTTGCTCATCTTTGCTCTAGGGGGTTAAGGAACGACTTTCCTGAGGAAAAGGTGTATCATATGAGATCTGAACCTGAGTGTGAGAACTGAGTAGTGTGGGGGCAGTGGCGGTGGGGGAAGAACTGGCTAGGGTGGGGACAGTAGTGCTGGTGATACCATTTACCCCACACGTGTATAGACCTACTAAATACCCAGAAAAATCAAAAATAAATAAAACAAAAAACAAAAGGAACCACTCTAGTATGCTAATCTCATGTTGCAAATAAAAGGGAATCTCTGGTGATATAAGGAAAACATCAACACTTTAAAGATTCTGAGAAGTTCCTGTAGTAAAAGAAATAGATTTTACGGGGACCAGGTGCAGGGGCTCACGCCTGTAATCCCAGCACTTTGGAAGACCGAGGCTGGCAGATCACGAGATCAGGAGTTTAAGACCAGCACAGCCTGGTGAATATGGTGACACCCCATCTCTACTAAAAATACAAAAATTAGCCGGGCATGGTGGCATGAGCCTGTAATCCCAGCTACTCAGGAGGCTGAGGCAGAAGAATCGCTTGAACCAGGAAAGGTGGAGGTTTCAGTGAGCTGAGATCGTGCCACCAGTCTCCAGCCTGGGTGACAGAGCGAGACTTCATCTCAAAAAAAAAAAAAAAAGAGAAAGAAATAGATTTTGCTTACACCAATGTTTCCTAAACCTATTTGTCCATAAAATCATTCTTAGGCTGAAGACCTACTAACATGGAGGGAACACATTTTTGGAAATGCAAGTCTAGGGAGTCCTTGGCTGTAAAAGAATTCCAGAGTATACATCGCACTTTGATTCCAGAAATTTAGCCATGTAAATGACCCTAGTTCATGTAGTATTTTCATGTGGGTAATTCTGAGAATTTGTGTCTCTTTATTAAGGGATCTTTTAGGCTAGAATTTGACACCGCCGTTTTTTGCAGTAGCTTAAGTGTGGACTTGCCCGGGGGCAAGGGGACAAACTGAATGGCTCCCAGAGGACCCTATCTGGCATTTAATGATGCCATTATAGTTGCAAGAGAATGGAATGTATTTTACCAAATGCTCAGTGGGGAAAATAATAACAGCAGCTATTTAGCTTATGATGACATACAGCTCCTCTGGAGAGCTGTGAGAACCTATTGATTCTCACTTCATAAAATGCTTATTTGAAAACTCTCATATCTGTGAGAGTTTGCCAAGTGCTGTTCCATTAATGTGGTTTTTTCCCAGAGAACCCACGTAAAAAGTGGAAAATATTTTGTCCTATGTTTGTATATCCCCAAATGCCTAGAAGTTTTGAGTTGGTTAGACGAGATATTTAGATACTAGGTTGAATTTTCTACCGTTTGTCCAGTTACTTTGGCTCTAAGTGTTCCAGCATAAATGTGTCCATGAATTATTTGTTGTCATGTTTTGAATGCAGGGCAGTGTCCTCCATATAATTCTGTTAAAACCTCTCCTTTACTATGGTCAGAGAAAAATGTGATAAGCACTTTTTGATTAGCACTTTTCAAACTGTTTACCTCTGGGTCTGGGGTTACTTTTTTGTGGCAGGCACATATTGAGATGCAGGGCATGTTGGGATAAGTCTTAGGAGGATGCTTGTTTAGGAAGTCAGTTGACATACCATGAAATGAAAAATTTAAGAGAAACGTTCATGGCTAGAGCCAAGTAACTGAGTTTCCTCTGTTTTCTGTCTCAGTCTCTTTCTCTTTTGTCTGTCTCCTTTTAGTTGTCATGCCTCAGCCTTGGATCAAAACAAGAGAGAAATAAATACATGATTAGAGTTTCTGCTCCTTTGTACAGTGCTGTTGCTGAGGTAAATAAATGATTTGGGTGCTTCTGTGGTGTTTTTCCATTACACTTGTAGAGGAAGCAGTGTTCATTATTTATCAGAGCTATTTGCTGTAAATGGTGTATTTATCTCATTTCCTTGAGTTGAGCTTAAATTCTCAGCCTCCATGTAAATCTTGCTTCAGACCATACAACATGAAAGCTGAAGGGGTCTTAGCGGTGGTCAGGCTGGGATTTCTCATTTCAGAAGGAAACTGAGATACTGAGTTAATGGCAGAGTCCAGGCCGATTCCCATTCTGACTTCTACTTGATGTCTCTTTCTGATCCAGCTTCTGTTGGACACCAGTAGCAGAAATTCTCTGACATATAATTGACTTCCTCTTTCAATTTAATGTAGGCAGTGACCATATCAGACTTAATCTTGAGAAATAAGAGGGTCTACCTTTTAACAGAATAAAACAAGGATGTCTTCCTTCCATTATCGAAGGAGAAATGCATTCGTTTTTATGGGAAGCAGAAACGGGACATACCATTTGACTAAGTGGAGAGAAGAGGGTGCAGGTTGGGGTGGGGAGTATTTTATAACAGCCAGATATATGGAGTCTCATAAACAAACTGAGCACAAGTAATAAAGGAACTGCTCTTGTTCCCCATGTATACACGGCCGGAGGGAAGGGTAACCAGTAAGGGATTTTGTGGACTGGTTACTGAGCTTCTTTACGGGATTCTTTATAGGGCACCTGTGTAAGGCAAAGTAGCAGCAGGTGGGGTTAAGACAGTTGGAAAGAAACAGCTGAGTTTGAGCTCTTTAGTTTTTAAAATTTTAATCTGAGAAGAGGGTAA
Source organism: Sapajus apella (assembly GCF_009761245.1). Taxonomy (NCBI): domain Eukaryota; kingdom Metazoa; phylum Chordata; class Mammalia; order Primates; family Cebidae; genus Sapajus; species Sapajus apella. Next base: position 6,112,589 of record NW_022437018.1, read on the forward strand.
AGCACTTGTTTTTATGAGCTTTTTACTCATGGAATCAGCATTAGTTTGAAATCAGCATTAGTTTGAGGAAGTTGGTGCTCATTGATCACAAAGCGCTTGGAACCATAGTCTTCATATGGCTCTGCGGCAGAAATGTTAGGTGTGGGATGGGTAAAACAATTCCTGTCTCCAGATTGCTTAAATTGATTGGTGATTATAGAACATGGACCTATGTGTAGAGTTGCCAGATAAAATACAGGTAAATTCAAATTTCAGATAAACAACAAATAATTTTTAGTATAAGCATGTTCCAAATATTGCACGGGGCATGCTAGGGGTTCTGTATTTTTATTTACTCATGGGTGGGTAACTGGAAGCTTATCATAAGACCCAAAAATTTATTGAGATTAGAACTAAAATGGATCTTTGAGATCATTCCAATCCCACTATCTCAGGTAAGAGAGAACTTGGGTTTAAAGAAGGTAAGTGAGTTGCCCTGGCTCACACAGCTGGCAAATGGCAGAGCTTGGCCTTCGGCTCACTTTTTTCTAACTCTTGGTATAATGCAGCACACTGATTTCATTGGTAGGTAAGCACCATGGACTGGTATGTTTGAGAAAGCTCCAGAAGGGAAGTGGGACTTCAGCAGAATTTTGAATGAAAGTGGAATGGTTGGGGAAGGCATTCTATTGGAACACAAGCATAAGCAAAGGGGCAAGGACTAAATTTATTGTTCAAGGAAGGAAGGAATGAAAAAGATGTTACTGTGGAACATAGATCAGTCATTGGACCAATGGATTCATGCCAAGAGAAATGAAAGAAGGGAATATTGAAGAGATAATTCGGATAGGTGTCAGATTTTGTAGCACCTTTACTGCAAGTTTTAAAGATTTGGACTTCATTTAGAATGGCATAGAAAGGAGATATGAAAGATTTTTTTTGCATGGACAAGTGAGTTCTATGGTCTATGGACTGTGGTCTTTGGTCTATGTCGGTGACCAAAGCAGTTTTGAAAGACAGAGAGAGATAGATGTTTCAAGAATTTGAATACATTTTTTTGAAAGTCTCTAGGGTTAACTTACCACTCAGTTAGCTAAGATAATCACTGGCACATTCTTCACTTCTTCTAGGGAGAAAGGATAGCGATATCTGAATTTTCTTTAGAAAATAAAGTAATGGTGAGGCCAGTAGGAGCTTCCCTACTCTGATTATAATCACAATTCTAGTGGGGGTGGCTGTAAGCGGAGACTTCTGCCTATGTGGTATGTGTATGTGTCTGTGTGTGCACTGAGTAAAGAAACCACCTGAGGCATGATCCAAGGAACATGTATAAACCCTTTAAACGAAAGAATTATTTGACTTCAGTGTCAAAGGAGCAACTTGACGATTAGTCTGATGAATAAGTGTGATCACACCTGAAATTCTTGGAGTTAAGATATTAATGAGGAGAAATTAGATTTAATGGATAGGGTTCGAAAGGTCCATTGGTAGGACACATACAAAAAAGCCAGTAACTTTTTGGGCAAGTCAGATCAACTTAGTAGCTCAGAAAGAAGCCCTCTGCACTTGTAGCTGGGAGTTCATTAAACTTGGGAGAGTAAGAGAATTCCTAGAAAAAAGGCAAACTAATATCCTTTCTGACCCAGTCCCTAAAAAATCCAAGGCTAATCAACCTTTAGGACCAGCATGAGGAGTAGACTGACCTAAGGAATGGGAAAAAGCTCCCTTTTAACTTAGCATCAAATGTCTCCCTACAGACTGTCTGAATGGATATTTTTATTTGGATAAGATAGGCATTGATTATTTTATCAAAGTTAAAAGACTTGGTAATCACCGATGTGTCTAGGAGATATGTCTAAGAAGTATGGGTTGTCATGGAAGTTTAAGCAGAGGTGGCAGATCCTTGTCTGGGAAGAGAACATTGGAATGGGTATCTGGCAATGAAGCAGGGAGTGCCAGTGAAGATCAGTGAGACTTGGGTATGAAGTCTGGAAGTGCCAACTTTAATAACATCACAGTTTTCCTGTTGTGGACTCTGTTTGTGTCATCATCACATGGTAATCAAGCAGTACATGTTCTCTGTTTCAAATTCTGTTCAACTCTACAGAACTATGCTCAGAAGTTAAATTTTGCATGACCAAATAAATTGCATTCTCTGTGAAAGAGTCCTGTATGTATGGGGTGGTGAAGGCAGTGACCCTATTGGGAACTAAGGATGTGAAGGGGTTCATACATTGAACAAATTACAGCTCATGCTGTACGCTAGAAAATAGATGCCTTTTCTTAATGTTGGTGCTGATTCTAAAGGATAAACATAAGACACCCCATTGCTGAAAAATGTCCCAAACTGAACTCCTGAAATTTGGCATCTGCATGTAATTACTTAGGGCACATAATTCTTTTATGGGTGCTCACTTAGTAAAGCATTTACATTTACATTCACAGCTCATTAGGTTGCTTGTGAATTTGATTTGAACATTTTAAGTGGGATTGTTTTTAATCTTTAGAGGCACCATAAACCCACAGTCACGCTCAACTGCTGCAGACTGTTAGAAGGAAAAACATAACTAGTTTGTTTTGCTTCCTGGGAGGAGTTTTATAAGGTGAGGGTGGAACCGACCATAGATAATATAAGGGGAATGTTTTTTCTTTTTTCTTTGTGAGCCCAAGGCTTATGGATCTATCGTGATCAAAAATAAAGTTACTTGAAACTCCGATGGAGAAAGAACGAAATTAAACGTGACTTTTGAATTGTTATAAAAAATCATAAAATAGCAGATCTTTCAACCAGATGTTTAATTTTAAAATAGTAAACACTGCAGACTTTCTAGAGACTGTCAATGGTTTGAAAAACCAATTCAGTCTCTCCCCTTGGGCTCTCGCACCGCTTGGTAATGAGCACTGTTGGTCTTTAGCAAGGCAGTTGCTACCAGCAGTACATTCGGAAGTGTACCATCTGATGATTTTTTTTTTTTTTTTGTAGGAAAACAGATACATTTGCAATTTATTCATGGTGTCAGGTGTTCCTTGTTAAGTGCCTGCAGTTTTCCTTTTTCATGGGAAAACTATAAAATGAAAGATTTGCTGTTGCTCCATGCTTGATGAAGGCAGCTCTTTCCTGAGTGTCTGCAGGCACGTTTGATTTCAAATTTAAATGTAATCTTAAGGAGACTTTTTCTGCCTTAATACTTTAGTGTGAGTCTTGGTACTATGGCCTGTACATGGAGCAGATGCAAACTGTGCTCTGATTTTCAACAAATGGTGGAAAAGACCAGTTAATCTCATGTAACCTTGGAAATTATTTGTTAGATTTGATCAGTGCCTATGTGGGTAATCAGATGGTGGGGGAAGTATGGAGCCAAATGCTCTCCAGAGCTTCTTATCTCAAAATAGTACTTTTTAAAAACAGTTTTAAGTAAGATAACTTACCGATATCATGGTCATTAAGAAAATGAGAAAAAGGCATTGGAAAAAGCAGTGTTAATACAAAGGTCCATCTGCTTTATACTAGACTGAAACATCAGAGGCCAGACCATGCAACTTGGAGAGAACTGGTAAAACATGAAGTGCTTTTCACTATCCTCTTTTTCCACCAGCCCTAGTGCAGGCCCCAGCCTCCATCCAGGCCTGCCCTGTGGAGAGTGCTCAGCTGCATGGCTCTTTTGCTCTCCCTCTGGTTTTTCCTGGCATTCCTTTGGCTCCTATGTCTCCACATAATCCTCTAATAATTATACTTTCCAGCCTTTCTACCTTGGGAGCTGTCTTGGCAGCCCTTATGATTTCCTCCCTGTGGGAGTAGCTACTGTCCAGGTATCCTATGGAAGACAAGAGATGTCTATAGGCTTTGGAACTTCCAAGAACGCTATCAAGAGATCACAGCTGAGATGTGTCCCCATTTATTGAAGGTCATTTTTTCCCCTAGAAATGCAGCTACTTCAATAAAAGAATAAGAGATTTTTAATGTTAGAGACCTCCCAGTTTCTGTAACTGTTAAAGTTGCAATTCCTATTTCAGTTAGACTCTAAATTGTAGAAATTAACCATCTGCTAAGGGGGATGTGGAAGGAACACATGAGTTTAGCTGCAGCTAATGGTGACTTCACACTGTACACTGTGCTACTCTAGTAAGTGCATTCCCAGGACTCACTATTTATTTTTATTTTTATTTTTTGTAGAAACGTGAGACTCACCATGTTGCCCAGGCTGGTCTCAAACTTACGGCCTCAAGTGATCCTCTTGCCTTGGCCTCCTAAAGTGCTGGGATTACAGGTGTGAGGTTCTGTGCCTGGACAAAACTCAGTTGTTAATGGTGCCCCTGGAGCTGTATTATGTAGCAGTCCTAGGAGTCCTGGCAGGTGGATTTGCTAAATGTCTCATCTAATAAATGCTGAGCATTGGGGGGCAGGCCCCATATTCCTCATAAGGTTCAGCATAATACCTTGCATAAAGCATATATTTATTAACTATCGATTAAAAGAATGAATTTGGGTCTGTTCCAGACAGGAAAAGTATGATAAAGAAAATAATACATAAAGGCAAAAGAGGATGGAAACTGTGCTTTGTTTTCTTCCTACACAGCACTTGGAACCAGAAGACCTAGATTCAAACCACAGCTCTAATATTTACTAGTTGTGTGCCCTCTTTGAGCCTGAATTCCCTTAATTATCAAATAAGTATAATAACAACTGAGCTTCTTCCCTCAGAGGGCAGTTGTGAGACTCAAATGACATAGTAATTGTGTAATAATTACTTTAGGAGGGCACTTTTCTAACTCAAAATGACCCCCTTGACTGTTGGCCTTAGCTCCTCATCCTCAGGAATGAGTCTCTCTCATTCAGTCAGTTTGTATAATGTGACCCAATACCTATTTGAAAATAAGGGATTTGATCAGTGGTGAGTGCTTGATCCAAGCTGGCCACTCAGTATCCCTGACCTGGAAATTTGGGAATTCATCTGACAGAGTCTGTCTCACTTGTCTGAAATTGTAACCGGGGAACTTACGACTTGAAGACAGCCATCTTCTCCCAGCCACGTTAACAACTGAGTAGCAGAAAATATTGGCCTTCTAAAAAATAAAAATAAAAAACACATATATAAAAAGAACCAGAAAGTAAAAATGATGAACACCTCTTCTCTGGGTTACAGAAACCCTGCTGCATCTTTGCTTTGGGGACTCTGAGACACTTTTGTATCCTTCCAATAAATTTCCATCTTATGCCTAAGCCAACTCAAGTTGGTTTTTGCTTTGTTGTTCAATCAAAGCATTAAAGTATTTTTGTGATGCATTTTCTAATATAATAATTTTCCCCTATAGGTATAAGTGCAGCCCGAGAGCACTTCTACCTTACAGGAGATCTCTGTCTTTTAAAATTAATAACAGATAGAGCTCCTTTTCTGACAGTTTTGATCCAAAGCCTACAATTTCTAGCTATGCCACTGTCTTATTAAATTATCTCTCAAGGTAACCAGCATCCCAAACGCTAGCTGCTGTCTCCATGGTGATCAGGATCCCCCCTATAGTAACTACCTGGTGAGGGCCACACAATACCCATGGCCGCAGATGTATGTGGTATGCAGACTTATTGGCATGAGGTAGTGTCAGGAAGCAAGGCCACCAAGGCTTCTTTTTATGCAATTAATGACGTTTGTTTCGGCTTATCTTTTGCCCATGCAGCAGAGCAAGGTGCAGAAAGCCACTACAGAAAATTAGCTATAATTTAGGTAATATCTCAAATGTCCCGTCAGTCACTTGATTATGTGTTTGAAAGGAACATTTCATTTGGAGATTTGCAATTTTCTGGTGCTACTGGCATTACACAGTTACATTTCCTGTCATTTATCACATTGCGGAATTCCAAGACAAATTCCTCTCACCTTAACATTTATCATATTACCAGGGCATATAGAGACAGATTTAGCCAATTGCTTTACACCAATTGATGCCCCTCATTAGCTGGGGACATTCAGCAGCTTTTCTGTTTGAAGATCTCTCTTGAACATATTCTGTACCGAGAGAATTGTTCACCCAATTATTTAAATTGAGATTTTTCCCTTAATCACAGCATTGCCTTCCAAAAGGAGAAGCTGAGGCCTAGCTGCCTTTTGCAGCAGGTGTACTCTGTGAACAGAGAATGACACAAGTTGCAAAGGGATTTCCTTCTCCTTGGGAGTCTGGGAGCAACAGTACCAAAATGGGGCATTTGGGCATAAGGCTAGATGAGAGCTTTCAAAATGTTTGAGTCCTGACTTGCCATGGTCAGATTTAAAGCCACTAAAAAACTTAGCTTTCAAACAAAAGTAACTAAATATTTAACTTGGAAAGCAGATAAAGAACTTGTGGGACCTTATACATGTGAAATTCTTTGTAGGCAGTTAGGTCCTCATTCACTCATGGACTAACCTAGATTTTCCTTTCCTCTATAAAGATGGTATTAGAGATAATTCCATCTCTTCCCCTTGATTTAATTGAAGTTTTCAAGTAGTTTGCAAGTAGCTGGTTCCTGCATCAGAAGCTTGTGCTTGTCAAGCTATGCACATTCCTGAGTGCCAGCCAGCCTAAGCTTCAGAACCAAAGTACCTAGGGCCTGAGGAATCTACATTTCAAACAAGTGCTAGGGGTACTTTTGATAGGCACACTAAACCAGTTGTTTGCATCCCTGGATGCTCATTAGAATAACTCAGAGGGATTTTGAAGCTTCTCATACTCTGGCTGCACCTCAGACCCATTAAATCAGGGCCCTTGGGACTTAGGTGTCAGATTGGTTTTACAGCTCAAGCTTCCCAGGTGATTGCGGTGTGCAGCCAAGATTGAGCACCCCATCACTGAGCTGTGGGAAAATCACTTAAGAAGGCAGAATTCCTGGATGTCAGTGCTCCCTTAGAGGATTCCAAGATGTGTGCCCTAATGCCAGTCGGCTCTCATCTCAGAGCCTTCAGTGAAACAGGGGCCAGGGGAACCCTTCACTCACCGAGGACTTGGAGTTGCCTGCTGCTTTAAGGTCTCTTTAATATTAAGATCTCTGTTTTTAATCAAGCCAGTTCAAGCTTTAACCCTCTGTGGGACCTAGTTTTCCCTGACCCTGACCAGGTCTCAGGATAGAGACTCAGAGGATGTAGGAATCAGCTAACCATCCCCTTTCTTCCCACAGTCGTCCTATCACATTCTCCATTTTGGGGTTTAGATATTTATTAGGGTCTGAATTGATCTCATTTGCTTATTTATCTGAGTATGATCTCTTTCCCTTCTATAGCATAAGCATCGTGAGGGTAGGACTTGTGTCTGCCTTCTGCCTAGAATAGTGGCTGGCACATAGTTGATGCTCAACTGATGTTTGTTGAATGGAATACAAATACTGAAAAAAAAATTTAGAGTATGGACCTTACAAGTGGGGAGTAAGCAGCTAAAGAGCACAAGAGTTCTGCCTGGAATTTGATCTGAGCAAGGAAATTAGCTTGGCTTTATGTAAGTTGATCAATACCATCCTCTTCCTTAGCTGCCACTATCCTCTTCGGCTGTTTCCCATGTAGTCAATAAGATGACTTGAAGATTTACCTTCAGAAGAGCCCTGCTTATTAATTAAGGCTTGCTACTTGATTCTCTTGGGCCCATCCTGAATCCATTGAGATTTAAGTCGTAGGAGTCAGTGCATGCACTCAGAGTCAACTTCACTTCCTCCTGGAACTTAAGATCATGTGTTTGCCCTGGGGTTTTAATAGTCATGGGGCAATTTTATGCATGCAGCAGTAAGGGCAGAAAGAGAATTCTGCTTTTCTTTCCACAAAACAGTTGGGCTCGCAAAAGATCAACAGTCATCCAAAAAGTCTCTCTGGCTTAATGACGAAGGGTCTCAAATGTGAGTCATGTAAGAACAGCTGATATTTAATGTATAGGCCTTGATTGCTTTTAAAATCGATATTAGTGTATTGCGCAGCTAAGTAAATTGTCACTTGAGACTTCAGTGAACAAGCTCCGTTTAAAGAATAGTGGTCATTTTTACAACTTAAAGTTGTAGTAAATTGCTTTAGGTAAGAGCTGTAAAATATCCTGTCTTTCTAAGGACCTGTCATAGTCACAGAGGATGTTGGGAATCTGTGACAGGTGGGGACCAGAAGGAGGCCAGGACATGGTGTACAGAGTCTAGGGTACCCACTAGGCTGTGAAAGTGGCCACAAAGAAAGAGGATGCTGGTCTAAACCATAATGTCTAAAGTGGTAGCACATGAAGACTGATATGGGCCCCTGTTGTAATAAGAGATCTGATTTGGGGTTGGAGGGGACTGTGGCATCAGTGGCAATATTTGTGGTCTGATGACCACTACTCCAATTTCTTGAGTAGATGGGGCTAGTCAGTACCAAGTTTTTGGGAGCTAGAGAAGAAGCCAAAACAGTGAGTATCATGGCAGGGGTGAGGGTAAGGAGAGACTGTAGTTCTGTAATCATGCAACTCTCCTGTATCTAGGGTTGTTTGGGCTTAGGAGCGTAGATGAATCCTATACTACCCCTACTGGTGGGTCTGGGACACCTCTGTCATTCCCAGGCTCTCTTCTCAGTAGCCTAAGAGAGGGCATTTGACCCTCCTAGCAGCAGGATATCTGTATCTCTAGCAGAAAGAAGTCAGGATGGATGACTGCTGCTGTGTGCCATTCTAAATCTGAGAGTCCTTTCATAATCACCTTGGTGTACCCCTAAGGTCCATGGCACTGGTGCAGAGTCTGAAGATCTAAGATTTTATAGAGACATCTGGGGGGATGACATTGGACAAGCAGATTACCTCCCTGAGCCTCAGAATTTCTTTCAGTGAAGTTGATCTTGGGTTAGGAGGAAAGTAAGTTCCTATAATATTTAAAATATATGTTAAATAAAGACAAATTATTATTATTTTTTATTGTTCCCATTGCCTTTATCTACTTTACTATATTAAAATATGATTTAAATGTGAATGCTTTGCTTAGGGTTGTACATTTCTGCACCTCCTCTTTTTATCTCCATGTAGCCACATTCTATGTTTTCAGGCCTGGATCAAACCAGAATGCCAAATGAAGATCTCAGGACAAGCACATAATTGTTGATATCTGCTCTTATGACTTGTCCAGTCTCTGTTCAATCATTTGCCTTTTTATTCATTCAGTAAACTTGTATTAAACTCTTACTTTGTCTCAATTACTGGGCTAGACATTGGACATATAGAGATGGAAGACACTGCTTACTATCAAATAGCTTTGCAAAATTGTATGCAGTATGTTGGGGGGAGTTGGGAGAGTTTAAAAAATGATTCTTTTAGGTATTTGTTTGGAATTGATCCTACAGAATAACAGCAAGTCTTCTCACATAAATGATCTCATTTCATGTTCTCATCATTGAACACATCCAGGAGGAAGATACTAGGAGCTGTGTTTACACCTGGTAGAAATGAAGGTTCACAAATACAAAGTGAATTGCTCCAGGTTACATAATTAGTGCATGGTAGAGTGAGGAATCACACTCTGAGGACTCCTAATTCCAGGTATGATGCACTTGCAGCACATGGTGGCAGCTCTAGGGCTCAGCTGTCAAATGCAACCATCTACGCGCATGCACACACACACTCTTAAGGTTACTGATGTGAATATTTAGTGGGTGACCATTCCTAAGGGTTGAGTGGAGAAGTTGTTAGCAGAACATTCTGTACATTTTGCCAGCCAGCATTCCAAGAGGTCCTTTCTGGAGCTGAGGATAACAGATCTGAGTTTCTATTTCCTGCTGAGAGGGCATTTAGTGGCAGCAGCTGGGGCTGGTCCAGGGCTCAGTCTGGCTTTCTGGCCAGGGGATACGGGAGTCAAGGTCTGCAGCAGTAGATCTTGGGACTGTTGCCAGAAGTGAAGTATGAACTTCCTCTCTCTGAAGAATATTGCCTGCCAGGGAGGTAAAAGTAATTACTTGTCCTTGCTAATTGAATTCTGAACTTTAAAGTAGAGGTTCTGACTTAGGTTAACATGACATGGACCAATTTAAATTTTTAACTTAAAGGAAAAAAATGGCAATGAACCTTGGTACTTAGAATGTGGCAGATTGAGTTCCTCAGGGCTGGAGCCAATTTGCACAACTTCTGCAGGTGCTGGCCTCCTGCAGAAGTCTTCAGCATGCCCTGCTTGTAACCTTGGCTAATGCAAAAGAGTTACCTGACTGAAAGGCAGGAAATTATTTCAGTCAATTTCATTCTGTAGGCCTTTTCTCCCTGAACTTCTTGTGTTAAAGTGGTTTTTATTTTTTTATTTACTATCTTTAGGTAACAGTTTTAATAGCTAAAATTCATGGAGTGCTTACTATTTGTTAAGCGCAGTTCTAAAAAATGTGTGTGTGTGTGTGTGTGTGTGTGTGTGTGTGTATATATATATTTATATATATAAAGAAGTGTATAGGCACAATTTTCACCATTCTGCAGCTGAGTTATCTGAGGCACAGAGAGGTTAAGTAATTTGCCCAAAGCCACAGATAGGAAAGTGGCAAGGCCAGGATTTGGACTCACATAGTCTGGCTTTGAAGTGTTCATGTTGAGCCTCTCAGGGTATTGCCCAGTTTGGAGATACCATGAGACCTCTCCTGCTGAGGATGTGGTTTAACCAGATGTCCTGGGCCAGCCTGGTCTCCAGTTTTTTGAAAGCTTAATGATGAGAGGCTGGAAAGTGCCTGGCCTGACTTTAGCAGGTCACCTCCTAGTCCAGGAATCACACGTCCCACACAAGATGTCCTTTACGATATAACCCAGAAATAACCATCTTTGGGAAGGAATTGATATCAGACTTATGTGTGATTGTCTCACAGGTATTTTAACGAACTTTCTGTTGCTTTTCTTCTCATATGCCTTGGTGAAGGTAGGAAGGCCCAGGGGCAGATTGGACTTCCTCCTAGTTTAGAAACTGGAATTCTAGAATGTTTTCTATTGATGTAAGGATGATGCTGTTTATTTCCCAAGCTAACAATAAGTGGACATACTGGGCACATAAGTCTTTCTCTTACTGGAGTAATTTGGGCATGGCAGAAGTAAACTGAATAAAGGTGATATGGTCACCAAGTTGGAATTCACTGGCAATTGTAGGATTTGCTATGACTTAGTTTGCATGAAACCTGCTGTCAGAGGGTTAAGAATCTTGGAGTGAAGAATATTTCTTGCAACAAAACAGTTTCTCTGTGAAAATACTCTTTTTTTTTTTTTTTTTGAGAGGAAGTCTCGCTCTTGTTGCCCAGGCTGGAGTGCAATGACACAATCTCAGCTCACTGCAACCTCTGCCACCTGGTTTTAAGCGATTCTCCTGCCTCAGCCTCCAGAATAGCTGGGACTACAGGTGAAAATACTCTCTTTAGGAGGAATCATTTTTTGATACTGCCTTACCTTTTGATAACATTTAAAACATTATTATCATTATTATTTTAAAAAATGAATCGTGATTGTAAAGCTCTGAGTGAGTGCTCACTATTGCCAGTTGAGGGAAGCCTTTGGGAAAGCACATAATTAATATCTTGGGGGTTCTATTTCCCATCGGTAAAATGTGGTAATATCGACCTCATGAATTATTGGAGTGTTCAATTGCAGTCTGATCTTCAACTGAAAAAAAAATCTTCCTCCACAATTAGAATGTCGCAGCATTTTTATGCTAGACAGAAGCCTTTGAAATTTGGTTTCATTTGCAACATCTCCATCCTCTTAGGTACTGTCTCTTTACCCTGACAATCCAAACTGGTTTAGTTAGACATCAAGATTTCTCTGAAGGCCATGGGACCATTAATGCCAAGGCTTAATTAAATGACAAGTTCAATTCCAACAATACTGATTTACTTGCTGTGGGAAAAGTGCCAAACCTAGAATCAGTTTAATTGAACTTAAGTGATACCCTGTTTATTCACCACCTACCAAATAGCACTCTGTGTGTGTGTGTGTGTATGCATGTGTCCACATGTGCACATGCATAAGTATGCATACTTTAAAAATGATACAAATATAGTGTATCAATATATATATAGGTCAACTGAAAGCATAATTTTCATGCATGCTGCTAGAATTTTATACCACTGTTGCCGCCTCAAACTGTGGGTGGCAGCAGAGACTTGGGAAATATCTTCTGTGCAACTCAGATGACTTTCTGGGGCTACTAATGGTGAGTAAGCACTAAGTATTAAGAAAGTTGGATCTTTATTTTTGAACTACAGTGAACTTTCCTTTATCATTTCCCTTCATTCTGGTGGTCAAAGATGGTGAAAGAGGCCTGTGGTCGGGGACCCTCACTGACATGTTGTCTTTTAAACAGGCTTTTCATTATTTTGGGCCAATTACTTTCTCTCTTATTGGAGATTGTGAACACTCCCTAAGGAATTGTTTTCTTTGGCTGATGTTATTTGTATATATCTGACCAGTTTGGCTTTTGTTTTCCTTTGGACCCTAAAGTGCTTCCTAAAGCTAATGGTGGACTATTCTATTGAACTTTGCCTAACTCTATAGTCTTTTGTGCACAGGTCTATTCTTTTGACATGGGCAGTGACCAAGGTTGTCCCAGTTCACAGGATCAGTGAATTCATGTGACTTTGTTTCCACCTGAGAAGGACAGGTGTAATTTGGCCTTTGCCTTGGCCACTAGTTCCTGGCTGAACATGAAAGAGGCACACTGGATGTGAAATCCCACTTTCTCTCCTGTAAGTATTCCTCCTTGAGGCACAGGAGAGCGGGGGATGCCTTTGTGGCTTCAGAAAAGATTGGCAAAAGTGAAAAATGGTGATAATTACTGCTGGTGGGAATGGGGGGAAGTATACTCTCATATATTATGGGAAACATCTAATGAAGTAAAAGAATATGCAGACCCTTAACCTACTCCATAAGCACTGCATATATGTTCTGATCCCATTTATGTGAAATTGTGTCTCTCTGTAAAGGAATTAGAATAAAAGATAAAGAATTTAATCTGTATTGTGATTGCTTCTATTGTTCTATTGTTTGGTGAAAAAAAGTCATATATTAAAAGTATGAGACTAAGGAAAATCCAATGACTAAATTTTTCTCTATATATAAATGCTTGAGCAAATTTAGATGAATGAGTCTAAAGGTACGAAGTGACACATATCAGCCAATTAATTCTATGCTGTTTGGGACAAGGGGTGAAAGTTAGATGGAGTGGAGGTGGTTGTGGTAGAGCTGGGAGATGATTAGCTCTTTATAGAACTCTGTATTCTTTCACCTTATAAACACATATAGATGGCTTTTATAATTTAAAAAGCCTCACAATGAATAAAAAAATCCAAGTTACTCAAATGACATAATTTGATGCATCCTTCCCTTCCCAGTCTAAGAGGTTTGAAAAGACTGCTTAAAAACAGGCTGACAATGTCTCCCGCCTGGAGACATAGTTAAAAAAAAAAAAAAACCGAGTGAGTCATTATGGGCTGATTCAAAGATTCACAGTTTCCTTGGTATTTATTACAGTATGCCTAAATTTTCCACATCAGGTTGGATTATACATAGTTATATCTTTAATAACTACACATAGTTAAGAATGTCTTTATTGATTGTTTTGCTCTTTATTTCTCCAGAATGCAGTTCTTTCTTTTGGTTCTGTATATGTTTCCAAGCAAGTGTCATAGGCATTTCTAGGTCTGAGACAGCAAAGGGAAGGGCAAATAAAGGCTTATGGGTAACCGTAAAGATGATTCAAATCATTTTATTTGAGATCCCACCAGCCAAACCTCTTCTCTCCTTTTCTATCTGTCTCTCTCCTTCCCTTCCTCAAATATTTATTAACCACTTATTATGACACAGATACTATACTAGATCCCGAAGGTACAAAACCGAGGCTGGAGTTCCTGTGGGTGTGTGTAAGGGGGAGGGTAGAGGACTGAGCTCTCTCCTCTGGGGCCTCATTAACATTTCCTTCTGTAACCAAGGCACTGTAGTCTATCCTACTTGGCCAAGCCAAGCTGCAACTTCTCCCGCTTCTGCAGCTGGGGTCCCATTGGTGAGGACCACTGACTGCCTCTGATTGCTGTTTTCTGCTGTTTCAGTCTTCCATCAATCATGCCACCTATAGGGTGGGTGGCTGGGGCTGTGTCGTGCTGTAGAGCTAGACCCTCACAGCATCCCTATCTCTGCCTGGTCCCACCCAGTTTGTACCTCACCCTCTAGGGGAGCAGGGTATTTCCTATTGAAATGCTGGAGAGTCTCTTCCCAGCGCCACAAAACTGTGCTGGTCTCATGACCTCCATTGCCTTGCATGCAAACCCATTGATCTTTCCCCCCTTAAGCCCTCATTTTAAATATCTATATTAAAAATTAAAAATTTATGTCCATGTCATTTTTGCTCTAGGATATTATTGGTGTGCCTTATTAGCAGGACAGCTGATAGGGGCTCCATTTATTTCTTTATTAATTGACTTCCTAAGTCAGGAGTAAAGCTTGAGGATTAGTGAAATTTGCTGTCAGAGGACATTATCTTGCCTTTAGAAGCTTCTGGCTCGTCTTAAGTTGGCAATGTTTTTAAAAATTTTTTTATTTTGTTAGAGAACAATACTTCCGTGTGATTCCAATTTTCTCTGGTTTCTTAGTTTCTATAATTCATTCATTCATTCAACTACTGTGTTTTGAATATACTGTGAAAAGTACAATAGCAGAAAGAGGATGAAGGTAAAAGAATGGCAATGTATGTCCTTGGCCCTGGCTTCCCTGAGCTTAAAATTTATGCACCTTAACAGGACAGGTAATCACAGAAGGTTATATGTGATTAAGTAAAAAAGTGAATGACATGGCCATTGCTGATGGAGCTCAGAGAATAGGGAAAAATCCTTTGGGTTAGAAGATTCAGGAAAGGTCCCAGGAAGGAGATGAGACTTGAATTTGGCCTTGCAGGATAGAAGAATAGATTTGGATTCTAGGCTATTTTAAATGCTAAATATTTCTAATAATATCTGTGACTTTTATGTAAAAATTCTGAGACGAGATCAATTCTGGGAATTTATCTGAGAAGAGAAATTCCAGAGTAGCTATTATTTCTGGAAACTTACCATTACTAGTCCCCTAGAACTCATGGGCTATTTTCAGGTGGGTTGCAAGAGTTAGCTTGCAGTGAATGCTTTGTGTTCTATGAAAAGTTTCATCATGTGGGGGCAGAAGCAATGATTTTGTAAGGATACCAGGTAGCTAGACAGAGAGCTTGGGTTGATGTTCAAGTTGAGGCTGTATTTCCCTCTGTCCATGCTTCCCTTCCAGCATGTTAGCTGTAGTTTGTAAATTAAACCCAAGTCTAGAAAAAAATAGAAACACTGCATATTTTCCAGCCAGGAGTGGTATCAATGATGCCTTCTATGGAATTCCAAAGACAGTATCTCTAATGAGGTGGTAGAAGAGAAGAGCATTGGCATGGTAATGTGAAGGGACAAGAAAATAAAAGATGCTAGGGAGGAGGAAGGAGGAATACACTCTTCTGGGAGAAAGTGTGTATTATTTTCTCTTTCTAGGTCTGTGACAGAATTTATCATAGTCTCAGAGAGAATATCCTTCTTGAATAATGTTCTTTAATGTACTTCTTGTATTTCTTAGAAAAAATATTATAATCTCATTGAGCATTTATTCCCAGTTGGAGACTGCAGATTTCTTTCCGCATCTCAGGCTTACTCTTGGGTGTATATACTCGTGGTACAAAAGTGGATGGATATTTGTATTATTTAAATTGTGATTTCTTCTTCTTTATGATGTCTTTCTTTCTGCTTTGTGCATACAGTTGAGTTCATATAAGTAAATCTGTGTCTGATGCGTTTGCCCTGTAATCAGTTACAAGGTGATTTTTTCAATTTTGGTTGGGGGAGTCACTGACTCCTTTGAGAATTTGTGAAAAACTGTGTATCTTTCTCTGAAAAAAATGTACCTGTGCATCTACTTAAACAAAATAATGGCGTATTATTTCAGGGCATCCATAGTCTAGTTGTAGATGCCTGGGCACAGATTGCCCTCATGTCAAAAGAGGGAAAGCCTGCTCCCACTTGGCTCAAAGAGAGCTGAGGGAGCAGACAGAGTTCATCAGCAATGAGAGATACTAAAGCAGTGGAGAAATAGGGGTTAAAATGCATTGGCAGCTCCAAAGGCCTGAGGAGAGGCATGGTGCCAGGGACCACAAATTGCTGAAGAACCTGAACTCCAGGAAACCTGGGCAGGAATGTTGTAGTACTGACCCAATTTCTGCAACCCAGAACAAACCCAAACAAAGACTATTCTAGTGTGTTGTCCACCAAGTTCCTGTCTTACAGCCACAAGTTTATTGCTTCTGACTTTTGCGGAATGGGGGATTATGTAGGAATTTCTCCAGGACTTGGGCCAGATCAAAATGAACAGAAGGATTGAGTTGGTACCTGAGCACCAATAATGCTGGGTGAAGCCTGAGCCAAAGACTTCTCAGGCTGTGATATGGGTCCTTGGTATGAGTGGTTTCACCTTCGGCCAAGCTGTCATTTCATCACAATCATTAAGAGAGTCACAGGCGTTTCTTATCTATCCCTTGTGTTCCGTTGTACACTAATTTTGCTAATTTTTGTTTATAAGATTAAAAATGTGTGTGTTCCTTATTTAATTAAACTACAAGATAAGAAGTGTCGATGTTGCTCAAGAAAGAACGGCTCATTCCAAAAGAAAATTGCTAGCCATGCATATCTCCAAGAGGACGGAAAGAGAAGAAATTAACCTTGGGCCAATTTGAACATTTTAGGAGAGTAAGTATCTAGTGGTAATATACTTATAGAAAGCTATTCAAGCCTAGTGCCATTTAGCATTAAATAATATAGTCAACTTCCATTTTTCTAGATAAGAGTCTTCAAACTATGGCCTACAGGCCAAATCTGGCTTGCAGTTGAGTAGCTGTCACACAGATCATACGGACCATGAAGACTAAGATATTAACTCTCTGGCCTTTTACAGAAAAAGTTCTTCAACTCTTGTTTCAGCTGATGAAGCAAAATTCTAACATTTTGGTTTTTCATATAAGGGGAGAATATATTGGTTAGGCCAATGGAAATGTTATCTGCTTGATAGTTTTATTCTTATCACAGAATTGTAAGTTGCCATTCTTGTTGTATATACGTTTCTTGGAGGCTCTGTTAGTCTGAGTAGGTAATGTTAAGTTTGATCATTGTTGGAACACTGTTTCTGAGCATGAAGTTGTGGATAAGATTAGGATCTGAAGTGAATTAATAAATTCCATGCCTCTGCTTGGCGACTATAATGGTTTAAATATGGGTTGTCCCAAATTACATGCCTTCCTTGGTTACTATAATGGTTTGAATATGGGTTGACACTCAACGTTGAAATTTTATTCCTAATGTAATGGTGTTGAGAGGTTGTGGGCCCTTTAAAGGTGTTTGGGTTGTGAAGATGAGCAGGTGTTAATGCCTCTCAGGACTGGATTAATTACTGAATGCAAGAGTGTCTTGTTGTAAAGCAGAGGCTTCCCTGTATGTTTTGTCTCTTTTGCACATGTTCCCTTGCCCTCTGCTTTTCTGCCATGTTATGATGCAGTATGAAAGCCCTCACCAGAAGCTGCCACCATGCTCTTGGACTTCCAACTCTCGAAAACTGAGCCGAATAAACTTCTGTTCTCTATGGAATACCCAGCCTTAGGTATTCTGTTATAGCAACAGAAAACAAACCGAGACAGTGACCCATGGGAGGGAGGGCCACCTGGCATTCTCTGGATGGTTGCTCCTGCATCTTTGGGAACGGATGGCCTTTTTCCTATAAAAGTCTACAGCTCCATTTCAACTTTTCAACTACTTGCTTTAGCAATTTAGAGCAGGTTGAAGTATCTGAATTGATACATTTAGCTCTCTTCCTTTAAAATAATCTCTCTCCTTTCTTTTGAAAATAAGTGTAGCCAGTGTCTTTTGCAGTCATACAAATCCGTGCTAGATTAGAAAGTATAGTAGATCTGGGATTCTCCCACTAGAGCTTGCAATTACTCTTCAATTCATTCAGCCCTGTTTCCCCAAACTACTTCCATTGGCTTAGAGTAGATTTTAGGACATATGTTCCTTTGATCACAATTAAATGAAGTGACTATGGGATATTTACATGGAGCTTTAAAAAATTTATGTGCATAACACCAATGGCATCTAATAGTTTACTTATTGCATTTTAAAATTTGAGCACTGTATTATTCATAGCTGGTCAGAAATCCATAATGCATGAACCTCCTCCAGTGCATGCTTGCTTATATGCATATTTGACTCTCCAATTTCCCGAGGTTGTCCCTGGGAAATGCTGACACCCATTGCATACATAAACACTTCTTAATCACGTGGTCCTTCTGCAGGTGGTATGGCTTTTTTTCTGAGGATCTCAGAACAATTTGTAGGCACGATCCCATCAATTCCTGTAAAATTATGAAGAGTATGTTAGAGATGGATGCTGTCACCTGCACTTTACAGCTTAGGGGATGGAGACACAGATCATTTAAATGGGAAACATCAAGCGCATGGGCTTTCAGCACAGTGGGGCAGAGAATGAAAGACAGATTCCCAGCACTAGATCAATCAATCAGCCAATCAGTATTTGATTGCATATCCTTGGCTCAGCATGGGGCTAGTTGCTGTGCTAGACCATTTTATGTCTTGCTTATATGATATGGGTCTTCTGCCATCTTGAAAAAAATATTATCTGTCAGTGAATTTTCTTGAATATAAGCTGTAAATTGAGAGGGAATAAGCAGGAAGGAATTATGAGACGAGAAAGGTGTGTGGGAGGGAATATAGAGTCACCTTTGGAAGGCAAGTATCCTCTGAATGTGATGATATTGAAGATTTTTTATTCTATTTCTAAGACCATTTTCAAGGCAATGAATAAAGCACAGCAATGTTCCAGCATTAACATTAGTTCGTTAAGTGCACTTCTGTTATCTCTCATCCAGTTGATTTTCTGGCTAAGCCTAACTATCAATGCCCAAACCATGACCACTATTCATCACAGTATTTGTGGGGCATGTGTGTGTGTGCGTGCGTGTGTGTGTCACAGAGTCTCGATGTGTCACCCAGGCTGAAGTGCAGTGGCACAATCTTGGCTCACTGCAACCTCTACCTCCTGGGTCAAATGATTCTCCTGCCTCAGTCTCCTGAGTAGCTGGGACTACAGGCACATGTCACCACCCCTGGCTAATTTTAATAGAGATGGGGTTTCACCATGCTGGCCAGGCTGGTCTTGAACTCCTGACCTGAGGTGATCTGCCCATTTTGTTCTACCAAATGCTGGGATTACAGGTGTGAGCCACTGTGCTCAGCCACAGTATTGGTTAGATAATGTTTTTGTGCATTTTAAATGTAGCTGGAAATTAATTTAAAGTTGATGCTTTTGAAAAGATGATAAATCTTGAACCGAAAGTATCTTGCTATAATGTCATTTGACCCTTACTACCATCTTAATAAGGATAATTTATTTTTTACATTTTCATAGAGACAGGATTTCACTCTGTCACCCAGGCTAGAGTATAGTGACATGATCATAGCTCACTGAAGCCTCAAACTCCTGGGCCTGAGTGAGACTCCTGCCTCTTAGCCTCCTGAGTAGCTAGGATTGCAGGCACATGCCATCACACATGGCTAATTAAAAAAACAAAACAAAACAAACTTTTTTGTAGAGATGGGGTCTTGCTGTGTTGTTCAGGCTGTGCTATAACTCTGGCCTCAACTGATCCTTTTCCCTTGGCCTCCCAATCCCATCTGGGATTATAGGCATGAGCCACTATGCCCAGTCTTAACAAGGATACTTTAAAGAACAGCATGAAAATGAAGCCCAGGAGAAGGACTTAAATCATATGTTTGTGTGACTGCTAACAAATTATCTAAGATGCTCATCTCTTTTTATAAACTAGAAACTGAAGAACAGAGACATGAAGTACCTTGGCCCAGACACACAGCGAGGTAGAGGCAGATATGATTAGAAATTCAAGTATATGGACTTTCAATCTGGGTCCCTTTCCACATCTCTTAAATTTTGATCCTTGGTAGAGGATGCAGAGCAATCAAATTGATGTCCCCAGCCTCAATCCTATCCCTGTTAATTGGTTAATTAGTGCAAGTTTTGGGAAATCATCTTCTTGGAGTGAATCATGAATTTCTGTCAGTTACATTGATGCTCTTTATTCGGTAGCATAAATGTTCTCAGAGACTGTGTATTGAGCTTGAGAGAGAGCCAGAATTCCCTGCTGCCAAATTCTCCAAAAATCCCTTACAGGCATTAACTGGAACCTGGGATGCTGCATTAGCAGGTGATAGCAACTGCTTAATGAGGTGACCCCGTGCAGTGTGATCAATAGAGAGTTCCGTTGGGAACCTTATCTCCTCAGGAACTCACCCACTCTCAAGACAAATGCAAAGGGCACAGTGGGCAGTCAAAGAGGCAGGGTGAATTAGTGTCAAGGAACATCTTTAATTCATGGGAGTCGTACATCAGAGGGAACTCAGCATGGCTTAGTTTTGTCACAGGAATAAAATGAGAAGCCCTGAAAAGTTGGCACTTTGTCAAAATGCCATTTATGAGTTCTGCAGTACATACTCTGTACTTGATGCAAAACTGGCTGGTTCACTTGGAAGTTGTTTATGAACTTCAGTGGGTACCTATCTATGGAAACTCCTCCCAATGAGGCACATGGTTAGGCAGCTTAGCATTTCTTCTTTTCCAGGGGAGAAAACTGGAGATTTATTTTTAAATTTCCCAAACTGTAGGAGCAACTATAGGGAGAATGGCTATTTTTGGACTAGAGGTCTCCCAACATTTAGTGCAAGGGACTTGTACTAATCAATAGTGGTGAAAGTCCTTGCAGCTGGTCTACTGGCAGTTCCTAAACCATCCCCAGCCTTGTCAGGTAGTGGCCTGGATGTTAGTATATCGATACACTGAAGTATGTTTCAGAGAGGTCCCCCCAACTCAGTAACTCACAGCCAAGGCTTGGAGTGGGGCCTCAGGGACACATGGACTTCACTCCTGGTTCTACCATTCATGTATCTGCATCCATTTTCCTCCTTTCTGAAATTGTAGTAATAATACCTTTATTACAGAGCTGCTATGAGGAGGAAATTAAACACAAATCTATGTCAGTGTGCCTGGTGCAGAGAGGTGCTCTCCCATGCTAAGTCCACTCCCTTTCAGATCATTAATGGTGTGGCCCTAGTATCAATTGTCACCTCTCGTGTCTGCAGTAGTAAGAGGTCAGCTGCTAGTCAAAACCTCATAAAGTTTCTTTGGCATTAATAGCCTCATTTCCTCACATGTAAATTGGAGGCACAGTGGAATTTGCACCACATAAATGTTATAATGATACGGACTCTGCAGAAAGAGAAGAAGGAAGAGAGGAGGATAGAGAGAATCTAAATAGTAGGGATGCCTCCATTCACATTCCCACTCAGCGAGCATAAACCATGAAGTCAGCATGACAGGGGAGATGTGAATCTGATGTTACTACAGTGGATCTCAATTGCTTCAATTGTTGCATCCTATATAGGGTGTAAGTGGTCCATGTGAGCTGTGAGCTGTATGATTCTGGTACAGAATTTTATGTATGTGTGCATAAAATGTGTACACATATTTTCCTAATAACATGGCTCCTTAACACAACCAACTCTCTGATTGGATATTTCATCAAAGAAACAGCCCCATTTTCTAATGCTGTGCCATGCTTATTGAAAGATAGTGTTATGCTGGTCTTTAACAAACTGTCTTTTTGGAGGATGTTTTCCAAGATAATTGTAATGATGGGCAGTGTCTCTCTTTTTCTCTGACATTAGCACATACACCCCAATGAGAAAACTCTGCCGTAAATCTCTCCAAGCCTACCAGGGTTATTGTGGGAATCGGGTAAGAATAGGTATGAAAGAGCTGTGAAAAGGGTAAGGCTGCAGACAGTTACAAGATGCTGTTGTTAGTAATGACTTCTTGATTATAACTTTTCTTTCAGGCTTTGGGTGTATGGATCAAAGTGGAATATTTTGCTTTTATTTTCATGGACTTGATTTTTCAGCCAAAGCTATCAGAATGCTCAGTGAAAGGGATTATGAAAGATCTTAGGGAAAATGGCTACCTTGCCTTCTGGTGGTCATGTCACTGTTATTAAACAATTGCGATTAGAGACACCTGTGAAGCATTCTGATTAAGGGCCTTGGATAAAGATTGAAAATTGACCATTTTCAATTAGCTCTGCAGGTACATCTGACATCAAAAAGAAAGGGAATAAAATATGTGTGTGTGTGTGTGTGTGTGTGTGTGTGTGTTTCAATGAGAATCAAAAGGAGAAAATACAATTCTTGCATGAAACTCCTGAGAAGTCTCTTTTATTGTTAGTGTCTCACTGTAATTCTAGTGCAGGAATGTTTGAGGCAGACAGTGTCTTTTCATATGATTTATCTTATGGCCTAGGATTTATTACTCATTACAAATTTCTAGGTCTTAGTGATTGTAGATACTAGTAAGGAGCTTACCCCTACCCTGAAAAGGGAGGGAGTAGAGAGGCTATCTCTATCTCGAGACAATGAGAGCCTCCCTAGGGAAGCTGTGGTTTCTGTTTGAAGGATGAAGGCCATATGAGCTGTAAGGAAAATGGCTGCATTGCATCCAAGCAGGCATAGGGCAACAGGCATAGGCCAAGGTAAACAGCCTAGATGACGCAGTGGGATTGGGGCACAAGTGCACAGTCCCATGTCTTATACAATCATAACCATGTAAACATAACATAGAGAAGCTCACCACCTGGCTCTCAGCCACTATTGTTTGTGTGGCATATGAATGTAGCACCGACACTGTGGAGGACCTGCTGAATAAGGCCATGTCTCATTTACCTACTGTCTCTCGTGTGTTCTTCCAGCTCCCTGCCCCACATCCACCCACTCACCTTGTACCTTAGCTGGGGTTGGACCTCAACCTTGAGCATGACATGGGGCAATCTGCAGAAAGGGACCCAAAGGAATACATAACCTGGCCTTGCATCATTGCTCCCCTATTTGAAAAATATCAGAAAATTGCTGTTTGCTAATTTTGGAATTTTTAGTGGTAATTTGAAAGTTCTCTACAGATGAATGCAAAACAAAACAGCAACAGCCCTTTTTCAGAGATAAACAAGCTAGTGAGAAAAGTGATGATTTAGATTTGGATGGTTTTGGAATTTCCTTATTTTTTACATGAGCCTTGTCCTAAATTTTCAGAACTCTGTAAGTGCTAATATTTAATCATTGCAGGTCAGTTTTAGGGGTTGGTAGTTTTTAAGGAGTTCAGATAAATTCTGGTCACTAAGTTGAGTTTCTAAATGTGTAGATCTATTGCTATTCAAAGCTGTTTGTTACCTATGACTCCTCCTTGGTGTAATTCTCTCATGGATAATTTCTTTCTTGGAAAGAAAATGGATTTTCAAAGAATAAGGTTGAGCCTCATAGAGATTTTTGTTGGTTTTCAACAATGTTGGCTTAGGAAAAGCCAAACCAAAATAAAAACACAACTTCTAGGAAGCAGGTACTGTATTTCAAGGTCACTGTGGAACTGAGATGAATGAAAGGTGGGTATCCATCATGGAAATGGTAATTATAGAGAATGGAAGCCACATTGTGAGGTAAGGGGAATACAAGTAGCAAAAATGAGCCAGAAACTCAACCAGGGTGGGACCCAGTGTCAGAAACAAAAGTCAAACCAGAGTCAATGAAACCAGAGTTCTGGGTTGCTTTAGGGCTCAGGAGTCCTCTCTAATGAGCTTCATAAGACAGAGCTAGGTTTACATCCTGGCTCTTCTACTTGCTGTGTGAGTATGATTGAGTTACTTAACATCTCTGATCCTCAGAAGCCTTATCTATCAATTATGTTCATTAATAATTAGCATTCATGAGAGACCTGCTGGTATAATTAATATTTATGTTAATATTATTACCATGTGGTCTTCCACCTCTCTTAATAGGAGACATTGGCCATTTGTCTTGGGCATGTGGGTGAGGCCAGCCTGAGAGACAGATATGAATCGACAAGTCACTCTGCTCTTGTTAGAATTGTTTCTCTCCCAGGTGACCACTCTACCTTGTCAGTTAAATCCTGCAGGATACTGCACGTTAGTGAATCTCCATGACTGCTCCATTTGACTTCATCTCCTCTGCATCAGCACCAGCTTGATTTTCTCATTAATGGAGCATTTGCTTAGGAATTATTTTCTAGAGGAATTTAGTTACTAATCCCCATTGTGATAGCAAAATCAACAAGGAGCCCCTTGAGTCAGTCATGGTCTCAGCAGGAAACAGATGGCACACTGAAATTGGATAATTTGTAGAGTTTAATAAAGAAATTGTTTAGGAAAGTGGGGCCAAAATGTAGAGAAGCAACTATGGGTAGTGTGGAAGCTGAGGGCTAGACACTGCCATGTACTCTTCCCATTCCTACCCAGAGAAGAGAGGAAGTGGAGAGGTCATCAGTGTCTAGAGACAGAGACAGCGCTCCCCTGGAGGAGCTAAGTGTCCTCTGCCTGAAGGATGCAGACCATCTGGGACAAACCTGCCAAAAAAAAACTGAAGGAACACAGAACTCAGCCTTGCCCTCTTGCCTCCCTGTGTTCTCTGATTGTGCGGCCCTTTGGCCAAATCCAATGGAAAGGCAGAGATTAAAGGAAATTTTGCTGATGATTTGGTCTGTTCATGTCAGCCTTCTGGGGCACAGAGCAGAGTGGGGAAGGGTGTTGAGTGCAGCAGAGGAGGCAAAGAGAAGTTCCTCTGCTTACCCTCTTAGAGGCCCTTTGCTGCCAAGTATTGTCACAGTAATTGTGTTGGGGGTCTATTAGGTCCAGTGTGCATGATGTATTTCTTTTTTGTTTGTTTTTTTTTTTCTGAGATGGAGTCTCGCTCTTTCTCGCCCAGGCTGGAGTGCAGTGGTGTGATCTCTGCTCACTGTAACCTCTGCCTCCTGGGTTCAAGCAATTTTCTTGCCTTAACCTCCCAAGTAGCTGATGTTACAGGCACCCATCACCCCGCCTGGCTAAGTTTTGCATTTTTAGTAGAGATAGGGTTTCACCAATTTGGCTAGGCTGGTCTTGAACTCCTGACTTCAAGTGATCCGCCGGCGTACGCCTCTCAAAGTGCTGGGATTACAGGCTGAGCCACTGTGTCTGGCCGTTTGTGTGACATTTATTACAAAAATAAATTTATTGAATACTGAATCACCTTACAGAACATGATGGCACTAATTTAGTCAGGCAGTCCTGCATTCTACTCTGGTTCTACCACTTATTATCTCTTTTACACTATTACCAAGTCACTTAAATTCTCTCAGCCTCAGTTTCTTTACATGTAAAATGAGAGTAATGAGACCTCCATGACAGAGTTATCACTGAATTCAGTGAAATAACAGAAATAAAAATATATCCAAATATCCATTCTGTATACACACATTATAGAAGATTATACAGAGAGAGACTGGGTTTTTTTCATTCCTCTGTTGTCAAAGAATTATGTTGTATTTTAGGTGAAAAAATTGCAATTCCAGTGAGCAAAAACTAAGACACTTGGAAATCTATGTGGAATTCTACTAAAATATGACTTTGGTTCTCACTGATGAGCCTAAAACTTTCATTTGATGTTAAGATTGAGTATTAATTTATATCTATGGAAGCCTTGTATGACATTTCCAAATCTCTGTAAGATAATGGCTCCAAATGGTTTATGACTTTAAAAAAATCTAATAAATATAGTAACTTTGTACCTCAGTGTAATGAAAAAAGAGATGTTTTGGGATATATCATTCCTCATTGAAATGCATTACTGTTTCTTACCAGCATAAATCTTAGAACTGGAGATCTTATGTCAGCTCATTTCTTAAAGGAGAGTCCCTAAATGAACAGACTACATGAAGCTGTTCTCCACTGGCCCTTCCAGCCCTGGAAGGTCAGAGCACAGCAGAGACTAGAGTCAAACGGCCCAGGCGTAGAGCCTTTTGAGGAGACATCACACACAGTCATTTTCCCTACTGTACTTAACCCCCTACACTCTCCTCCCATACAGCAATCCATTCAACTCTGCCTCCCTCCCCCACAGTGTGTTCCCAACAGCCTGTGATGTTGTTAAATAAAACATGTGAAGCTGGATTTTCCAAAAAGGAGTTTCTTTCGTACAAAAGTCTAAAAATGAAGCCACAGATGAATCCCAAATTGGGGATTCATACTCAGAGAATGATAAGGGGGGAATGCCACGGGAGAACAGGACACCAAGTAGAAGACAAGAAGAGGAGCAGTTAAAATGTAGGAACTACTAAGACCCTGATCCAAGGTCAAAAGTGCTTCAGGGAACTTAGCTTATTTGGCTGCTGGAGCAGAAGCTGGGCTCAGCTCAAATGCCTATGTTCAACAGTGAAGTTCTCAAATCTTTAGAAAATTTTTTTCTTCTTCCTTGACCTCCATCTTAGCTAGCATTTACACACTCAGTACTTTCCACAAACATAACCAAGATTTTATGCCAGTTCCCACTGCATTGTATCCCGTTCTCTTTCCAAGCTGGAATGTAAAGGAAAGGCATGCTGTTGTAGGGATAACCGTACTTCCGTTCCATAATAAATATATAATGATAATCATATCATTCCATAATAAATATATAATAAATATAATAGTAAACATTGTATAATAAATAATGATAACCATAATATATAAATATTAATAAGTGGGCATGAGTATCCAAAAAAATGTTAGTTTTATCTCAAAACTAAATTCAGACTCTAACCACTTGTCTCCACCTCTACAGCAATCACCTTGGCCAGTGCCACAACTCTATCTCACTTGGTTTATTCCAAATGCCACCTAACTAGTCTCCCTGCTGCTTCTCTTGTCTCTCTAGTTTATTCTAAACACAACAGCCACAGTGGTCCTTGAAAAGCAAGCCAGACCATACTACTCCTCTGTGTAAAACCCTTGCCAGTTCTCCATTTCATTCAGAGTAAAAACCATAAACTTACACAGATCTATGAGGTCTTCTGTGGTCCAGCCTGATAGTCTCATCTCCTGCCACTCCTCCACTCACTGTGCTCCAGCCATACTAGTCTCCTTCCTGTTCTTCAATTAAGAACACTCTCAACTTAGGGCCTTTGTCCCAGTTCTTCCTCCTGTCTGGAAAACTCTTCTCCCATGTGTTTGGATAAATAACTTCCTCGCCTCCAACAGGTCTTTGTCACTTTTCCCTCTAGGCCTACCCTGGCCATTTTATTTAAAACAGCAACACAGTCCATTCCTGCACCTCAGTTCCTGATCCTTATCATCCTGTTTGCTTCCCTTTCCATAGCATAGCACAAATCATTTACCATACTACACATTTGAAAAGTTTATTATGCTTATTATTTTATAGTATAAGCTCCATGGGGGCAAGAGTTTTTGCTTGTTTGGTTCATGATTTAGTTCAAGCACAAAAAACATGACAAACAATGAATACATACTACTGCTTGAAAGGCATTTTCTAATTTATTCAGCAGGCATAAACTGAGTATCTACTCTGTGCTTGGTATTGTTCTAGATGCTCAGGCAAATAATGAACAAAGTCAGATACGGTGTCTGTTCTCAGATAGATTAGAGCCTGTTGATGAATCAGAAACATTAACCCAAGAATTGTGGTGAGTACTCCACTTAGCTTTTGTGCTCATAGTTAATTAACCTGTCATTCTGAGATTCTGAATAAGAGGAGACATCAAGTATTACTGTCATCAAATAAAAAATAATACAAGTTTGGATATAAGTAAATGTCTCAGTCTGTTCCTGCTGTTTTAACACAAAACCTTAGATTGAGTAATTCCAAATAATAGAAGTTTGGTTTTTAGTTCTAGAGGCTGGGAAGTTCAACATCAAGGCACTGGTAGATTTGGTGCCTGGTGAGGCTCTCTGTTTCAAAGATGGCACCTTATAGCAAGTCTTGAGTATTTCAAAGAGGATGAAGAGCTAAGCAGGTGACCCTGGAAAGAAGAAGGCTGGGTCTTAAAATGTAACAAACTGTTCAGATATCACAGTAAGGGAAGAGATAAGGCAGGAAATGTTTGTGGTCAGACATGTAGGTCAGGCTTTGGGCCTAAGATGGATCTAAGGAGTTACAGAGAGGGAGTCCTGGGTCCAGTTAACCTAGCTTAAAATCATGTCAAGCACAAAGTCTGATGAGCCTTGTTCATGTTCACAAGGAAAAATTAAGCTTTAAACATAAGGTGGTTGATGGCTTTTGCTTCCTTTCTTAATGTAATTGCTTCCTTTGGGGTCATATTTACTGCTGTCTTAAGAGTGATTTGTTAAGGTAATCAGAAACAGTGAAAATACTAGTTTGTATTTATAGCTGTTGACCACTAGGCTACGAAACATAGCAGAGTTCCTCTAAGCCTGTCATTGGATCTCACATGTACACCGTATACTAGGTTGTGTACATAGTGATAGACATATACGTCTTCACTGGATCAGAGAAATAAAAAGCACTCCATAGAATTCAGCAGTGGAATTGGATTTTGGCAACTGTTATGGAAATCCTTTAGCTTTTTAAAATGGCCTCTGTGTCTGCCAACCAATAATGCTTTATGCTTGTAACAAACTTTATTATTTTAACTAAACATTGTTCCGAATGCTGTGGTACCAGATCCCTGCTGTTAAGCTTGTTTAATTGAGAGGTATACTGTGCATATAAACACTATAGGTGAAAGATGAGAAAACACCAATTAATATCAAAATGAATCTGCTCAATGAACTATAAAACTGACAGTTCTTTTGGAGCCCATTAAGACTACTGTAACCTGCTACCAAAGAAATGCATTTTTATAGTGAAAAATACTTCTCACAGGAGGCTTTCAACTAAACCACAGTATCTTAGATTTTATTTGAGAAAGTCAGTAGCTGTTCCCAGCTGTAATCACACATGCTTTGGCCTCCTATAAGTACATCTGGCATTTAGGCTGTGAAATACCTTATGGGGCTTTGAATTTTCTGACTGAGTTACTGATAAATTCACTGAAATGTGTACCAGCCTTTAAAATAAGACCATAAAAAAATGTGTCTACATTCCGAGTCATGTAGTTGTTCTGGTTGGAAGAGTATTGAGTAGGCAGGGAGGAAAGCTGGACCAAGGTCAGCAGCAGCAATGAGAAGTGACATTGAGTGTTCCTATTATGGCCCTGCCACTTCCTGGACTTTGTGTGACATCATGAGCTTTACACCCCACAACAGGCTTGTGATGGGACAGGGTCCCCATTTGGTAGGTAAAGAAATAGAGACTCAGAGAAGCGACTCCTCTAGTCACACAGCTGGAAGAGGTAAGATACTGATGGGATCCAAGGTTTGTCTAACTTGGGTCCAGGCCTGTCTTATTTTACCAATTCCAGCTTCAGGGCTATTGTTTAATGTATGATCTTGAGCAAATCACACAGCTGCTTTGATTTTCTGTTTTCTCTATTGTAAAATGGAGATAATACCATGGATACAATCTGCTTCACAAGGATGATGTTAAATTAAATCTACGTGAAAGCACACTGAAACAGTGTTAAGAACTTTACAAATAGAAGTCATTGTTGTTATGGAATTGAATGTAATTAGTGTGTTTTTTTTACCTGTCTGGAATATATTTGCTATTGTCTTTTTGGTTCAGGAACATCACTACAGATGGACTCCCGAAGGAACACTGCTAGTCACAAAACATTTAATATAAGCTTAGGAACTCACCCTAAACACAGGAACAGGACAGGGAGACTCTACATGCTTGTCAGATGGCATGAAAATTATAATATCTCTAAGGGCAACTAGTTGAACTTGTTTCCAAATTAATATAATTAATGTTTAAGATAATTTTTTCTTCTTTTTTCTTTCATTTCTTGGAGGGAGGTTATGTTTATTACCTTTTGGAAATTACTTGAGCTCTTGAACTTGTATTTCCTTATTGGTGGAATGATAATAATGATACATAATGATGATAATGAGTGCTTATCCATTTATTCCACAAATATGCTAAATGCCTACTTATACATTGGGCATTATTTAGATGCTGGGGAATACAGCAATGAACAAGACAGACAAAAATCTGTACTCACTTATATCCTAGTGATTGATAAAGATAATACATAAGTAAGATAAATAAGTAAGATACACAGTATGGTAGATAGTGGTAAATGTGAGGAAGAAAATAAAGCAGGAAGGAGAAAGGAATTATTTGGGTGTTTGCACTCTTCGACCTGCTGGCTGAGAAGCTGCTATGGTTTGAATGTATGTGTCCCTCCAAAATTCCCATGTTGAAACCTAAGGGCATTAATCCTATTCACAAAGACTGAGCTCTTTTGACCTAATCACCTCCCAAAGATCCCACCTTCTAATACCAGCAGTGGTTTTTATGGACTGTTTGTAAATTACCCAGTCTAAGGTATTTTGTTAGCGGGAACGGACTAAGATAGAATGCCTCACAGGAAAGTGGAAAGTGGTAATTAGTAATGACTAAAGTAACTGAGAAAGGGAGTCATGTGGCTATCTGGAGATAAAAGCATGCGTCATGTGTTGTGTGTGAGTATACTGTGTATGGGGGAATCACAAATGAAATAATAAATATCACTCATAGCAGCTACTCAATACTTATTTGCTAACTATGAAGAAACGAAAAATATAATGTGTCCACAGATTCTGTCAAGGGAAATATGAATCCGGAAAGAAGGGCTTTACAAATAAAAATGCAAAGCAAAAAATGAAAGCACGATTCACCTTAAACTGGCAACACTGAGAGTATGAAGAAATGTTGGTGAAATTTTTAATCAACCAGTTGCCAATGGCTAGCCCAGCCCTTTTGCATGCTTGTAGACTTTCTACTGACTTAGTTATTGTTCTTTTGCAAATTAGAATTCAACATGGCTTTGGCTAAATTTTATGAACTGCAGCTCCATTAGAAGTAGCAAGGGGAGATGGCTTTTAAGGTTGATATCAAAGAGAACAAGAATCTTTCCCTCAGCCCTTACTTTGTAGTTGCCTCTGTAATAGGATATTAAGCTTAATGAACCATCAATCTGACCAGCTCTAGCATTCTATGATTCTTTTCAGTGACTACTATGACTTTTTACTGGACTCTGAGATAGCAAATAGGTATAGTTCTTGTTTCAACTCTGGTTGGTTGGTAGTGACTGACGGGAGTACAGTTGTGATAAATGCTGAGCCCTATTTGGGCTCATCAGGAAAAGGGGCTGTGATTAATTAGCAATGTCTGCCATGGTGGTAGAGATGATTGCTCACATTTTCAGACCCTGTACATCTCTATGTACACTCATATGAGAAACTGAGTGAAAACATGGGAAACAAAGCCTTTTGTTACAGGCTAATGGTTAAAGACCAAACTCCCCTAGATGTGAAATAACAGAGGCTTATGTATTATAACTTGATAGGAAGACTCTTCAAGGAGAAACTGAAAGTCCATCTGACATTTGCAAAGCATCAGAGATTTGTGAATGAACTCTGGTTATGTTAGAAATAGACAGTAAAGTAATGGGAAATGAGGATAGATCAAGCTTTGATTTATTTGGCCATTTGATACCACCTCTGACAACTTTGTCTACCTTGACATGTCAATAAAGTTATTAAAATGAAATGTGAAAAAAGTGTAGTGCACTAGAGCATAACAGAGTCTCATTTCTAAGTCATGGTGCCCAGCCGACCAAGGGAAGCCGAGCCCTAGGCATAGAGAGACTGCTTTAATTCCAGGCTGCCACTCTCCTCTGCTTGACATTTGACAGTGTACTTAAAAGTGCTCCTAAGCACATTAAGGGAAATGAATAAGTAAATAAAAGTTTGCCCCTTTAAAAATAGAAAATATCAGGCGAGAGTTTAATTAACTGCCATAAATTATTCTCAAGCTAACAGTTTAGAGAAGAGCTACTTTCACCCTTTGCCTCCGATGAAGGAATATGGTTTAGGTTACTTACAGTTTCACCTTCTAAAAAGGAAGTACGTAGTGAGTTTCCCGTCACTGAAAATACTAAGGGATAATTTTCCGTATTACTCTGTTGGAGGTTAGACTAGAAAACTGTTGCTAATCTATCTCCAGAGATGCTTCTCTCGAAGCCATTTATGAAAATGTGTTTTTGGCAAGACTTAGCAAAATGAATAGGGTACTCATTCTTTTCTGTTTTTGAAAAATGTTACCCATTTCTGTATAAACCCATTATTCATGTGAGGGTAAATAAAGCTCATCATGTGGAAATAATGAGCATCCGGGAAAGAATAGTCTAGCGCAGTAAATCTGTATTAACATGGACTATGTGTAAGGTATGGATGGAGCTAGACTCCATGGAACTGTGATATTAACATCAACGTCATCAAACGTAATGAAGGATGACGTGGCAGATTTGTGAATAATCATAATGAAGGCAGCAGGTGATATGAGATTTAGAATACAAATAAATACTGTGGGTAGACAAAAGAGGTATTAATTCTGGAAAAACTAAACGTGATAGATGACAAGGAGGACAGTCAAGGAAGGTTTGTTAAAAGGCATTTGAACTGAGATTTCATGAATAGGAGGAGGCTTTTACAAGTAGAGGTGAAAAAGGACAGTTTATGCCCAGGGGACTGTGATGACCATGGATCAGAGTTTGGAAAGCAGTGGACATTGTGTGGGAGATGAGACTGGTTTGGGGAACATCACATAGACTTAAATGCCAGGCAGAGATGACTGAGATTCTTTCACAAGACTGACAGTTCCTGAGACAGGAAGCACCCAATTGGAACTATGCCAGCAATGTGGAAAATGTATATGGTAGTGATTTGGGAGAATGTGGCAGACCCGTATCTGGCTCCAAGCTACTTCAGTAGCTCATGAAAATTGTAATCTGACCTGGACTATATTTGCTGAGAAGAGGTAGTTTTTGTTGATACAGGAATAGAAAGGATCATTTTGGCTATGTGGCTGGGTACCCAGAATGTAAGCAGAGTTGGCCTAGAGAAAGGCAAGGTTTTATTCTCAGGTTGTAAATGAGGCCTGAGTCTTTAGTATCAGTTTAAGTCCTAGACTGGGAAATGTTTAAGACATACCAGAGGTTCTGGAGGTGAGCTGGCTGCTCTTGCCCACAGGAAATTAAATCCTGACATCTCAGCAATTCCTAGTCTTCTTGCTAAGCCCCTAGCAAGATGTGACTGAATACGGCTGGGTCTGCACAAGGCACATGACAGTGATATGTATTATGAGGCTAATTAACAGCTATCATTGTAGAATATATGTGTGTGTGTGTTTGTGTGTATGTGTGTGTAAGTAAGTGGGTGAATCCAAGAGTAGACCTATTTGTTGGTAAATTTGGGACTTCTGCTAAGGACTAAAATGATATCAAAGAATCTTCCAGTAATGGAATACTTCCTAGTATTTGCTCTGTTTCTGTAAACATCAGAAAGTTCCTGGGGTGGGAGTCAGAGGGGCCGAAGTTCCAGGCAACAGGGACATCACTGTAACAGAGAAAGAGAATAATGCCTGATTACTTTGTTTCTTTTTTTTTTTTTTCTTTTGAATTGGAGTCTCCCTTTGTTGCCCAGGCTGGAGTGCAGTGGCACGATCTCGGCTCACTGCAACCTCTGCCTTCCACGTTTCAGCAATTCTCCTGCCTCAGCCTCCTGAGTAGCTGAGATTATAGGCGCGCACTACCACACCCGGGGAATTTTTTTATTTTTTAGTAGAGATGGGGGTTTCACCATACTGGCCAGGCTGGTCTCAAATTCCTGATTTTGTGATTCGCCCATCTTGGCCTCCCAAAGTGCTAGGATTACAGACGTGAGCCACTGCACCTGGCCACTTTTTTCTTTTTAAATCTTTCCTCTTTTGTTTACCCTTGAATAATTCACTAATGTCAACTCCACCATTTGTTACCTGGGTTCCACTAGTCAGCTTGCATCTGGACTTGCTGGACAGGTTTCACATCTGCCACCTTCACGGCAATATTGACCTCCACCACTGCCAAACTCACAGGCTAAAAAAGAATGGAAGAAGCTGGTACCTGGATGGTACAGAAGTGCCAGAAGAGAAGAAACACTGGATTTGAAAGGTAGCCTGGAGAGCAAAATGGGAGGGGTGGGCACAAATAAAATATGTCACAGGCACTTGGAGAGGGTTGGAGGGAGCTGGATAACTGGGAGAAGCCTTTCCTAGAAAGTCCGAATTCATACCAGGAGATTACAATGACAAGGATAAGTCATACTTATCCTTGGGAGGTCAATCTCTGGGAGATTGTAGTAGCTGTTATTCTGGTGAGAACAAAGAATGGTCCCTAGATTTGTAGAAATTACAGGGTTATGTCCCAGGCAGCTTATCAAGACAAGGATCAGATCAGAGGTTGGCTTATTGCTGAATAATAACTTGCTTTGCATTTCACAGATTCATACAGTGGTAATTCTGGGAGGGATGCTAGCATTTCTAGTCCAGCATCCTTATTAGGCAGGTGAGGACACTCTGGCTGAGTC
The DNA here is from genome assembly GCF_009761245.1 of Sapajus apella. Classification (NCBI taxonomy): domain Eukaryota; kingdom Metazoa; phylum Chordata; class Mammalia; order Primates; family Cebidae; genus Sapajus; species Sapajus apella. Next base: position 6,146,991 of record NW_022437018.1, read on the forward strand.
AGTAAGTGGTGAGGTGAAGAGTACTAGAATTCTTGCCTTTTCACAGAACTATCCATAACGTGTTCTACTGTCCACATTTTTTTGGGTCATTGTGGAAAACGCAAGAAAACCTAGATTACAACTCTGCCAAATCATTATAATTCATTATTGACCTTTGTGATTTTCTCTTTTCTCACTTTTTCTATCGGCTTCCTAGAATAGTTATAATGGTCAAATGTGAAGGATGATGTGTGTGAAAGTTGAATTCCAAACTACTGAGCACATACAAACAATGATTGTTCACAGAAACTTAAAAGTTGTAAGTGCCTTAGAGCATGTCATCTGACCTCACAGATTGAAAGGGAACCTGAGGCCCAGATAACTGAGAAAAATTTCTCAATACACATTTAGTGACTTATTGGCTGCTGCCTTAACTTCCTTTTCAAAGTTGGCATGGTAGAAATTAGCTTACAGTGAAGAGTGGCAGAGCTGCTCCAGAGCCCAGGTGTCCTGACTCCCAGCCTTGTGTACTTTTTCTCAACAGGTTAAGGGACTCCTCTTATGTGGAGTCTGCAAATTTTTCTAGAAATGGGGACTCAGCTCCATCTAAAAAATGCGACTTTACTCTTTATTTGTTCCCCTGGGGGTGCTTAGGGAGCAGGTCTCCGTTTTCTGACTGGAGCTCCTGTGTTACAGGGACTAGGAGGGACATGGTGGGCTTTCCTGTGGAAGTAGGAGACTGGCTCTAGAGGGCAGACTGGAGTTATTTTGATTTGGATACAAAAGCATTTTCAAAATCTAATCATAAACAGCAGGGGGAAAACCTATCTAATCATTTGCCTCCATGTCTTTTTACTCATAAATCAGTTGGATCAATAACTATTTAAAATGTGAAAGCCTTTATTTGGCATGCTACTCAAGGAGAAACAGGAATATCATAACCTTTTTTGAGGAACAGTAGAATGATTTTTAGATTCAAAAAAAGGGCAAATGTGAAAAATCTGGCTTCTTGTCCTATTCTGGGTTTCTGGCAATACCATCATGGAGTGTGGAGTTGTGCACTAATTAAAGTGTCTTACTGATGACTTGTTTGGATTCCAGGACAGGCACCAGATGTCACTCGGCCCACAGCGTGAAGAGTTACTCATAATTACAATTTGAAGTTGCCCTAGTTGGCGGTAATTTTTCCCCCTTCAGTTGAATAAGTTAATTCACACTGAAAAGTCTATTTTAAAAAATCTTGTTATTTTCCTTCTTCTACCAAAATAAGGTATTTCATTATAGTGCTGGCTGCTTCTTAAGGGTTACCCCAAAAAGTTAACCCAGGCTAAAAAGAGTATTTCAGTCAAACAGGAGCTTTATTACACATGCCTTTTGTGCTGTCTCTGTGCTCTTTCCTACAGTCCCCTCACTTGTGTCATGACTGACTGCCAAGGCATTTTCTTCAGGACGATACCTCATCCAATTGCAAGAGGTATTTGAACCAGAGCGACTCCATCTTGAATAGCGACTAAGTAGAATGAAGGCATTCTTAGTCACAGGATGTTTACAGCTAATGGAACAAGTTAGTAGCATTTACTGAATAGACCCAGGACTCAACAGATCCAGGAAATGTCCTGATGTCCCAATATCTTAAGAACAAAAGCATTCTTTAAGTTTCACTTTAAAGATAATAATACAGATTCTTGTGGAAGACAGTAGTTACACAAAGATTAACAATCCTTTGTTACAAGCCCTTGTAGTAGAACACATCTCCCACATGCTTTTTTGTTTTGTTATCTTGTATATAAGCCAGCACTGTACCTAAGGAGATGCATTCTTCCTGTTGCTTTTGGGAATGTCCAGCTCTGCCTATGGAGTAGCCACTCTTTTATTCCTTTACTTTCTTAATAAAGTTGCTTTCACTTCACTCTGTAGACTTGCTTTGAATTATTTCTTGTGTGACATCCAAGAACCCCCCTCTTGGGGTCTTGATCAGGATCCCTTTTGGGTAACACAATCTTGTGCTGACCCTATGCCTTTCTCTCCTGATTAGTACTGGAGAAAGACAGCTGTTTTTAGCCAACCATAATCTGGCTTGAATTCACTATTCTGATTGCTCTTGCCCATAAGCATAAATGAGAGGAAAGAAAAAGCTTTAAGCTTTGGTCAAAGCTGACCTCACTTTGTTTCCCAAACCTATAGATGCTGCTTCCAGTAGAGACAACAGAGCTTTTATAAGGGACTCAGACAGAACTAGGCACTGCAGTACTCAGATTCTACACAAACCTAATTACCTGGTCTACTTTAATGAGGCTAATCCTTCATGGGACCTCAGTAATGACCTTATGATATTGTTTGAGCCTTTAGTATTACGTGGATGAATTTTTTAAGTTGTGGTTTTAGAGGTATAATAATTAATAGAGTTAGAAGAGAAAAAATACAACATGGAGGTAACTTTATTTGGATGTGCCGAACTGTTGTTTTAGCCCATCCACAGTCAATATTAAGTATAATATACTGACATCACTTTTTGTGTTAGTCTAGCATAAACCAGTAATATCAGTAGGAAACTGACTTTTAAAATCTTTAAAAGCCCGGCACTGGTTTTAATCTTGTTATTTCTTCCCAGTTGTGTGAAGTAGAAAATCTATAGATTTTGTGCTTAGAAAGATTTATGCTTGTTTTTTAATCTGAAAAATGGGATAAATAATCTATGCCTTAAAAGGTTGCTGTGAGGATTAAAGAAGAAATCCTAGCTTATAGTGACAATGTCAGCTGTCATCGCTGCCATTATTATTGTCTTTAACACCCTATATTTATTCTTCAGTATTCTAGTGCTTGAGCACTACTGAGGTCTTCATTCCAATGGTAGTTTTATTTGTGAACAAAAAAAGACATGTTTGTTCTAAAGACTTGCTGACAACTGGTCAAAAGTCCCTTGATTTAACCGAGTGTTTCTCAATGTGTGATCCTCAGATCAGACAGCACTGGTGGTATCACCTGGGAACTTATTCAAAATGCAAATTATCACCGCATCCCAGCCTACTGAATTAGAAACTCTGGGGACTTGGTAGAAATGCCACTTATTAGGCCCTGCCCCACACAGACTGAATCAGAAGCTCTGGGATGGGCCTAGGGTTTTAACAGGCCCTGTAGTGGTTCTGGTGAATGCTAAAGTTTGAGAAGCATAGCTCTAAACTGAATTCATCCACGGTAGTTGATCTTTCTTTGATGATTCCAAATACATCGCACAAATATGTACAAGACAGGCACCCTTCTAAAATAAAATGTGTACCATCTTGCAGAAGTCCTCTCGTGTTTCCCAGGTCCCCTCGCTCTGGGAAAAGAGGACCTCGCAGTCAGAATGCCTCTCATGAATCAAATACTCTTCAGTCGGTGTCACTTTCCCTGCCTCCCGTCTAGTACGCTGCCACAATAACTATGAAGATTTCAGCAAAACAAAAAGGAGAAAGACATTAGCAATCGCAGCAATAAACCCCAAGACACTCTTGGCCCTGGGCTGTGATTCAGAGATCAAAGTCCTTGTTTAAGATCTCAGCTTACAATTATTTCATTACCCATGATTTCAGGGTTATATTGTCTTATTGTGACACCTTTGAAGCTGAGATCTCTACTTGGAGCCCCAGGAGACATTGGAGCCCCAGGAGACATGGGTATAATAATTTAAAAACTGAAAATGCCTGTGATTATCTGTAACTCATAGGGTAGTTTTTATACACTAGCGGATACATTCTTCTTTGAACATCTTCCAAACTTTTGCAGTTTACCTTTAAAACATCTCAGATCCCTGGGTTTTGGGCAAAATGATTAATAGCTTCTATTGATTTTCAAAAGTAAGGAAACACGGTGGCATAAAGCTGTGAATAGGAAACTTAAAATTTCCATTACACATTCACTTTTGAAAGGGTATTAGGAAATGACTTTCTAGGTGGAATGTCAGTGAGTTTCTAAATATTAAAAATCGTTTCATTTGATGCTTAAAGGTGACAAATGCTTACATTTATATTTCTGTTCTTGCTTTCTGTGACACGGAACAACCTCTTCTGAATGTATCCAAGCCAGATAAGTTATTCAGAAGAATTTTTCGACTTTCATACTTGTACAATAGTTGGACTAAAGGGAGCATGTGCATGCATATTTGTTCATTACATGCATTATGTGTCTTTGTAAGCATGTCTATAAATGGTATCTCTCTACACATAGCTCTCTAATTTTTTGCGGTACTCCTGGGGGAATGGTAGAACCTCTATTTTCAAAGGAAAGCAAGGCCACAGACCTGGTACACATTTGCAACTAGAACCTACATCTTCCAGTGTCCTTAGTGTAATATAATTTCTGTAGGAATCCTCTGTTCTCCAAATTATGGATTTGTCCTTATAGAGTGATTTTTACACTTGCTTCTGCAGGATCCTAGGGTTTTCATGGGTCTTGGAAAAATGTTTCTAACTTCCAGGCTTGCAATGTGTACCACTCTGTTAAGTATGCATTTGGATCTCACACTCATGTACTGTAAACTTGGAATTTGTTTTTTATATTTTCCTTAGAGGGCTTTTAATTCTTTCTCAACTAGAGCCTGGAGCAGACTGCAAACATTCTGTCACCTTTTGGTCTTTTGGGTGGAATTTTTCAAATCCCTGTTTTACAGATTGAGTCGTATTCTGAGGGTTCTTACTTTATGCAGAGATGTCTTCCAGCTCCCTGCCTCAAGCAGTTTAAAATCATAGTGTAATGAGCTGAACGATGGCCTCAAAGATGTATCTGTGTTCTAATCCCTGGAACTTGTAAATGTTACCTTATTTGGAAAAAAAGGGCTTTTGCAGAGGTGGTTAAAAGTCTTGAGATGATGTGGTTGTCTTAAATCATTTCATAGGCCCTAAATCAATGGACAGATATCCTTTTAAGATAGGAGCAGAGGGAGATTTGAGACAGAGTGTAAAGCAGAAGGCTTAGATACTCAGACGAGAAGGCAATGTGAAGAGAAGACAAAGATTAGTCTACAAGCCAAGGAACACCTGCAGGCACCAAGGGTTACAAGAGGCTAAGAATAGATTATTTCCTAGAGCCTCCAGAGAGCGTGAGGCTTGGCTGACACCTTAACTTTTGGACTTCTAGCTTCTAGAACTGTGAGATAATAAATATCTGTTGTTTTAAGCCACCAAGTTCATGGTAATGTGTCACAGCAGCCACAAGTGACTAATACATATGGTTGCAGCCTCCTCTATGTCTTTAAGACCCCATCCCTCAGCCCCTAGAGCTCCCATTGAGGCATAATGTCACTTTTCCCACCTTTCAGTTTAATTCCAGGAATGTCATTTACCCAGAATAAAATCTCCCTGGAATTGAGCAGCCTGCTACCCTTCCACTCTGGATTTATGTTTCCTCTTGTTTTAACAAACAAAAAGTTTTTTTTTGGTTTTGTTTTGCATTCAGCTATGTGCTTAGGATAATTTTTGTTGTATTTTATCCAGAATTTCTATGGCCATTTGTGATGAGTAATTGATTTGCATTAAATCAGTCTGCTAGTTTTTTGGAATGAGAGGTCCCCTTAAATATTTGTTTAAAGGAAATTATTTAGAAGCCCATATGATTATTGTGTGAACGTATACTTTGTTAACTATTCCTGTATATGTCTTTGACTATTTGATATTTCTTAACTAACTTAAAAGTGACAATGAAATTTGTTGGTAGTCTTGATTTCCAAAGGAAATGTGACTTGACGTTGCCTCTGTGATGTGAAGAAGAAATAATGTTAGCAAGGTGGTTCATTAATTATGCTGGTATCTTAATTCCACAGCATTCAAGGGCAGTGAAGTGAAAATAATAATGGGTTTTGATAAAAGCTTAAATTAGAGTTATGTCATGAAGGTGGGGATGGACTAGCTGAAAAGTCAGCGGGAGAGAAGAGAGGAGTTGCAAAACAAATGAGATGATTTAAAGTGTATAAACTACAGCCAGATCCTTTGACTGTTTTCTGCAGAGTTAATTCAAAGGTGCCAGGAAAGTCTCTTTTTATCCAAAAGTTTTTATTCTGGCTTGTTCAATCTATGTTTTAATTCTTCCCTTTGCAGTAAGACCTAAATTACAATTATACCAGGGAAATGTTGACTCAATGACAGTATAATTCACACTAAGATGACTATAACTGTTATCATAGAGCTTCAGGTGCCTGAAATAGGGGTGGGGAAGTGAGTCCCTATAAATGTTGCTTTGCACTGTCCTGATTTCTGTGCTTATATTTTCCTTAATGTATTCATTTTTTATTGCTGAGTATCAAATTGGCCAAAATATCATTGCTTAAAACAGCAACATTTAAAAAATCTCATTGTTTCTGTGAGTCATGAAACTGGTCACAGCTTAATTGAGTCTTTGGCTTCATAGTCTCTCTCATAAGGCTGCAATCAAGGTGTTTACCCAGGTTCTGTGGTCTCATGTGAAGGCTCAATTGGGGAAGAGTCTGTTTTTAAGCTCACTCACATAGTTGTTGGCAGAATTCAGTTTACTTGAGGGCTGTTGAACTGAAGGCCTCAGTTCCTCACTGGCTGGTTGGCTGGAAGTCACCGTTGGTCCCTTGCTAAGTGACTCTTTTTATCAGGGAAAGTATGTAAGAACAGCTGGAGAGAGAATGTCAGCATGGTGGAAGTCTCAGTCTTTTATAGCTTAATCTCATAAGTACCATTCCACCACTTTTGCCATATTGTCTTCATTATTAGAAGCAAGTCACTAGGTCCAGACCACATTCAATGAGAGAGATTACACAGGGTGTGCATATTAGGAAGTAAGAATCACTGGGCATTGTTTTAGAACACTGACTACTATGAATATTGAGTAGTACTCAGAGAACAGCAACATTGTCTAATTAATCTTTGTGTTGTCACAGAACCCAGGCATATTAAAATATCCATAACGGGAAAAAATGGTTAATTATTGCCTTAATGCTGTCTCTTCTTTATACTGAGACTAGCTCATTCATACTTCACTGGACACTATTTCTCAGTGTCCTCTGCTAATTTCTCCTCCTATTTTGGACCTCTGTAAATTAGAATGTCCTTGGGCATAGGATTCTAATATCTATTTCTCACTGCTTTGATTATCTCATTTACTTTTAGGCACTAAATACCATTAATGACTCCCAAAAAGATATATCCTGGCCTGACTTTGCCTCTGAATCACAAAACTTATTCATTTACATTTTTCAGTTCTTTGCTTAATGTTTCTGATCAGAAAGGTTTTCCATGAACACAGTGTCCAAAGGAAAGTAACACTTCCACCCTGACCTTTATTTTTCTTCAAGGCACTTTTCAATGGTATCTATCTATATACCTACCTACCTACCTACCTACATACCTACTTACCCACTTACCCGTCCATCCATCCATCCGTCCGTCCGTCTGTCTGTCCGTCCGTCCATCCATCCATCCAGGTACCTACCTACTTACCTACCTACCTATTCACTAGAAAGTAATTTCCATGAGAGTTAGGACATTACTCACCATTATATCCTCACTGCTTAAAATATTGCCTAGCACAGAGTAGGCTCTTAATAAATATTTATTGAATAAACAAATGGTAAAATATTGTAGCTATTGTCAATTGTCTTTTCAGGTGATAATATAAACTTCTTCTAATTGTAGACATAGTGAGTAAAAGGGCCTACAGGCATCTATTGGAGGCAGAGGATAGCTGGGTTAAAGAGAAAGGAACAAGGTTAAGAATTCTATGGACACAAGGAAAAGCTGTTGGCTTATGCAGTTAGGATTCTTGGTTGTTATCTACCACAGAAAATGAGTTTGCACACAAGAGCAACCTTCTCCTGAGCTGGTTTTAAAGGACAACTCTAGGGAATGGAGACATTGACTGGAGGTGGAAGCAGTTTGGAATAAAGTAAAATTGCTCACAACCAGGTATCCAGAAATGGATCTGGGCCAGGACACATTTGGATTTAGGAATGTAGGAAATGAATATCTGGAACTCAGAACTTTTCAAATAAAACTTATTTTCTTCAAAGCTGGACAGATACGATCTCCATATGTCTGTTTACCTATGATACTGTGTTTGCAGACTTTACAATATGTATATAATTACCACTGCTTTCTGAACCCTGAAACTCAATTTCTCATACAGCACTTACCACACTTTATATTATACCGATATAATATAGATGTTATATATATATAAAACTAATGTAACAACCTCAAACTATTTCCTAAATACTTCTGATTTAAATTCCCTTATTGATAAATCAGTTTCTCTTTTTTTTACCCCATCCATTATTAAGTTCCCAAGGAAGGGAAAGGAAAATGACAACCTGAGAAAAAGGGGAATATGATGTTAAAAACGTCCTGCCAGATAGGATGGTAGAAGAAAAGCTAGCTTATTTCATCCTGGTTTTGGAAGAAGTGCAAAGTCATTAGGGATGGGGCAGTAAGGTCAGATACAGGTCTTGATTTATCTTTCTCACATTGGAACCCTTAGGTGTAAGGGGCCTGGTGGGGAGGCTAGAAACATCAAAAAGGGATTTATGCAATAGGAATGAGCTATTGGCACACTTCCCAGCTTCAAGGAGAAGCCTGTTACTGGCCATGTTCAACATACCTTGGAGGTAGCAGAATATCGCTGGCAGGGGTATGGGCTAGATAAATGAGCCTGAGCTGAGGCTCCTGGATCTCTGCAGCTTGTGAAGAGCATGTACGGGAACAAAAAGCCCACACACCCTACTTAGAGAGCAAGAAATGCTTGCTGAAACAGCAGAGACCTAGAGTTGGAACAAAGAGGCTATAGGTGGGGACATTTCATGGGTAGGGGAAAAGGATAGGACCAAGCACTCTAAAGGTGAGTAGGTGCCACTACAATGCCCAGATGGTCAGAGAGTCTAAGTATGTCTCAGTGATCCAGGAGGCAGGGTAGACCAGCACCCTGAAACAGAGACTAGCAATGATCTGAAGGACATGCGAAAAATCTGAGGATATCACCTCTCATCTGCCTTCCTGAAGTGACATGAGCCTCATGCCCTATACCACCTAATATTGCAGCATTTGCTTGACAGAGAACAAGTCATCTAAAGAGACAAATCAGAATAGATCAGTACACTCTAAATTATCAGGTTTATTGTTTTTTTTTTTTTTTTTTTTTCATGTTACCCAGGTGGGTGGAAAACTTGTGGGAGTCATCAATTCAGTCAAAGTAAAGAATCCTTCAGATATCTAATTTGAGTGACATGTGCAGTCATGCTTACTTATGAATATGTCTTATCTCCTAGTTCCTTCTTATAGCATCCCACCTCTCAGATCAGAAGCTTGTTAGGGCAACAAAGGCAGAGTATAGCTAGCACACCTTTCTGTATGTACCTGAAGCATTTTGCATTAACCATTTCATTCAATCATCCTACTGTATGATGTGGTTGTTTTATGATTTCACAGACCAGGACATGAGGCTAGGAGGATAAAGTAACTTTCTGAGTCACACAGATAATCGTTTTCAGAGCCAGAATGAAAAGCAAGATCTGTCAAATTCGAGATATTCTTGCTCATTTTTGAATTTCCTCTCATGCCTGTACCATTTTGCATCTTGCACTGTGCCTGTAGGTTGAGGACGTTATGTTCAATTGGAAATAAATTTGTAGCAATGAAGTGCTATAAGCACAGGAATAGGAGAATGTAGAAGAATTCTAAGGGGTCTCATATTCTTCTGTGATATCAGTGAGGCAAAAGTGAAGAGGTACAAGTCCTCAGATAACATTCTGTAAATTGTGTCTGAACAAACTCTGTCTCCTGCCATCTGACCATTTCTCACTTCCCTTCAGCCAGTGCGGATGTATGGTCCTGAGTCTGTTTAAATGCCTGGTGGTTAAGAAGTCACATTAACATGATCACTTTTTTTATTCCTTTCAAGTAAAGCATTAGCATATATCCTAATGGCTGTAGAGTTCAGTACAAAGATATTTAATCTGTGCAAGCTGTAATGTCGTCCTGGCAAATTGCAGAGCAAGGGAGAACCTATGATATTTTGTTGGTTATTACCAAATGCCAAAATGGAAAGAGAGGATCACTTCTACTAAAAGAATTGACTGTGCAATTTATATCAAAGCACATCCAATTAATATCTAATCCTTAAATGTATGTAATTGGATTTACATATTCTCATTTTTGCAATTAGGAGTTGGTATTTAAAGGGCATGCCTCCCATTTCCCATTTTCTTTATCACAAAACCATAGAGTGGCTTTTTGTTGTAGAATTACAGAATCAAGGCAAATACCTTAGCCTGATAACCTCTAATCATGTGAAAAGAAAGGTTTTAGTTCACAGAGACCCGTTAGAGATGTAGAAGTATTCACGGTTACTTAAATGATATTCAGCCCTGACATTCACAATTTATGTTTCACAATGCTCATTTATAATTGCAGTCGGTTTCCTTTTAATTTATAATGTCGGAAATACTTAGGCATAAAGGTTAAGTTCTTCTCTTCAGAATCTTAGGAGTGAATAAAATTCTTTCTTTAAAGCACTTTCAGATGGAGAGTGCTACACTGTCTGACCACCAAGATACCATTAAGTAAATTACAGATACAGATAATCGTTTAAATAGTATATACAATGGTACATATCATGCTTGTAGAATACATATATTTACATATAGATGAATAGATAGTCCAGGATGGTAAACTAAAACTGACATTTAGTACAGTGAAACAGAAATTTACCCTAGGAGTCTGAAAGAACTGATATCTAACTACTAGTTTATTCAAACTGCAGATGATTTGCTCTGTAGTAAGATATTCCAGAAATAGGTCAAATATGTTTGTGGTAATGTCATGTTAATAAACTCATAATGAAAGATTTAGATTGGAACTGTACACTTTCACCCTTGAAAAAACATGCATAATTCAGATAATAAAACAAGCCACTGAGTCTGAGAGCATCCTTGGTTGAATCTCCCTCTAAGGATCACCTGAATGCTTAGAGATTGAGGAAGACTTACCCAGAAATTCAAACATACATACTGTAAGAGACAAGAATCTAAAAGGATTATCAATATCCAGTACTGGAGAGCATGAGGGAATGTGAATAATCTCTTACAATTGAGAACTATCTATCAAAAGCATTAAGGAGATGCTTTCTGAAATTTGACACACAACATTTCACTTAGAGAAAATTATCAGAAGGAAGCAATTATCTAGGATTTTTATGGTGTTAGGTCTTATGTTTTAAGTCTTTAATCCATCTGGAGTTAATTTTAGTGTAAGGGATCAGGAAGGCGTCCAGTTTCTGCCTTCGGCACATGGCTAACCAGTTTTCCCAAATCCTTTATTTATTTATTTATTTATTTTTGTGTATTTCATTTTATTTATTTTATTTTTATTTTTTAAAATTTTATTGCATTTTAGGTTTTGGGGTACATGTGAAGAGCATGCAAGATTGTTGCATAGGCACACACGTGGCAGTGTGATCTGCTGCCTTCCTCCCCATCAGCCACATCTAGCACTTCTCCCCATGCTATCTCTCCCCAACTCCCCTCCCTCCACTGTCCCTCCCCTGTTTTCCCCCAACAGACCCCAGTGTATAGTGCTTCCCTCCCTGTGTCCATGTGTTCTCATTGTTCAACACCCACCTATAAGTGAGAACATGCAGTGTTTGATTTTCTGCTCTTGTGTCAGCCAAACCATTTATTAAACAGGGAATCCTGTTCTCATTGCTTGTTTTTGTCAGGTTTGTCAAAGATCAGATGGTTGTAGATGCGTGGTGTTGCCTGTGAGGCCTCTGTTCTGTTCCATTGGTCTATATCTCTATTCTGGTACCAGTACCATGCTGTTTTGATCACTGTAGCCTTGTAGTTTAGTTTGAAGTCAGGTAGTGTGATACCTGCAGCTTTATTCTTTTTGCTTAGAATTGACTTGGCTATGTGGGCTCTCTTTTGGTTCCATACGAAGTTTAAGGTGGTTTTTTCCAGCTCTGTGAAGAGGGTCATAGATAGTTTGATGGAGCTGGCATTGAATCTATAAATTACTTCGGGCAGTATGGACATTTTCACAATATTGATTCTTCCTAACCATGAGCATGGAATGTTTTTCCATCTGTTTGTGTCCTCTCTTATTTCATTGAACAGTGGTTTGTAGTTCTCCTTGAAAAGGCCCTTTACATCCTTTGTTAGTTATTTTCCTAGATATTTTATTCTCTTTGTAGCAGTTGTGAATGGGTGTTCACTCTTGATTTGGCTCTCTGTTTGTCTATTATTGGTGTATAGGGATGCATGTGATTTCTGCACATTGATTTTGTATCCTGAGACTTTGCTGAAGTTGCTTATCAGTTTAGGGATTTTGGTCTGAGATGATGGGGTCTTCTAAATATACAATCATGTCATCTGCAAATAGAGCCAATTTGACTTCCTACTTTCGTAATTGAATAATCTTTATTTCTTTTTCTTGCCTGATTGCTCTGGCTAGAACTTCCTATACTATATTGAATAGAAGGGGTGAGAGAGGGCATGTAGCACTGTTTACAGTAGCAAAGACCTGGAATCAAATGCCCATCAATGATAGATCGGACAAGGAAAATGGCACATATATACCATGGCATACTATGCAGCTATAAAAAATGATGAATTTATGTCCTTTGTAGGGACATAGATGAATCTGGAAACCGTCATTCTCAGCAAACTGACACAAGAACAGAAAATCAAACACCGCATGTTCTCACTCATAGGTGGGTGTTGAACAATGAGAACACATGGACACAGGGAAGGGATCATCACACACTGGAGTCTGTTGCAGGGAATAGGGGAAGGACAGTGGGGGATAGGGAGGTTGGGGAGGGGATAACATGGGGAGAAATGCCAGATGCAGGTGACAGGGGGATGGAGGCAGCAAACCACATTGCTGTGTATGTACCTATGCAACAATCCTGCATGTTCTGGACATATATATATATATATATATATATATGAAGGAAGCAATTATCTATGTAAAGATAATTTTACTAGAATATATCAGTGAGCAAACTGTCCAAAATACCCAGTAATAGGGGATTTATTAAATATACTAAATTAAAAAGATGGAATTTATGTAATAATGGAAAAAGATGATGTATCCACATAAAATAGATTCATATTTTAATTGAAAATCATTTAAATAGTGTATACAATGGCACATATTACATTTTTTGAATACATATATTTACATGTAGATGGATAGTCTAGGATGGTGAACTAAAGCTTGACAGTGGTTATCATTTTGGGGAGATGGGGGATTTGTGATTTTCCCCTTGATTTTCTAATTTGTCTATATAAACAACTCTTACAACGGTAAACTATGAAATGGACATGGTATTATGTCACAGCAAATCTTAAGCTATGTGAGAAAAATATGTTATTTTCCACAGTAATTTCTGGGAAGTGCAGCTACATGTCATGAGTAAACTGCTACTTAATCTCTTTTTTCTTTTTGCAGATAACAATTTCTTGTTCTGAAGTAAGCATGTTTTGTTTAACAACATGTTTTTATGTTGTTAAATGTTTTCATGATATTTCTCTTGCTTTTCTACAGAAAAGAGAGCTGGAGTTTTATTTAAAAAGTTTTTTTTGTGGTTGAAATGAATAGAATGCATTCTCTGCAAATTCTATACTATTTATTCTAAATGACAGTTTAATTTTGACAACGATGTGTTATTTTGCCACCCTGGTAACAATTATTGATGGATATGATTAGCAGGCTGGCTGCTTTAGTTTTAAAATGCCTCTCAGACATTTTCTTTTGGTTTCATGAAAGGGCATTACATCAATGACTACAACAAAATTAATAATTCAGAGCTTCAAATGTCCAATTCATACAAATAAGTCTCTTGGTTTCTTGTTTTGCTGATAATATAAGTTTTCACATGAGTTGCTTTTCTATGAACTGACAGAAGTGCTAATGGTTTTAGTATCTATATGGTACAGCCTTCCTTACTTAACTTGGATGGTGTAAAATCAATTTTCTTATGCCCCTCAGAAGAATTCTGAAAATGATATTTGTTCAGGCTATGTTAACGCAAAATATTTGAATTTGAATTGTAACTTAATTTAAATACAGTATTCTATTATGGAAGACCTTGATTTTTCTCTTACTTTTTCTGTAGAAAAGAGAGCTGGAGTTTTATCTTATTTAAAGAGTTGTTTTGTGGTTAAAATACATGAGATAATTCTATTGGTTTGAATTGAAAAAATTTTGCTTTTCGTTTAGAGAACAAAGATAGTCTTACTGGTATCTTCCCTAACCTAAAAACATATCATTCACTTTAAAGCTGCTGTTCAGCTGAATAAAAAAGACCTTGCCTTTAGGTTATGTTTTTCTTTCTTGCTAAAGTGAGAAATGCTGCTAATTGAATCTAACTTGAAAACCAGCACTTAGAATCTGAACTTTAATTACTGACACTGCAGCTTAGGGTACCAACCTGGCTTGACCAATTTTATTGCTCATTTTGTCAAGTTCTGTAGAAGCCACAGAAGAATGAATAATCTATTTTTCTATCTTTGAATGAGGTGCCAAAATAATAGACTCAAGAAATACCAGAAGGAAGATACAAATACGTTTTATTTATTTACAGCATGTACTTTACCAATAAATAAGAATGGACTTGAGGTAGCTTATGATAAAAATACAAAGTTTACACAGGGCAGTAAAGAATAATCACAAGAAAATGAGAACACATAAGGAAGAATGGTAGAACAAAGACTGAGATAATTCCCTAAATTAAACTTAATATTTGTTTGGACCTTTCTAACATTCAATATTAAAAAAAAAGAAGAAGCATGACAAGTTCACTATCAAAGAGAACAAGTGTGAATTTTCAGAAGAGAGAAATTTTTTCTTGAAGCTAAATCTGGGAAATATTTATAGATTGTGGATCCATATTTAAAGTAGTTAGAATAGTATAAGGGGCCTAATTCAAATGCTATGTTCTTCATGAAGTTTTTTCATTCCTCTCTTCTCTTTTCCAATTACACTTGTTTTCTTTTTCTCCTCTGTTTTCCTATAGCACTTTATTAGTAGCACTCTTAAAAGCGTTTATAACCTATTACCTTATTGTTATTTATGATTGTATTTTATCATCCTATTAGACTGATTTAACTTTTTATCCCCTGCAGTACCTTTGTTTGTGAAAGTAACATTTTTGTGTGCTTTTATCACATGGCAGGCATAGGGCAAAGCTTTTATATGCTTTGCTTCATTTTATCCTCACAATCCCCACTGAGGCCATAGTCTCCACAATATTGTTATTGTCTTTGTTTTACCAATAAGCAAACTATAGTTTGAAGATACAGGAACTAATCTGCCCCAAATGTCACATCTGGTAACTGGCAGATTAGAATCCATGTCTGATTGATTACAAAAGGATTGTTTTTAACCACTATGTCCAATTCTGGGCAGTGTTTTACCTGTGTGTTTGTTTTTTTTTGAGACGGAGTTTCGCTCTTGTTACCCAGGCTGGAGTGCAATGGTGCGATCTCGGCTCACCGCAACCTC
This sequence comes from Sapajus apella, assembly GCF_009761245.1. NCBI lineage: Eukaryota > Metazoa > Chordata > Mammalia > Primates > Cebidae > Sapajus > Sapajus apella. The sequence continues at coordinate 6,162,467 of NW_022437018.1, forward strand.
CGCCTCCTGGGTTCAGGCCATTCTCCTGCCTCAGCCTCCTGAGTAGCTGGGATTACAGGCAAGAGCCACCATGCCCAGCTAATTTTTTGTATTTTTTTAGTAGAGACGGAGCTTCACCATGTTGACCAGGATGGTCTCGATCTCTTGACCTCGTGATCCACCCGCCTTGGCCTCCCAAAGTGCTGGGATTACAGGCTTGAGCCACCGTGCCCGGCCGCCTGTGTTTTTTTAAACTTTAATTTTTGTTTTTATATATAGTGTATATATACATATATATATATGTATATGTGTATATATGTATATATATGTATAGATGTATATGTTTGTGTGTGTGTGTGTGTATATATATATATATATATGTAGATATACAGAACCTGTGGAAATATTCTGAATGTAGATTAAAAAATTATAATTTTCATTACTGACTCTCAAATTACAGGATTGAGGAAGGCATTTGTATCAAGTAATTTGGATGGAGATATTTGGATGAGGAAGTCAAGATGGCAGCCCATCCTGTATTAACCCCTTACATCCTGGTTTTTGGACACTCCTTAGGAAGCCTTGAAATGCAGAAATCAGGGTTGTTCTTTCTTATTAATCGTTGTTTGCTTCTGTAACAACCCTGAAATCTCCCTGATTACAACAAAGGTTTATTTCATGCTCATTTTGAATGTCTGGGGCAGGTTGGCTGTGATTCTACTCATTGTTATCATCATTCTTGTACTCTTGCTGACAGGGAAGCCCTATTTGGGTTATTGATAGCCTGTTGCCAAGGGAAATAAGACATGGCAAACATGAGCTGGTTCTAAAAGTTCTTACTTGGAGTCGACATGCATCACTTCTGCCTACATTTCACTGGCCCACGAAAGTCATATTGACATTCTTGGGTTCAACAGAGTAGAGATGTACAAACCTCCTGCAAGAGGTGGGCAACATAAATCACGTAATGTCAAATTTCATGTCAATTTGACGTTAAGAGCAAGGACATATACTGTTTCAAAAGGGAGGTAGATTTCAGGGAGGGGTGGCAAATATTTTTCACAATAATGCAATCCATATTTTTCATTGCCTGGCTACAACACACCTAGATATTCTAGCTTAAGGTTTTGTTACAAATAGTGACAAAGCCATGACTATTCTGCCTGGGGGAAGGTAGGGCCTAAAATATAGTCATAATGTTAGTTTCAATAATGAGGGTGAAAGAATAAGGTGAGGTCATCTTTTACTATTTCTCCATAGAGAATCAATGTACAAGATCTGTATATTAGAGTCAGCCAGATGTGGGTTCAGATCCTGACTTTATCATATACTTACCTGTAAGACCTCGGGCAAGTCTCTGAGCCTATTTTCTCAGATGATTCCAACTGCACTTAATAACTTGCAACAGTTAATATTACAGTATTTTCCCAAATATCTAATTGTCACATCTCTTGTTATAATTTAGCTTATTCCCTTGTGCTCAATACTCAGGATATATCACATGGTAGCTTTTTACGTATTTAGAAAGAGTTATTAAGTCCTTACCTCCTGCCCCTGCATTCCCAGGGTTTTTCAAACCATGAGACATTAGCCTGTTTTCCTTCACAGACCATGAACCCTAATTGTTATACTCACTTACCTGTACATTTATTATTATTTCAATAAGTAGACCAAAGGCAAGCCTAACATATCTAGGAAGATATGAGGAATATTAAATACAGTAGGGATATTGCCTCCTTGCTCTGAGGCTGATATGTATGAATATCAGATTTCGTTAACCATATCGTGTTGCTGAATTATTATTATTTGGATGTGCCATTTAACTTAAGGTGGGAGGGAGCACAAGTGAACAGAGCAGCCAAGAGCTAGAAATTACCTCCTTATTGGCAATCTCCTTCTCCCCAGGGCAGGAGTCCTTTGTGCCATTTATTCTGTGTTGAAACCAATTTGCTTTTTGTTCCCCCTTCAAGAAGCAACAGAGGCCTAAAACAGCAGCTATTGCCCTGATAACCTGGAGATTTGCCTGTCTTGCTTGGTAAAATCTCCTCTTTGAAGATTATTTATGCATTTCATAGCAAGAGAGAGTCACACATTGACTTTTTAGGGTGATAGATGACAGAGACGGTTCTGCTTTGATTGAAACAGCTTAATTCCAATGGACAAGAAATGGTATGTTTTAATGCCAGTGGATTATACATTGTAATAAGGAACATTTGTTTATTCTGATAGACAAATAGAAAAGATAATGTTTATTATTAATAATTCTGTTTGTTTATTGGGCAAATAGAAAAAATAATGCACCTGAAAACAGACCACTTCTTTTGCTGGCTGAATAAATGAATGAGATTGTGCTTCTGAGCTTGCTTTGCTATCCAGGATCACTAGGCCTACAATTTAAGATTGGGTGGGGGAAGGTGGGAGGGACAAATAATCTCAGAGATTTTGAAGACCACTGAGCTGGGGAAATTGGGCAAAACATAAAAATCTAAGTGGAAAAGAACAATGAGGAACCTTCCCATGTCTGAGCATCAAATATAGGGAAGGCGATGTTTTAGTGTCCATCTTTTATGTGGATTTTCTGTCTATAGAGAGTGGGAATAAGAAATTCTCTCTGGGGAAGCAGAAGCAGCTGATAACTTTGGTTTATGAATTGTCTTTGGGCTGGTTGCTGGAAGCCACAGAATTGGCAAATTCTACTGTCTACATGGCAGGCACTAAAATTGCCTTTTCAAGAAGACCCCATTGTTACTCCTTATCTTTTAGAAAGGTTTCAGCTGTTTGAGGCTTCTTAGTAGTTATCAAACTGATCATTGGGTAGTGGGGAAACCTTTGACAACAAGTTTTCTAGAAGACTGCAAAATGTGAATGAAAGACATTTTTAGTGTTTGTGAGCTAACTGGGTTTGGTTGGTTTAACTAGTAGTTCCAAACTCAGCTGAAATTTGGAGCTTTAAAAAAAGTTCGGTTACCAAGACCCCAACTGGGACCCAAAGAATCAGATTTCTGGGACTGAAATGAGTTGGAATTTGTATATAAAAGGTTCCAGGGTGATCCTGACATAGCATTTTCATAGAAAATTTGGGAACCACTGAGTTAGAGCATGTGGCTAATGAAGTTTGCTCTGCCTACAGATCACTTTATTATAAGTAGAGAAATAATTAGAAAATCAGCATACAATACTCCAATAAAATGGTTTTCTATGTATGGATGAACACCAGTTACTACTAAAAGCAAAAGCATTAGAAAAATAAATAATTTTTGATCATTGATTTATATTGCAGAAAATTATTATTTATCAGCAGGTCATTTGGGTTTAGTTCAAAACATTGAATGTCAGCAATCTGCCAGGCACTGTGCTAGTTTCTGTGTTGTATAAATATAACATTTGATTTCTCTTTTTTATAGAGTTTACCATTCAATTACTATTTTGAGAAGGCTTAATTATACTTTTGGAATATTATGAAGGTCCTGAGTGGATGAAGACAAGACCAATTCTCCTTATATAGAATAGGAAAAACTGCCTTATTTGGATGAATGAAAGGAAAAGGGATCAAAGACACATTTGCTAACATACTTATGGTAGACATTGTTGACACCCAAAACTATGACCGACTCATCCTTTCCCCTTTGTTAGCCTCCCACTACAATGTCAGGAGAGGTGGATCCCAGTATTCCTTGCTGCTAAATGTAGCCATGTGACCCAGTTCCAGCCAATGAGAGGTAAATAGACCTTTTCTGAAAGTTTCTGGGAAAGAGCTTTCTTTTCTAGTTCAGAAATAAGTACATTGCCCTCCACTCCCACTGCCTCATGCTGGGATATGCTACTGAGAGTTGGTGTGGCCATCTTGCTGCCATGAGAAAATATTAAGAGAACACCAGAATCACCAGCTCAGAGATCTGACACTTAGGCCACTGAATGGGGGCCCCAAATTCCTTAAATTCTCTGTAAGAAAAATGAATCTTCTATTGCTTAAGGCAGCATTTGTTGGATATTTTTACTTGCGGTCAAAAGAATTCCTAACAGATACTGTACAATTGCAGGGCAAGTTTCAACTGTTGGCTTTATTTTAACCTTCAAGGTTTTAGAAAATAAGCTTTAAACTTCCTTTTCTGCCTCGGAATAGGAAAAAAGATAGCATCTTAGCAGAATATGTTGTTTTTGCCTGTTCAGTTTTCGTTTTCCCTTCTTCTTGGTGATGTTATCCTGATTGTCCTGGGAGGTGCCCCTTGCCCATCCTCAGTCCTTAGGGTTTGGTAGTGCTGACCCTACTCCTGATGACAGAATTGGCTATGAGTCTGGGACTTGAGACATCAGAGTATTGCACCCTGCAATATTGTGACTGGTTCAGGGATGGGACAGAGAAACAGACAGAGTGGGGTTAGGATATGGATGGCAGTGGTCAAGCCCTTTGAGAAATGCCTGAAGCCTGGTTGAAATCAAGAAGTTAGTAAATGAGCAGTTATTTTAATAGCTAGAGTAGTTTGAGTTAAATTTCTGACACTAGCAACTAAAATAGAGCTAGTCACTAAAGCCACAGCATGTTCATTATCAATTGTGTCTGTACTGGAATAGCCTAAGAGAAGCTGGCCGCAAATCAGGGATGCTGTAAAGGTAATTCCAGTTTTCAGTAGAAAGTTAAATGACCACTAAGATCTCTTTCAAATCTCAAACTATATGATCCTATAACATCTTGGGCCTGTAGGGACATTATGGCAACTAAACAAATGTGGTACCTTAAGGGAAGATGCTTTTGCATAGAATATGCTTAACAAATGCCAGATGAATTAAAGGGAATGTGGGGATTTTGACATAATGGAAATAGCAGCAAGATGCTTAGGCTTGAAATATAGATTCTGATCCCCTTTCAGAACTGGATCTTATTTTAGACCCTGGCTAACTAGATTGATCTGAGCAAGTCCTTAACCATTGGTGACTCAGTAAACTCAGTTGTAAAATGGGAATATAATTTCATGGTACAGGAAACCTTGGGAGAAGAAAAATGGAGTGGCAGAGGAACTGTGTTTATCATGGATGTACTATGGATCAAGCATTGTGCTAGATGCTTTACTTTTAATTGTTTTATTTAGTTGTTAAAACAATGAAATGAAGACCATTTGTTACCCCAATTTTTTAGATGAAACGGTGGAAATTTAGGAGAGCTGATTAAATTTACCAGAAGTTGTACAGCCAATGAATGGATTAAATATTTAAATATTTGATGCTATTTAAAAGTCAAAGGCTGAGTTCATATTTACCATGCCAGATAGTTCAAACCCTCTATTTTACAGACATGCTTAAGCCTGAGCAATGAATGGGTGTCAAAGTTGGTACTAGCCCTCATGTTTCCAGCCTCTGATATACTCTGCCAATGATATCTGCACTGCCTGTCTCGTTAGAATTATTGGTTGAAATCAGACAATAGCTAGGAAAGTGATTTGGAGGGTGGAATGTGCTATACAACATCATTTGGAACCCTGAGCTTTAAAGCTCTCAGGTCTCTTTCTGTCATTAGTCTTTGCTTCTCTCTGTGGGCTTTTTTTTTTTTTTTTTTTTTCCTTTCAGACTGGTTATCTCAACAGACTGGTACTATTACAGTAAATCCTGGACTTAAATCATCTCAGCTTTCCTCACAGAACTGGCCTAAATGAATTTAGGGGTTTGTTTGCCTTTCATATCAAGAACTACAGATACAGGCAACTGCTACTGTTGACTAGGTAGCTCTAATATGCCAAGAAAGCATTTCAGCAGTTCATTCCTAAATTTGCTTAAGCTGGTGATGGTTTTTCTGATACTTGAAGGTGAATTGAAATTGCAGCTGATTCAAATTGAACAACTGAAGGACCACAGTCATTGTTCCAGGGCTGGGCCATTGACTGAGTTGGGTTAGACAGAGACCTTCCCTAGGAATACTTGAAAGTGAACTGGCAAAGAAAAATTTTCCTTCGTATCACATGGCTACCCCTAATTGCAAGAGAGATTAACAAATTAGCATTTAGCTTTCCAGGCTTGAGGGCGGAAGATGTAGCTATTACTAATATCTACTGTTTTGCAGTTCTCCTCTACTTCCAGGAACACTTCCTTACTCCACGAAGCTAAGTGTGGTCATGTGGGTAGTTTTTTCCAAATATGGCATATGTAACGTGTCATTTTCAAGTCAAAGCATTCAGGATCCGTTGTGTGAGCCTTTATGCTCCCTTCCATACCACAGCAAGCACAGAATTGAAGCTTACTATGAGGGTGCTGTCAAACTGATGCAGCCTCTATCACTAAGTCCTGGTGTGGGAGACAGCTGTGCTGGAGAGCTGCCTGGCCTTCTAGTGGACTTGCATTGGTGGGCAATAAAGCTCTTTAAAAATAAAAATCACTAAAACTCGGGGTTGTTACCACAGCATAACTTTCCCTATCCTGACTGATAGAGAAAGCAAGGAAAAGGAAAATGGGGTTGGAAATAGGAATTATGTGAGCCAACTTTCAGCATCTGCCAAAGGTGGGTCATGAAATTCTTCATTAAACCACATGTTAGAGTGAAGTGGAGGTGGGGGAATGGGTAACACAGACAGGACTACAAAGATATTGCCGTCAGCTTAGCTGCTACTATATACTTGAGTCTACTGCAATTGTCAAATGAATCCTCCTTTATATCCATTAAGAAAATAATAAGCATCATCCCATGTGCATTTTATGTACTGCAGACATCATAGTCAATGAGGTAGATATGGCCCTTGTTCTCATGGATTTTCCAGCCGGGAATCCTGCTAGTGTCTCAAAGATGGAAAGTGCTGTTGGAACCTGTAAACAGATGGATTCACATAGGCCACAAGATTGGGGAATGCCTTCTAGAGAAAAAGATATTTAGACTGAAGCCCAATAAATGAGAATGTATTAGCTAGTTTCTGATAGTAATGGGAGAATTCTCCCATTACTAAAGAAAATAGTAAGGACTCAGCCCCAACTGAGAAACTTCATGGCATATGCAGGAACCATGGACAGACTAGTAGGGATAGAACACAGAAAATTCAGGGAAAAGGATACTTCTAGGTCAGTTGTAGTACTTGATTCATTTGGATATTTTCATCACCTTCTTACTCATGTATCAGGTTTCCTACTTTTGAACTCAATGTTTAGTTTCCCTTTCCCTGGTAAATCCGTAAGAACCTAGTGCACACACTTTCCTTTGTCCTGCTGCTCAGAATGTATTTAACCCTAGGCTGCTTGCCACCTTCCTCACTATAACACTTCTACCTCCTCTTTTTTCTTTCTTTATTTTCCTCTTGAACTAGCACAATAGTCTGTGTAGGTCTTTGAGTGACATTCCCTCTGGTGAATCCAACTAAAAATTCATACTCCTTTCTGAAAAATTCCAGTCCATTAAGGTTTTATTCAGGGGATCCTCTGGAGCCTGCTAGGAATGGCTCTCACTACCTGTGTTGCTGAATGATTATTGGCTGTCCCTGAGTGTTTTTTTTTTTTTTTTTTGGCTAGATCCCTTAATCCTTCCAGTGTCGCTGTGTTGAATCCAATAGTCCTGGATGGCTGCATTCTTTCAACCATTTTCTCACAATGCCAAATTCAGTAACATCACCTGGCAAAGTCACAGCCTCTGAGGTTGTTTGGGTTTCTTTCATTTCATAGCACATTATTGCTTCTGTTTGTCTGATTTCTTGTGGAGAATTTAATACCAGCTCTAATGTGAATTTTACAAAGAAAATTGACTGAATTCAAATTGTTTGTGTGTAGCAAATACCATCACCCTGCTAAATTGCTGTTTACACCAGTCAATATAAACTCAGATGCCTTTGGTTAGGCTGAGCGCAATAATTTTGGAACCCTCGCCTGATATATAAACTACAAAACTTAATTTGAAAAGCAAAACTGTGAGCTGAATGAGACAAACACTAAAAAGCAATTCTTCAGACTCCCTCTACTTCACCTCACAGATCTAAGTAAGAAAACAGCCAGTAATATATTACCGACATCTTCTACATAGCATTTCATGGATTGACTTGGCCAGTTGATTGACACATAATAGGCTTGTTTGAAGAAAAGCCATGGCACGCAATTGGATCATAGTCTCCGTTTCACAAGGGAGTAGAAAGAATTAGATACCAGTGCAGAAAGAAAAAGAGCTAGATCCCAAAGGTTATACTTACAGAATAAAAGTATCATTTGGAAAATGATGTATAACAAAGTCCCAAGCCTTGTGTCTAGTTGTAAAGAGATCTTAAGATGGGAGACGTATTTTCAGAGGTACTCCTGCCATCGATCATACTAATATTATCAGAGAAGGACATTCTGAAATCTTCATTCTTTGGTCTAACTGTTGAAGAAAGCTTTCATTCTGCTTATCAAAAAAGTATTACTTTTTGGGGGTTTTCTCCTTATTTTAAAATGGTGGTTTTCAAACCCATTTCCATGAACTCCCACCACCTTTCATTGTCCCCAGTGCCACAAAGCCTCGTATATATGTTCAGCTAGTAAAGGATGCTCTTCTGGAGTGGGGTGATAGGTCCAGGAACCCCACGTACACAGTCCCCTTGCTGTTCTGTTCCTGCAGTGGCTCCTAAAGTGTTCCCTGGCACCCCCTACATATTGGGAAGCACAGTTTGAAAACCACATTTTTTAAAAAGAAGAATATAAATAATTATCTTTTGTAATTCATGGGAGCTTCCTTTTTTGTAGTTTGAGTAGATTATCTGTGTTTTGGATCCCCACCTCTGGCTAGAATGCTAAAAATGTATTTCAGACTTCCTGGACAATGTGTTGTAGTGATGTGGGAACATAAGTTGGATTTCAGTGTTACGTCTTACTCTTCAAGGGCTGGTCCAGTTCTCCTGAGACATATTTACCAGAAAGAGCCAAAGGCGGAGTAGCAGTTAAAACATGACATATTGAAAACCAAAGAAAACTCAAGGCAGCAAATGTCAAGGTATTGATTGAGTCTTGAAATGCATGTGTATGTCTTTTATCTAAATTTTGAAAATAAAGTGAAGGAAAAGAAGAAAATTTCCCAAAACCTCATTTTTTCCCTTGTATATCAATCAGGTGCATTTTTACCCAAGCATTAAATAACTTAAAATACTAGCAAATTTCCAAGTGTCTAAGATGTAAAGTGGGTTCTCATTTTGTATAATAACCTGAATCCACCCCCACTTTAAAAATATGAATAAAATTCTTCAATGTATATTTTTGGTAGAGACCTTGCCCTACGTTGGATTGCAGGAGGGGTGTATTAGAAGTCTGGAGAAATAATGCAGGCCTATACTTTTTATTACTCTTTTGCTTTTTTACAGTTCTCAAAACGTAAGCAGAGCTGTTTAGAGGATGATATTAGGTGAACAGACCTTTTTTATTTCTTTTGAAACCTAAGATACCCCTGGGTATTTATTATCCTACTGTAACAGAACCTTGACATCATGATAAGAAAGGTCTCTTGACTTTATGACTTCATTAACTTAATGCCTGATGAAGTGGATTAATATGTTTGGCAACTGTTATGTTTTGTTAAGCACTAAACATAGAAGCATTAAAATTGTATTTAGCTTTATAAGTAATGGCATAGCTGTTCTTTTTCCCAGCTGCAAACCTATGATTATCTTTTAAACATTCCATCTCAGAAAATATTCCAGTATGGTAACTTACTTTCTTTCTCTTTTGGTGCTGGAGAGATTTTCAGCAGTCTCAGAAGTCTCTAATCAACTTTCTCTGCATGAATGAACTTAATCTTCTTACATTTTAAGCTTATTCTAGTCTAGGAAAAATCTATGTTTTCTCTCTACCTCCCATTTGAACCGGTAAGAAAGTTATGACCTTGCTAACACAAAAAGTTTTTCTCAAGGTGAGTGGTTTTTAGTGAATTAAGCAAAAGTATTTGAGACAATAAAAATAAACTTGTATTTTGGTTCATTCATTCAACAGTATTTATTAAACACCTTCGATATACATGATCATAAGTACACAAAACATTAAGATATAAGACCTATTTTCAAGGGCATTTTATACCAACATCTAAGTTACCAAAACTTTTCCTTTCCCACTGTCTTGGTCTGTTTGTGCTGCTATAACAAAATACTGGAGTCTGTATCATTTATAAAGAAGAGAAATTTATTTCCTAACAGTTCTAGAGGCTGGGAAGTCCAAGATCAAGGCACAGGTAGGTGCTGTGTCTGGGGAAATCTTGTTTCTCATAGATGGTGCTGTCTAGGAGCCCTCACATGGTGAAAAGGATGAAAGGACAAAAGGTGACAGAGGCTGGATTCTCACGTGGTGGAAGAACAGAAGTGCAAAATAGTCTAAATTGATTCCTTTCAGCCCTTTCATAAGGCGTGAATACACTCCTAAGGGCTCTGCTTAATCACTTCCCAAAAGGCCCTGCCTCTTATTACCACCACGATGGGGGATTAAGTCTCAAGACGTGGATTCTGGGGCACAGTCAGATGATACCACCAATTATGTACATTTGTTTTTTGTTTAGCGTGGGAGATGTTTAATGAATTCTAAATTAAATGGTTTAGCTATCATGATTAATCTTAAGTTATTGCAAGATATTACCTTCTTGTTTCAAATGTTTTCCTTCTGTTTAAATAAGAATCAATTTATGGACCTAATGACTTCTAATGCTAGAGAATGAAGTAAACTGGCTACAGGGCAGATATTTGACAGGTTTGTACTTTCATGGTCTTGTAGATAGTTACAGTTGTGTTTGTTTTAATTGGTAAATACCCCTGCCATCTGAATGTCACATATTTTGAATATTACCCTTGACTGTGTATCATATTATTTGGATCAGGAGAGGCATAGGATTTATTTGAAAGGCTGTTGGGCCACTATTAATATAAAGCAGTACTGTTTTAAGTAATTTTCTTATAGAAGAATTTAGGGCAGCCGTAATTTTTGAATATCCAGAAGATATATAAAATCTCACATTGAGAAAAAAATGAACTGGGAAATTTTCCTTTGTACTGCTTTCTTTGTCAGACCATTCTAAGAATTGATTTACCCTGTGTTGTCAGTAAAACCTCTCTCTTTATTCTTTCAGTCTCCATCTGTTCCTTTTTCATCAGCTTTTTTCACTCTGTTCTAGTGGGAAGGGACCTGAACTTGAAAACAAGAATATTTGCCTCTCTGGGCCTCAGTTTCTTCATCTATAGGATGATTATGAATGTTTTAGGTATGAATATTATAGACTGAATACTCAGTCTTTGCAAGATTATAATTTCATCTTCCTTTTACAATAAGACTACTTTTTATTCAGTGTCTAATACCAGTTGGCTGAGTAAATTTAATCCTGGCACTTGAGTACTTCCATCTTTTGACTATCACTTTATGCTTATAAACAATCAATTTAGAGTTTTGGCACTCCTCTTCTTCTCAGAATTGGTGGCAAGAAAGGTGTGTTATGTGCATTTAAGCATGATGAGGAGTGGCGGGAGAGTAGAATAGAACTGCTTCTGGCTTTTGGTGTTAGCTTACCATGTCTATCCCTGGTCACCAGCCTTTGGACACTTCTCTACCAGATTTCCACAGCCTTGGGCTGCCTACACTTTGATTCTCAGTCCACTCTGGTATCTATCTGTGTCCCTTTGCTTCTTATCTTGACCATGAGGTCTCTTTGGTTTCACTCACACTCTTGGCCCCCTCTGTGGACACAGAAAGGTTTTGCCATGCTACTGTTCATGGCTAGAATTTAAGCTTAAGCTTTTTCCTCCAATATTTTATGGAACATTTCCAACAAACCAAAAAGTTAAAAGGATTTTACGCTGATACTTACCACTTTGATTCTATAGTTAATGTTTTATTATACTTTCTTTGTCAAATACCCATTCATATCTTTGTCCCTCTGTGGTAGGCAGAATAATTGGCCCACCCAATGATGTCCATGTCCTAATTCCTGGAAGCTGTAAATATGCTACCTAACATGACAAAAGAGACAATTATAGATGTGATCACCTTAAGGACTTTGATATGGGAAGATTACTCTGTATTATTCCTTTGGATTCACTGTAATCATATGCATCCTTAAAAGGGTCAGAGTAAGCGGGACGGCAGTTGCAGCAGAGTCAGAGGTTTGAAAGTGCTGTGCTGTTGGCTTTGCAGTTGGAGGAAGGAGTCATAAACCAAAGAATGTGGGCAGCCTCTAGAAGCTGGAAGAGGTAAAGAAATGGATTACCTCTGAACCTCCAGAAGGGACACAGCTCTGCCCACATCTGATTACTCTGTAAGTGAAATTTATTTCAGACTTCTGATCTCCACAACAGTTAAATAATAACTTGATGTTGTTTAAAACCACTCAATTTGTAATTTCTTATAGCTGCAATAGGAAACTAACACGCCTTCCACCCATCCATTTGTCAGTTCATCTTTTAAAATTTTATATATAACACATTTGAAAGTAAGTTTCAGGCACCAGTACACGTTTCTTCCCAGGACTTTAGTACATCTGTCATCAATGAGTTCTGTATTTGTTGATGTATCTTTTTTCTATTGGGGTAAATTAATATACAATTAAATGAACAAATGTTTAGTGTATTTTTCATGAATTCCAAGAAAATGCTGTAATCTCTGAATCTCTGCAGCCAAAAACTCCAATAGAGATAGGGAATCTAACCATTAGCCCAGGAAGTTCCCTCTGTCCCCTCCCAGTAAACTCAAACTCCTCATCCCAGGTAACCACTGTTCTTACTTTTTGCCTCTTTTATGTAAATGGAACTGTGTAGTATGTATTCCTTTTTGTGAGGCTTCTTTCTTGCAGCATGTTTTTGAGGTTCATTCATGTTCTCGCATTTTCAATAGCCTGTTCCTTTTCATTGCTAAGTAGTAGTATATTACATGAATATATCACATTTGCTTATTTGTTTTCCAGTTGGTGGACACCTAGGTTGTTTACAGGTTGCAGTTATGAATATAGATGATATGCACATTCTTGTACAGCCTTTTTTGTGAACAAATATTCTCATTTTCGTGGCTAAATATTTAGTAGAGAAACTTACAAACAACAGTTTTTGCTGTTGTTGTTGTTGTTTTTGAGATGGAGTCTTGCCCTGTCGCCCAGTCTGGAGTGCAGTGGCTCGATCTCGGCTTACTGTAGCCTCGCCTCCTCGGTTCAAGCAATTCTCCTGTCTCAGCTTCCCAAGTAGCTATTACTGTAGACACCCACCACCATTCCTGGCTAATTTTTGTATTTTAGTAAAGACAGGCTTTTATTATATTGGTCAGGCTGCTCTCGAACTCCTTACCCCAGGTGATTGGCCCCTCTCGGCCTCCCAAAGTGCTGGGATTACAGGCATGAGCCACCACGTCCGGCCAATAGTTAAGTTTTATAAGCAACTACTAGAACTTTTTCTAACATGGTTGTGCAATTTTACTTGGTTGCCGTACATTTTCATCAACATTTGATGTTGGCAGTCCTTTTAATTTTAGCTATTGTGTATTTCATTTCATTGATGGTTAATGATATTTGCCAGGCTTTGGCTATTTATAGCCCAGCTTCTTGTAAATGTAACATTTTATCTATTTTGAAATTCAAGTGGTTATTTTATCCTTATACAAGGGTGGAGTTATATGATACTAAACAAAGTGACACTGAGGTCCATGGAAATCAGTCTTCAGTTAATAGCTCAGAGTTCTTTTCTACTAAAAATGTCTATTCTCCCCAACTCAGGCTCATTGTGGGGAGGAAATAAGATGATGATTGAAATAAGGCTACTATTATTTCAATCTTACTAAAATAAGGGGTAAGATTTTTTTTTTTGGAAAATATTTCAAACATATACTGTATTATCACTTCTTGATCTTGATTTGGGAAGCATTTTAGTTACTCTAAATGAGGAAACAAAGAAAAACAAATAAGACAGCATTAGATGGTTAAAACTGTCAACTTTTTAAAAGTAAAATTGAGAAGCATGTCAGAACAGCTTAACTGAAGGAGCGAATGTTAGCATGTTCTACAAAGATCAATGCATTGTTCAGATATGGGGTGCCAACATATTTATCAAAATCCTCTAAGACTTCAAGTTTTGAAGGAATATACTAGTTTTAGATTTCAATTATTTAACTGAGACTCCGTTCAAACAAGGGAACATTTTTGTTATATCAACAGTACTGAACACATGGTTTCTTCTTTTTCTTTTTTTATTCTCTTTGTATCTAGGTTTGTCATGACCCTTCCATACTACAGAAACTCAGCTCCAGGCAAAGTTTTACAGCACAAAGTGTTCACAAACCAATTCTATCTCCTGCCAAAGTGAAGAAAAATCTGATTTTTAGAGGGAAAAATATCTATATCTATCTCCCCGGAGGGAGAATAATGCATTAGAAAGAATAGAAAGATGTTATGTTTCCTCTCCTTCTCAGACCCCCTCCTGTTTTTGTCTCAGCTTCTCTTTGGACTCAACAGGGCTTTTTCCTTAAACAACAAACACTCCGTATCCAAAAGGCCAGCCTCTGGCTTCTCGGTTTAAAGAAATATTTCACATGTGGAGGCAAGAGGGGAGCCAGTATTGTAATCTTTTCCAAAATGCTTAAAGGAAAATGAACTGTGCATACCAGGAGAGTTTTTACCATGATTTCAAATCGTTAGATCCCACTGCTCTGCTTTGAGGCCTATGGTCTCACTTCTTCAGTAGCAATTTGAAAGTTTTTGGTTAACTTTATGAGTGTACTCTGAGAACTCTGTATAATGTGGGCCAATGCTACAGGTTAGCTCATGAAATACATATCCTATTTTTAGTGTCTTCTGTCACTTTCTGAAAATCTCTTCTCAGCTAAAAAATTCTGACTTTTGATCAATAGTGCATTTCTTAACCTTTCAATCTTGACTTATTCCTGCATTGTGCATACTTAATTGGGTTGGATTTGTATATGTGTGTGTGGGGTTGAGGGTGGGGTAGCAGCTGAAAAGGTAGAAGCTTTTCTCTTTCGGTTGTTTACAGGCTGTTAAAGATGACTGACTGAACCATTTAAACATTTCAGGAGGAAAGACCTATTAAAAATAAGTGACCTTGTGCTTAAGCCAATTGATTAAAATTTTAAAATTGGGTACTGAGTATCAATGCTAAGTATTCTCCCTATAGTTTGAGAGCCTTCTGCCAGACAAACGCATTGTATAATAGTCTGGTTTTTCTGGAATGAAATGCCCAATTGAAGCCAAATTAGAAATATCAAAATGTGAAACTTCTGAGAAGTCAGTATTTCTGTTATTAATGTGAAATCACAAACTAAAGTTGTAAAGATGCTTTACAGACGCATGTAGGTAAATCAATATATAAAATACCATGAGTGATTTCTGAATTAAAAAATCTCTACATTGAAGTAGTAGTTGTTCTATCATGTTTTTTATTTGACACCTTATAAGAAGTATCAAAAATATTGTATTATCTTAAAAGTACAGACCATATATTCTGTATTTTCTGACATTGTTCTAATTTTAACTATTCTGTTTAGTCTTTTCAATAGGTAAACTAGGATTTATTGGATTATGACATAGATGGTATATTGTGTTCAACTGAAAATAAAAAAATGAAAATAGGAGAAATAAATTGCTTTCAGAGCTTTCAACTGTAAATCAAAACGCAATGGATCAGAGCAGAGAGATGCAGTCCCCTTACAATGACTTTTCGGCCAAAGGGACACTAAATTATTATTTGATTGACTGTATTAATGTGTAGTGAGAAACTCTTCATAAACTCATGTTTACGACTAATACAAAGCATTGTTTTCCTGTAAGTCTATTTGCCTTCCAGTTTTTGAGCTGCTGTTCTCCCAAAGGATCAAAATTTAATTTCAATCAGTTCAGGTTATCTACCTCCATTTCTTTCCCCAGGGAGACAGGGACGAGATCCAGGACCCCTTTGAGGGCAGACTAGCATCTAATATCTCATGGATGAACACTCTGACTTCCCTCTCTAGACCTGTAAATGTCTCTAGTGTCTGGGACAGAAAACCTTGTTCTTATAGAATTATTTTCTGTCCAATCTACTACTGTCTTGGTAGGATTCATCCCTACCCTCACAGAGCCTAGCTTATCGAAACTCAGCCAAAAAGATTCCTTTTCTCTGGCCTTCTGCTGTCATCCTTGCTGCAGGAGCAGTGACTATAGCATGCCAAACTTTCTGAATAGGGGGCAACTTAGAGATGCCAGAAAATATTGGGGAAACATTCACTTGTTAAATACCTTGCCATTTGTATAGAGAATGTGTCAGCAGGTTGGTATGGGAGTGGTGTGGAGATGGCAAAGATGGGAAGGACAGGTGCCTGGTCTTTTTATGGACAGACTGCCTAGGACAAAGACAAACAATGCCCATGGGACCTCTTCTGCTGCCTCAGCAATTATAGCTTTAAAAAACATTTTTATCTTAAATTTTTAAATTTTTATTTTCTTCTTAATTGGTAAGTAGCAATGATACATATTTATGGGTACAAAGCGATAGTTTGATACATGTATAGATTGTAGAATGATCAAATCAGAGTAATTAGCATATCCATCACCTCAAATATTTGTCATTTCTTTGTGGTGAGAACACTGAAAATCTTCTGTTTTAGCTATTTTGAAATGCACACCATTATTAACTTTCACATTGCTGTGCAATAGAACACCAGCAATTACTCCTCCCGTCCAACTGGGACTTTGCACACATTGTGCAGTGTCTCCTTTTTCCTCATATACTCTCCACTCACCCGCCTCTGGTAACCACTACTGTACTCTCTATTTCTGTGAGTCAGACTTTATCATAGGGATAGACACAACATCCTGTCTGAATCTGCTGGTATTAACCATTTAAACCACAGAACTAACTACTTCTCTTCTGGTTTTACTGTCACAAGCTACCTTCAGACAACTTCACTTTCCACACACCTTGCATTCAGGGAGAGTAGGTTGGTCAGAACTATGTAAGTATTTATTCCACAAGATGAATACTGTTTTTATTTTAAATGAATAGATTGCTTTTCTACTTTATATTCACATCCTTCCTTAGCACTCATGTATTTTATGTTTTTTATTTCCTCTGCCTGTCCTTGATATTCTGGACTAAAAAGTGATTCAGGAGCCTATGCATGCAACCCTATAGAGCACCAAGTGGAGAAAACAAGAGTGTGACTACTGTGTTGATTCCTTGTGCAAATAAAGGGCAGTTCAGGGATTTTCTATAGTTTTTTTTTTTTTTTTGTATTTATGTCCCTGGAATCTCCTTGAACCAATCTTCACTGGCTTTAGATCACACCTCTTCACTCAGTACTTCATCACCTTACTCTCTTTCCTTCAGACTTTCTGGAAATTTTCAACTGTCTCATATGAATTTATAAGTCATCCAATCAGTTACAACATGGCATATTCCAAACTGCTTCTCTTGCCAGGTACATTCATTTGATATAGGCAAACCTTGGAAATGTTGCAGGTTTAGTTTCAGACCACCATAGTAAAGTGAATATTGCAATAAAGTAAGTCACACAAATTTTTTGGTTTCCCAGTGACTATAAAAGTTATGTTTACACTGTATTACAGTCTATTAAGTGTACAATACCATTATGTTTAAAAATGTATGTGCCCTAATTAAAAACCACTTTCCTCCTAACAAATGCTAACAACCATCTGAATCTACAGAGAGACATCTTCTTTTTGCTGGTGGGGCATCTTGCCTTGATGTTGATGACTGCTGACTAATCAGGGCTGTGGCAGCTGAAGGTTGGGGTGACTGGCAATTTCTTAAAATAAGACAATAATCAATTACATGAATTGACTCTTCCTTTCATGAAAGATTTCTCTGTACTGTTGGATAGCATTTTATACACAGTAGAACTTCTTTCCAAATTGGAGTCAATCCTCTCAAACCATGCTGTTGCTTTATCAACTAAGTTTATGTAATATTCTAAATCTTTTGTTGTCATATCAACAACGTTCCCAGCATCTTCACCAAGAGTAGATTCCATCTCAGGAAACTTTCTTGTCCATGAGAAGCAACTCCTTATCTGTTCATGTTTTATCATGAGATTGCAATGCAGCAATCAGTCACATCTTCAGGCTCCACTTCTATTTCTAGTTCTCTTGCCGTTTCTGCTACATCAGCAGTTACTTTCTGCACTGAAGTCTTGAAACAGTCATCATGAGGATTGGAATCAGCTTCTTCTAAATTCTTGTTAATGTTGATATTTTGACCTCCTCCCATGAATCATGAATGTTTTTAATAGCAGCTAGAATGGTGCATTCTTTCCAGAAGGTTTTCAATTTACATTGCCCACATCTGTCAGAGGAATCATTATCCAAGGCAGCTTCATCTTAGGAAATCCATTTCTTAAATAGTAAAACTTGAAAGTAAAAATTACTCCTTGATCCATTGGCTGCAGAATGAATGCCGTGTTAGCAAGCATGAAAACAACGTTAATCTCATTTTACATCTCCTTCAGAGCTCTTGGGTAACCAGGTACATTGTTAAGGAACAGCAATATTTTGAAGGGAATCTTTTTTTTTTTCTGAGCAGTGGGTCTCAACATTGGGCTTAAAATGGTAAACCATGCTATAACAGTTGTGCTTCCACCTAGGCTTTGTTGTTCCATTTATAGAAGGAAACAGAGTAGATTTGGTGTAATTCTCAAGAGCCCTAGGGTTTTCAGGATAATAAATAAGCATTGGCTTCAAATAAAGTCACTAGCTACATTAGCCCCTAATAAAAGCTTATCCTTTGAAGCACTGAAGCTAGGCATTGACCTTTCCTCTCTAACTATGGAAGTCGTAGGTGGCATCTTCCTCTAATATAAGGCTTTTTAATCTACATTAAAAAGCTATTGCTTACCAGCTACTTAGGAGGCTGAGCCAGGAGAATTGCCTGAACCCAGGAGGTGGAGGTTGCGGTGAGCCAACATTGCACCATTGCACTCTAGCCTGGGTAACAAGAGTGAAACTCCGTCTCCCACAAAAAAAAAAAAAAAAAAAAAAAAAAAAAAAGCTATTGCTCAGTGAGCCTCCTTCATCAATGATCTTAGCTAATCTCCTGGATAACTTCCTGTGGAGTCTTCACTAGCACTTGCTGTTTCACCTTGCACTGTACATTATGGAGATAGCTTGTTTTCTTAAACCTCATGACCCAACCTTGCTAGCTTCAAACTTTTCTTCTTCAGAATCCTCAATTCTCAGCCTTGGTAGAATTGAGAAGACTTAGGACCTTGCTCTGGATTAGGTTTTTGCTTAATAATTTTGTGGCTGGTTTGATCTATTTAGACCACTGAAGCTTTCTTCATATTAGGAATAAGGCTGTTTTACTTATCATTCCTGTGTTTACTGAAGTAGTATTTTTAATTTCATTCATGAACTTTTCCTTTGCATTGGCAACTTGGCTCACTGGTGCAAGAGGCCTAATTTTCAGCTTATCTTGGCTTTCAACATACCTTCTTCACTAAGCTTAATCATTTCTAGCTTCTGATTTAAAGTAAGAGACATGTGACTCTTCCTTTCATTTGAAAGCTTAGAAACCGTTGCAGGGTTATTAATTGAGCAGATTAAATACTGTTGTATCTCAAATAATAGGAGGACTGAGGAGAGGGAGAGAGAGAAATGGCCAGCTGGTGAAGCAATTCAAACATACAACATGGATTGATTAAATTTACAGTCATTTTTAGGAAAAGCTCAGTGGTGTCCAAAAACAATTACAATAGTAACATTAAAGACCACTGATCACAAATCACCATAATAAAGTTTGAAATATTGCAATAATTACCAAAATGTGAAACAGAGACATGAAGTGAGGACATGCTGTTGCAAAAATGGTGCTGATAGATTTGCTTGATGTGATTGCCATAGATCTTCAATTTGTTTAAAAAAAAATGCAATATCTGTGAAGTGCAGCAAAGTGAAGTTCCATAAAATGAGGTGTGTCTGTACATTATTTTACTCTTAATTTTTACAAAACTGATCTCTATTATTAATGTGAGCTAATGGTTTTGTAGTGCTCATTATAATCCAGGCAATGTGTTGAGCACTCATGGACACCACTTAATTTGCTTCTCATAAAAGCCCTACGTTATAGGTTGAATAGTGTTTCCCCCAAAAAGATATGGTGAAATCCCAATCCTTCGTACCTCATAATGGGAACTTATTTGGAAATTGGGTCTTTACAGAGGTAATCAAGTTAAAATGAAGTCATTAGGATGGTCCCTAATCCAATATTACTGATACCCTTATAAAAAAGACAAATTGGACATAGGGGCAGATATGCAGAGAAAAAATAATATGTAGAGATAGAAACACAGGAGAACATCAATTGAAGATGAAAGCAGAGATTGGATCAATACATCCACAAGGTGAAGATTGCCAGCAAACCACCAGGAGCTAGGAGAGAGATATCAAACAGTTCTTACTTAAAGCTCTCAGACGGAACCAGTGCTGCCAACACCTTGATCTTGGACTTCCAGCATCTAGAATTGTGAGACCATAAATTTCTGTTGTTTAAGGCATCCAGTTTTTGGTGTTTTGTATAACATCCTTAGGAATAATACTTTCTACAAGAGAGGTACTATTATTGTTCTCATTTTGCAGCTGATGAAACAGACACACTGAGGAATTAAGGGAATTACTTACCTTGGTAAGTGACTCAAACCCAGACACTCTGGCTGTAGTGTTTGTGCTCTTCTACATTTTACTAAATTGACTCTTGCCTTTTCTAGTTAAGAACCATTTTTTTCTTAGCCCCCCCCTTTTTTTTTCCACTGCCTTTGCTAGGTCTTGTTGCACATGTTGCTTCCTCTGTAGTCTTCCCTTGGATACTCTGGCCTTGACTTGCCCAGAGCTCCACTGTGTTCTGTGGGGCAGGCAGGAGATAGTCTTTTGTCTGTGCTGTATCACACTCTCTCAGAGGCCTCTGGAAGTCTTTAGGAAAGCACCTCTTTAGGATTTTAATTATAGTTTTTGTTCCCAAGAATCTGGACATGAATCAGTAGGGAGGGGGCATAGAACAAGGACAAATATGAGTACTGGCTGATTAATTAAAGCCTTTATTTCTCCTCACTCTGTTGAATGAAAGTATAACTGGGTCATGTATGTACATGTATGTCATATATGCATATGTGTACACGGAGAAGGACACACACAGAAAAATACATACCAGGTTGTTGAATAAGAGATGTTCATGTCAGAGAAAGACAAGAAGAGCACATTATTCATGATATAGACCCTTTATTGGGATTTCTGCCCATTTATTTAAATTAAGAGTGTGTAGTCACAGAAGTATATGAAAAGACAGTCACCAAAATGCTGTTGATGATAACTGAAAGGTCATAAGATTTCAGGTGAATTTCTTCTTTCTGAATTTCTCTGGGATATTATTGTTTCCTCTTACAATAACATTGGTGGATCCCATAAAGAGCACAAAAATTATAAAGACAGTATCATTTCCTTTTTATTGGATTCATAAGTTGAATGGACCACAAGATTCTAAATCTCCTCCACATTCTTTCTATAAAAAATATGATGTTTCCTTTTCTTTAAGAACATCTTGGCAATCAGAAGTGTGATGCACAGGATAAGTGCTTAGAGAAGACTTGAAGAGTTGATATTAAATGAATGAGCACATGAAGAAAATGGAAATGTTAATAAAAAGTCACATGGTTAGGCTCTGTCTTGTTTCTGTCATTTGGACAAGCTGAGCAAGTCTGACGTAGAGCAAGAACCTTTCTTTCTCCCCAGTCTGCTCATTTCCGCTTGGCCATATGGATCATAATGACTGAGGCAGTCTGTTCAGGAACCTCTGCCCATGTTACTGGGCAACACATACTAGCCTGACAGAAAATGACTATTGGCAGGTTGTCATCAACATAATAAGCCCATAGTCCAAAGGGAATAAAGTTGGTACTCTTAATAAACAGTTATAGTATTGTTTTATACACTGCAGCCTCCAGTATCTAAAAACCATCATGTAAATATTTTCCCATTTGGTATGAAGAGGTAGAGCATTCCCCATATCTATCTGTCTTTCAAGGTCAGTGAATTTTGTAGAATTCTTTGCCAAGTAGCTGCTGTGATATGAATAAATTTATGTGAAAATGAACTCAGCTAGCTAGTTATTGAACAAGATTTTTTTTAATGGAATGTGCTGACAGGAAAGAAGAAAAGGCAAACATAATGGGTGAATAATAACCTAATGAAAAGAACTATTTTTTTCTTCAGTTCAGGGGAAACAGTAATCTATTTTTTAAAGACAAACTTTCAAAAGTCAAAAGGCAAGGAAGATGGAACTTCAACTCTATTGATACAAAGGAAATAAGTAAGGCATTTCCAAGGAGAAAGAATTATCTGCATGGACATAAAACAGAAGTAAATATTTGCACAGTTTAATTTTTCTTTAGATATAGAAGGACATGAACAGTGGTGCAGTCCACATAGTGTACAAGACAGGTTTAACTGAAATTTTCCTGAGTTGTCTTCAGTACCTCTGTTAGTTGCAATAAAAAAATTTTTTTTTAAATGCCGAATTTTTAAGGAAAATAAGTAGTTGTGCTTCAGGTGGGTCATAAGGAGAATACAAGCCACATAGTTATAGAGCCAGCCCCTGTTTCATCTAGTTTCTTCCACAACCAAAGATGATAAATGCTAATATGTTAAACATTTTAGAAATTGCATTGAATATGTTTCACTGAGTAGAACTTGGTTTTTGTAAGACTGGTGCTAGAATCTCTCTGATCCTTGATTCAAAGTTAAAAATATATGCTATACATGGGGAGAAATGCCAGATATAGGTGACGGGGGAGGAAGGCAGCAAATCACACTGCCACGTGTGTACCTAGGCAACAATCTTGCATGTTTTTCACATGTACCCCAAAACCTAAAATGTAATAACATAAATTTAAAAAATAAAAAAATATATATGCTATAACGTGTGAGCTGACTAGCTGCTTACATTTCTTTGGGCTTCTCTGCCTCAGGGCTTTGTACTTCGTCTTTGTCTTCCCCATCTGCCTTGTATATTCCCAGATGGGAAACTTAGTGCTCGCTCGCGCTCGCACGCGCTCTCTCTCTCTCTCTCTCTCTCTCTCTCTCTCAAACACACACCACTCATGAAAAGTGTGACAGTGCTTACGAAGATGAGATGGTGTTTGTGAGGCAGAAAAAAAGTAACTTCAGCATGAGCCTCAGGCGCTCACATTTCAAAATTCCTTTGACCATCCCCAACAAGTACATGTCTCCTGGTTCCTTGCTCCACTTAGTTGAGGTCTATTTGTTCACATTCTTCTCATTTGCCCTCAGCCCTAGGAGCTCCCCTGCTTGGATCACCCCTTCAGATTCTTTTCCTTCTTCTAGATAGAGGTATTTGGTACTCCTCAACTTCTGTTCCTGACTGCTCCTCCTGGGAACTTTCACCTGAACTCAACCTCATGAGCTACAGAAGAAATGGGCCTTTAATGTAGCACCTTCCAATTTAGAAAGTAAGACTGGCTGTACAGCCAAAGATAAGATTTCTTTACCACGCATTATTTTAGTTTGCTATGTTTTACATTAAGATAAGCTTTCCAATGGCAACAGGAAGGCCATTCCTGAACATTACTGTGGTTCCTCCTAGTTTTACAGCTTTGAGGAGACTGAACAGCCATCTTCGCCACCTTTCGTTTTCTTGGAAAGACACACTGCTTGAAGCAGATGTGTTGGGTTCATGGAAGAGGTTAGGTATGGAGAGATAGAAGGAGTTGAAAAGTGAAGACACCCATTCTCTATTACTTTCTAATTGAAACCTGTGCTTACTACATATTTTAATTGCTGTTATTTATCACTGCATTTTTATTGTATATATAATACAATAAAATATATAATAAAAATCTCTACATTTTTATTGTAGAGATTTTTCTCAAATTTCTGAAGGTCTTTGGCTTTCTGTTAATGTTTAAGGCTGTGGTACTGAGATAGCGATTAGGAGTGCTATGGGTATGACAGTGGCTTCTCAACTGATAAACATAATAATATCATCAGGATTGGGCAGGAGTTTTATTTTTTTAATGAAGCTACTCCCAAATGCCATTACCTATAGTTCTTTTCCTTGGAACAGAGGAATCCCTGGAGCAATATCTTCCAGTTTCTTGACTGCGGAGTGTATATTTGCCCTCCAGAGCTCTAGGACGTAAGTGGGGAGAAGGTAGCTGGAGTTGGGTAGAATCGGGGTTTCATTTGTAGATAGGCAATCCTCTTTATTTCCAATGTAGTTCTTTACCACCATCTTATCTGTGGCTAGTGTCCATTAGTTTATAGCTCCAGAATCTCTTTAATTCAGCTTATTCAACTTACTCCATCTTCTGCTGGAGTTTGTAGAGTGTTCCTATTCCTTAAACATAAAACAGTTGTTTCTATTTTGTGTTTTTATTCATTCTTTGTCTCTTTGTTGCTTTAACTCCTAGTTCAGATGTAACAGGATTTGGGGGACACACACACACACACACACACACACACACACACACACACCCCTTTATGTAATAATTTGTAACCTGGAGTCATTTTTCATTTACTCATCATTTCCACTGAAATTTAGAGAATCTTTGTTTTTAATTCACTGTTCTTGTCTCAGTTTCCTAATCAATAAAATTGAATCTGATTGCTAAGGTCCTTTCCAAATTGAAAGTTCTGTCAGAGGTAATAGGAAGCAGAATAAAAGGTCAGATAGACACTGGAGTTAGGCTCCCTGATTCTTATCACTGTTTTCACCATTGCATAGTCAGAGTTCTCTGGTTGTAAGCCACAGAGACCGACTGGACTTTAAGCAGAAAAGCAAACTATATGGAGGATAATGAATAACAGAATTAATATTAAAGCTGAAGAAATAGTCTCAGGAAATGGGTAGAAAACTAAGGGAGGCTGGGCAGTGGGGTACACAGCTAAGGTCATATCCCAGGAATCACCTGTTGAGGAAACTGCTGCCTCTGGTGCTGTTGCCACTGGACATTTGCCACCAGCACACTCTTAATGTTGTTGCCACTGCCATTGTGAAGAATTTCCTAACTCTCCCTCCATCTTTGTGATTGGTTGTGCCCATGCCCTTAAGCCTCAAGGGATGGGGAGAAGACATTTGTGTCCCCATTTGTGTAGTCAAGGTTCTCCAGAAAAATAGAACCAATAGGTTATTTTACTTTCCCATTTTATTTTGTGTTATACTGTTGGCTCATGTAATTGTAGGGGCTGGCAAGTCTGAAGTCTGTAGGGGGGGTCAGCAGGCTGATAATAAGGTTGGAGTTGATGTTGCAGCTTTTTCTAAATTCCACAGGGCAGGCCAGGCAGGCTGGAAACTTGGGCAGGGTTTCTTTGTTGCAGTCCTGAGGCCAAGCTCCTTCTTTGAAAAAGCTCACTCCTTGCTTTTAAGACTTCTGATTGGATGACATTCCACCACAATGTGGACACTAATCTGTTTTATTCGAAGCCTACTGATTAAAATGTTAATTATATCTAAAGAACACCTTCACAGTGGCATTGAGATGAGTTTTTGACCGAATAACTGGGCATCATAGCTTATCCAAGTTGACATATGAAATTAGCCATTACAACATTCCGTGTCCATAACAAGGTTCCTCTTCAAACATTTTCTAATTTTAAGATGCTAGGTAGGAAGATAAAAAATTACAGGATATAGGGGGAAGATCCAAGATGGCCGTTTAGGAACAGCTCGGAGTTGCAGCTCCCAGAGAAAGTGCAGAGGGTGAGTGGACGCTGCATTTTTATTGCCCACGGACCAGGAGATTCCCAGGCGGAGGTGCCCCATGGGTAGCCAGCACCAGCGCGGTTCTTTTCGTCAGCAGGCCTGCTTTGCCCCGTGGGGCAGATTTTTCAGCGCCCAGGCCGGCAGTTCTCCATACAAAATACACTGATCCGGGTACCCTTTTGGCTGGCGATTGGAGACCCGGGAAGTCGCCCATTCATCTGATTAAAGAGGGGACTGAACAGGGAGCCAGGCCAGGAGATTCCTGGGCAAAAAAAAAAATGCCACGAATCTCAGCGCCCCTGTTTAAGCCGGCGCAGTGAGTCGCTGCAGGGGAAATCAGATCCCAGCGCCATTTCAACAGGCGACAGGGACAGAGCCAACTATTCTAGAAAAAGAAAAAAAAAGGCTCGGAGGCAGGGAGCCAGGTGATCAGGCTCGGTCCCACCCCCACAAAAACAGCAATCAGAAACTCTCTGGATTGAGTGTTTCACAGCAAGCGCAGCTGAACCAGGGACGGTCCAGCTCTGTTGGGGAGGGGTGTCCACCATTACCGAGGCACTCCACCACTAGGGACGCCATTGCTGAGGCAGCCTGCCGTTGCCAAGGCAACCCGCCATTGCTGAGGCTGCCTGTCATTGCCAAGGCAACCCGCCGTTGCCAAGGCCACCTGCCATGACAGAGAGAGTCCGCCTATACAGAGGCGGGCCACCATTGCTGAGGCAGTTCTAACTACACCCATATAAACAAGACTGCAGGGAAGTTCACATGGCAGCTGGGTGGAGCCCACAGCAGCTCAGCAAAGCCTCTGCAGGCAGACTGTGACCAGGCTGTCCCCTTGCTGGGCAGGGCAGCCCTGAAAAAAAAAAAGGCAGCAGCAATCGAAACTCATAAATAAAGCCCTAACTCCCTGGGACAGAGCACCTGGGAACAAAAAGTGGTTTATGAATTCTGCTGCAGCAGACCTAAACGTACCTGCCCAGCAGCTCTGAATGAACAACGGAGCCCACAGTTCAGCACTAGAGCCCCTATAAAGGACAGACTGTCTCCTTAAGCAGCTCCCTGATCCCCGTATATCCAGAGTCACCTAATAAAGGAGAGATCAGACTGACATTTGGCAGGTATCCTTCAGGGACAAAAATAGCAGAAGAAGAAACTGGTAGCAACCCTTACTCTTCTGTAGCTGCGGCAGGCGATCCCTGGGCAGGCAGGGCCTAGAGTGGACCTCAGCAGTACTACAGCAGAGGGGTCAGACTGTTAGAAGGAAAACTAAGAAACAGAAATAACTTCATCATAAACAAACAGAACGTCCACTTGAGACCCAATCTGAAAGTCGGCAATCTGAAAGCAACTACAAAGACAACAGGAAGATAAATACATAAAGATGGGAAGAAACCAGCGCAAAAAGAATGAAAACACCCAAAACCAGAACACCTCTCCTCCTACAAGGGGTCACAACTCCTCACCAGCAAGGGAACAAGGTTGGATGGAGAACGAGTGTGACGAAATGAGAGAATCAGACTTCAGAAGGTGGGTAGTAAGAAACTTCTGTGAACTAAAAGAACATGGTCTAACCCAATGCAAAGAAACTAATAACCTTGAAAAGAGATTTGACAAAATGCTAACGAGAATGGACAAAATAGAAAGGAATATAAGTGAATTGATGGAGCTGAAAAACACAACATGAGAACTTCGTGAAGCATGTGCAAGTATCAAAAGCCAAATGACCAAGCAGGAGAAAGGATATCAGAGGTCGAAGATCAACTCAATGAAATAAAACAGGAAGGCACGAATGGAGAAAAAAGAGTAAAAATGACTGAACACAGTCTCCAAGAAATGTGGGACTATGTGAAAAGACCTAATCTACGTTTGATAGGTGTACCTGAATGCGACAAAGAGAATGAATCCAGGCTGGAAAATACTGTTCAGGATATTATCCAGGAAAACTTCCCCAACCTAGCAAGGCAGGCCAAACATTCAAGTCCAGGAAATCCAGAGAACACCACAAAGATATTCGTCAAGAAGAGCAACCCCAAGGCACATAATCGTCAGATTCACCAGGGTTGAAATGAAGGAGAAAATACTAAGGGCAGCCAGAGAGAAAGGTCAGGTTACCCATAAAGGGAAGCCCATCAGACTTGAATGTTACCTCAGCTTCATTGGTCTGGAAAATGAGAATTCTGAGGTCTTCCTAAACATCAGATTCAGGACACTAATCCCTAGCAAGGGAGATGCTTGTCCTTTATTAGATGTTTCCTATGCTTTTTTTGAGGGAGCTCTGTCTCAACTTCCTTTTTAAAAAATGATTAGTGTAAATATCTTGGGTTTTTGGAGTCCACTCATGAGTGTAGAAAAGAAAGAAAATAAAATTTAAAAAATCTTCTTTTATATTAGGATTAAATAAAAGTCCTTTCAGATAAATGAAATTAAACTATTTTAAGCTACTTGAATGAATTTAGGGTGCCATGGAAATTAGTCTATATTCATAAAAGAAACTTAAGTTTTGAACATTACTTAAAAAAGTTATGTTTGCTAGACCGAACACTTGTATCTATTATAGAAAGATAAAGATTAAATATCATATGCAGGCCAGGTGTGGTGGCTCACGCCTGTAATCCCAGCACTTTGGGAGGTTGAGGCAGGCAGATCATGAGGTCAGGAGATTGAGACCATCCTGGCTATAGTGAAACCTTGTCTCTACTAAAATACAAAAATTAGCCAGGCATGGTGGCATGCACCTGTAGTCCCAGCTGCTCAGGAGGTTGAGGCAGGGGAATCGCTTGAACCAGGGAGATGGAGGTTGCAGTGAGCTGAGATCGTGCCACTGCACTCCAGCCTGGGGAAAGAGTAAGACTCCATCTCAAAATTAATAAATAAATATAAAAAATAAATAAAACAATAAAATCATATGCAATATGCAAGCCTTTTTTTTTTTTTTGCAAGCCTTTCATTGTGGACAAAAACATCTAAAGGCTAAGTGTATCTGAAAACATTAAATATAGGAATTAATCCCATTTTCCTGATGTAAATTGGATTTTAAACATTTTGCTCTAGAAGTTAGGCCTACAACTAGTTGAAATGGAGAACAAAGTGATTTCGGGAGCTGGTAGAGGGTCAGACCTGTATTTTTTAACTTTTAATGTTCATTCAAATTACCTGGGGGTGTTTTCCAAATGCAGATCCTGATTCAGTAGCTTTGAGGTGAGATTTGAAAGCATATATTCCTAGTAAGCTCTTAGGTGAGACGGATACTGCTGTCCACATACCAAGCTTTTAGAATAAAGGGCTGACCACCAATGTCGGTGGATGTCACAGCTGAGAAGCCAAACACCACCCATTAATCAGAGTACTTGGTCGTTTATTGTTGGTAGTCATGTATAGCCATTAATGATATTGTACCTTGGCAGCCAATAGCTAGAGCAGGCTTCTACATTAACCAGAGACCATTCTGTGTACATCTCTGGCAAGAACTTGGTATCTATTGTTCATCAGAACTATTCTTCCTGGAACTTGACAGCAAATGTCTCATTTCATTTTTAGAGCAATTCTAAATGAAGCATACACTAGAGCCCCCTTATACATTTGGGGAAGCAAAGCTTCAAAATATATAACTTGTCATGGCTAGTAAGTGGTGGAGTCAGGGTTTGAACCTTGGTCTGTCTGACATGGAAGCCCATGTTTTTACCAATATACCATGTGCCAGTCATGTGGGACAGCTTTCATGCTATTGCCTTTTCTTTTGCTATTATAGGCTATTTTTTACTTTTAAAAGTGTTTATTTAAAAAAAACCAAATCCAGTTTTAAAAATCTACACAAAATTGTTCATTAAACTTTCCTTTACATCCTGTTTTCCCATTTTATTCTGTATGTCGAAATTGTTCTCTATTCTGCAAAGACCTTGATGCTTTGTGCTGAGCTGACTGACAAAGCCTTATGATTAAAAAACTGATTTTAAAACTAACCTGTTCCTCTTTCCACAAAGCCCCGGCCTTTGATCTTCTCTCAGGAGCAATTTCCAATCAGCCCTTTTTTCAAAGTTGTAAATGTTTGGCATTCATTCCTACCTGTGCTCTCTCCCTCTCCCCAGAAGAAGAGATTGGGACCTTCAATTCCCCATTGTCATTATTGTTCTATTGGAAGTTTTAGTGTAGGATGTGGTTTTCTACAGTGAAGGTGAAATTAAATATAGCAAACCTCATGCTCTGCTGTGTTTGCACACTTTACAACTAAGTGAGGTTTTGGGTAATTAACTAGTTCACTTGATCTACGCAAATGATACCACATTAATTTAGCACATAAAAAATTATTGTTTTTATTTGCCCCTCTTTACCCAGACATTGGTAGTATGATTCAAAATAGCCAGCTAATTGTAAAATTGTTATTTTACCTTGTGATACAAACTTGAAAAAATCTGGTAGTCTATCATAAAAAAAAAAAGAATGAGCAAATTAGTTTATTTTAGATTCTGTTTTACTATTTAACTTTTCCTTAAAGGCAAACCAAAATGTAAAATCAGTATGATTAAGGCTACTTTGGTTGAATAGGGTAGAAACTTTGAAGCCCATCTTCTCATCCTTCTAACTGTGGGCATATTCTATTGAAGTCCCTAAAAAATCTCACAGGTCTGATTGATGACGATTGACTTAGTCATTTTTCTCTCAGGAATATTTATTTTAACTGAAATATC
This sequence comes from Sapajus apella, assembly GCF_009761245.1. Classification (NCBI taxonomy): domain Eukaryota; kingdom Metazoa; phylum Chordata; class Mammalia; order Primates; family Cebidae; genus Sapajus; species Sapajus apella. The sequence goes on from NW_022437018.1 coordinate 6,192,786, forward strand.
TGATCTTTGAAAAAATGATTAGTATCCATTAATAACTGAGTATTTGAATTTTTGTGAATATTTGAAGCTCCTCACCTAGTATTTTATTCAGGAACTAAGATTAAGCCAATTCTGTTTCCTAAAATGAAGTTATAGGGTCTTGAGTTAATGGAAATTTTAAAAGGGAAGGGTAGAAAGATATATGAGTTTTGAAATTGCTTCTTGTTCTTCCTTGCTGAGGCCTCTACTCAGTACTAGGTGTCTAACTGTGGCTTAACCCAAACTAGGGGACATCTGTCAAATGACTAAATATACACTTCTCAGGACTGTATACAACAGTCACCTGCAAAGCTACCACAGCTGAGACCTGTTGAGGAGGAAGGAGTATGGTCTTCATGGTTGTCATTTTAGAAGGATGCAGAGTTGATTTTAATAATAGAGCTGAGAATTACTGAACAAAACCATTGAAAATTGCTCATTTTATTCTGGTCATCTTTGTAATGGATTTGGGTTCTCAGCAAATTATGAACCTGGATTATTTTTTAAGAGATTGGTTCTAAATCAGAATTGAGAGTTTTATTGTTCTAAATACATATGGCATAGGACTTACCCGATCTTCTTTAAATTCAGTGATTGAAAACAATAGCTATAATTTACTGAATAACTACTTTGGGTAGGTATCGTCGTCATCAACATCATCATCATCATCAATGCCAACACTGACAAACACTTGCTAAGGTGTGTACATTTAGTTCTTACTAGACACTATGATGTAAGCATATGACACCCCTTTTCACAGATAAGAAAACTGAGTCATAAAAAGGACAAGGTTACTCCTCCAAGGCTACACAGAAAATATGTGTAGAGTTCTAGCCACACATATGTGTTAAATATATACCCTTATTTTACAAATGAAGAGTCTAAGTTTGTAAATGGTTAAGTAGGCAATATTAGATACTGGAAAGCAACCTAAAGTCAAGCCAAAATAATATTTATTCAGTGTGCGTAAAATAACCTTTTTCTCTTGTCACCTGTGAGGGCTTGAAGCACAGCACTCAAATAGAATTCTTCCTAAACAAATGCTATTTTGGAAAGAAAAAAGCTAGTAAACACTGTGAGTTTAAAAGATTATATATACCAAAACAATTGAAATGCATAGATACGGGTTTGGGGATTATGGAGAAGACTGGCATGGATATCAGTTCATATCCCCTGCTTTAAATTTTACATCCAGCTTTATTTTAAATGTATAAGTATGTTAAGCCATATAATTCCCTGGATTATTTACATTCTAGTCAGGGTGACTGTTGAAGGATATTGTAATTACAAAGTACAGTTTCCAAGCTGAATGAAATTGCTTGTTGTGTAATAGGTCTAATCTCTGAAAATGTCAAAAACAAATACTAGGAGGTCATGGTTGGAGGTAAAAGATACGTAGCCCTCCTAGTTAGCATATGAAATGAAGATTGGCCTCTGAATTGATTGAACCATTTTCTTCTACTATTTGTCAAACTCAGAGAAAACATTGAAATTTGAAGTACGTTTTCCTTTCCAATTTTTTTTTTTTATTTCTCAGCATAGTATTATAAATTGGCTACTTGTCCATCACGTTCATGATTACACAATCAGCAACTCTTTGGGTGGTAGAATGAAACATAGCTAACTACTAAAGTTCAGTGTTTGTGAGATTTTATTGGCTGTCTGAGCAGAGAGCAGTGTCTTCCCAGTTCTGTGTCAGCCACTCTAATGTACCAGGCTCTTCTTCTCTGCCCCATTCCGACATCTACTTCTCTTTTGTTTTCTTTTTCCTTTTTTTTTTCCCCTGAGATAGAGTCTCATTCTGTCAACCAGGCTGGAATGCAGTGGCACAATCGTGGCTTACTGCAGCCTTGATATCTGGTCATAAGTGATGCTCCCACCTCAGCCTCCCTGGTAGCTGGGACCACAGGCATATACCACAACACTGGCTAATTTATTATTATTATTGTTATTGTAGAAACAGGGTCTCCGTATGTTGCCCAGGCTGCTCTTGAACTCCTAGGCTCAAGCAATCCTCTTGCTTTGGCCTCCCAAAATGCTGGGATGATAGGTGTGAGCCACCTTGCCTGATCTTTAACTCCCATTACTTAGTTCAACTTCATGAGATGATTCAGTAAATGTTGGGCAGGTGGCAGAGATACATAGGATAGTGTTAGGTATTATAGGCAAAATAGGAGCACAGAGTATGCAATTATAAGTGAAAGACAGCAAAAATTCCATTTCCTTGCTAATATTTTCTCACGTGAAATGAATTGTTGTATATAATCAGCACTTAGCTGGTCCATTCCTATGTGATCGTCACTTTCTGGAATATAAGTGTCTAAATTTATGCGGAAATGAGAAGAGCTTAGTTTCTTCCAAATCCATTTTTCATTTTGACGTCAATCTACATTTACATTTCTCTTCACTCCTCTTGTCTGATTCCAGTACTTCTACTGGAGGAAAAGAAGGAAGATTTCACAACCTAATTTCTTAAATAATTTGTTCTGGTTATCTACTGCTTCATAACAAACTATACACATGATATTTATTACATCTTATGATTTCATGAGTCAGTAATTTTGGCAGGACTTTGTTAAGCTGTTCATTTTGTTTGTTCTCAATTAATAGAGGAATTAACTTTGCTTTAGTTTATGGGATACATTCTTGACTATAATAGAGACTAGGATGCAAGATGAATACCCTGCATATGTAGATTACCTTAGGAACCATACAGGAAGTTCTCAAATTTTTCTCTTTTTTTAAGTTGTGGTAAAGTACACATAACATATAATTTATCACTTTAACCATTTTTAACTGTACAGTTTAATAGTGTTAAGTACATCCACATTTTTGTGCAGCCAATCTTCAGAACTCTTTACATCGTACAAAACTAAGCTCTATGTTCATTAAACAATAAATCTGCATTCTTCCCTCACCTTCTAGCTCTTGGTAACTACTGTTCTCTTTTCTATCTCTACAAGTTTGATTACTGTAGGTACCTTATACAGATGGAGTCACATAGTATTTGTCTTGTTTGGCTGGCTAATTTCTCTTAGCATAGTATCCTCAAGTATCATTCATGCTATAACATGTGTAAAAAATTTCCCTTTTAAGACTGACTAATATTCCATTGTATGTGCATACCACATTTTGTTTATCCATTCATCTGTTGGTGGACACTTAGTTGCTTTCACCTTTTCCCTGTTGTGAATAGTGGATGTGCAAGTATGTCTTTGAAGCCCTGCTTTCAATTCTTTTGGATATATGCCAGAAGTAGAGTGGCTGTATCATATGGTAACTCTATTTTTATTTTTTAAATAGTTGCCATACTGCTTTCCATAGCAGCTGTACCATTTTATATTTACATTTCTATCAGTAGTGTACAAGTGTTCCAGTTTTTCCACATCCTTGTCAATACTTGTTCTTTTCTTTTTAAATATTAGCCACTATGGGGGATGTGAGGTGGTATTTTATTGCAATTTTTTAATTTTGTGATTTCCCTAATGATTGGTGGTGCTGAGCATTCCTTCATGCGCTTTTTGATCATTTGTATCTTATTTGAAGAAATGTCTATTCAAGTGATGTGTCCATTTTCTAATTATATTGTTTTCATTTTTGTTGTTCAGTTATAGGAGTTCTTTATGTATGTGGAGATGAACCCCTTGTCAGGTGATGATTTGAAAGTATTTTTTCCCATTTTGTGGGTGGCCTTTTTTCTGTTAATTTTATCGTTTGATGCACATCAATGTTAAATTTGAGCATAGTCTGACTTGCCTATTTTTACTTTTGGTGTCTATACTTTTGGCATTAATTTTAAGAAATCATTGTCAAATCCAATGTCATGAAATTTTACCCATATATTTTCTTCTAAGAGTTTTATAGTTTTACTTTTAGGTTTGTAATCCATTTTGAGGTTTTTCTGTACATAGCATAAGATAAACGTTCAACTTCATTCTTTTGCATATGGACATTCACTTTTCCCAGTACCATTTGTTAAAGAGAATATCCGTTAAATGGTCTTGGTACTCTTGTCAAAAATCATTTGACTGTACATGTGAGGGTTTATTTTTGGGTTCTCAGTTCTATTTTCATTGGTCTGTATGTCTGTCTTTATACCAGTACCACATTGTTTTGACTACTGAAGATTTATAAGTTTTGAAATCAGGAATTATGACATTCAGTTTTGTTATGCTTTTTCAAGATTGGCTATTTGAAGTCCCTTGAGGTTTCATATGAATTTTAGGATAATTTTTTCTATTTCTAACAAAAACCTACTGGGGTCTTCATAGGGAATGCATTAAATTTATAGATTATTTTGGGTAGCATTGACATCTTAAATATATTTAGTCTTCCAATTCATGAACACAGGATATATTTCCATTTATTTGTGTCAAATTCTTAACGTAGATTATAAACAAGGAAAAAAACCCTTTGCTACTGTATATAAGGAAGAAATTCAATGGCTTCGATTTTCTGCCTTAGCGTAAAGCAATATTTGAAGCATTAAAATTAAATAGATCTCCCAATCTTACTCCAGGGTTAAAACAAAAACATCACACATCAAACTTTATTTAAATAATATCTCCCATTGGCAACTTTTGAAATGTATCAACATCTCTTCCTGGCAATTGAGCATTATCTGTAGCCTTGTTATTTTCCATGTCTCCAGAAATATCTGTGAATGAACATCCTGAGATTTATCTTGATATAATCATAAAGAGAATATATATTCATGTAAGACTCCAAACTCTTTGAGAAAAAGAACAATATCCCATTTATCTTAATACTTTCCCTCCTCATACTCAAATATTTTTTGGTTACTGGAACCAAGGGGACAAACAAAATTAATTGCCAACTACCTAATCATATCAACAGTTTAACTCTTAGCAAATATCTAATTGTTTTATCGGATCTTTAAGAATCTACACCCAGATCAGCAGAGGAGTTTAACCTTGTTTCAAGCTCTGTTTCAGGGAAAAATTCTAAGTAAGCACTTCAGCATTACGTCTTATGTTGGGGAGCACTAACACCTTATTGTCATTCACCATCTCTGGCTCATACTCTGAAGGCAAAGAGGTTTTTGCCTCAGTAGCATTTGCTCATCTCTACTCAACAATGACTAATTCAAGTTGCCCATTGGTCTTGATAGAGTTGTTTTTAAGTGCTCAAACTATTTACTTTACTTTGAAGTAATGTAAGCACAATTATAAGAATAAAAAGCATTTAAATACTTTTAAAATATAATTTTTCTTGGCAGATTCATGAGCTTTTTTGTGCTATTATGGGCACAATTAATACCAGTATGTTAAAAGGTGAAGTAAATGAGAGGTTTCAGATGAAAAAGTAAGCCCTCTAACAAGTGTACTGTGCTTTATCATAAATTAATAACAGGAAAAAAGAATAAAACAAATCAACTTCATCCAGATTAGTTATAGCCTAGAAATTCTTTAGAGACTAAATCTTTGCCAGTATTACATTTCTGTTTTCTCACTGTGTCATGCAGTACAATCAGGAAATACATAGAATTTTTGAATCCCTTATAGAAAAAGCAACTCTCTTTTCTTCTTATACAAACTTGAGGTAGCAAAATAACACTAATGGTTTTTATGATAAAGACATTTTTGTGGTTTTACTGGATAATTAATAAAATAAAGAAATGGCTAATCTGTTTTCCATTGCCACGAGATACCCCATCTTAGAAACGTGATTTTTCAGACATCTTCTACTCAATTAGAATAGGTTTGCCATCTTATATGTAACTATTACTTAAATCATGAGATTATCGAAGTTCAATGTCTATACAAAAGTGGCTCCAGCTAAGCTTTCATGCTAAGTACATGTAAAATGCCATCATTTAAAATTTTATCAGGTAGATTATCATAAAATACAGACTCCAGAAACGTAGTGTGTTTTACTGATTTCTCTAATTTGTTCAGTTTTCCTCTAGGGGCACTAATATACTTCTAAGGAATAGCAGACCTTGAAATCCTAGGTCTTTCTGTAAATAATGAAAGGAAAGGAATGTGGGATGAAAAAGAAAACCAAGGGAAGGCTGCAGAAATAGCTAATTAAATGAGAGGCTTGTCCTGGGTAGAATGGAATTGAAGAACATAGGCATGCTCACTGAGCCTATGGAAAGCCAGCCACAGCCAATTTAAAGATCTGTTTTTTACCACTACAATGAATACTTTAAACCCTTTTTTTAGGTCCCATAACTATGGTGTATACATTTACTTGCAACAGCATGTCAGAGAGTTGTGGAAATGGACCAAGTTCATGAAGGGTCTAACACAGAAAAGCAGATTTTTAAAATTTCAAGTTCTAGCCCAAATGGTTGATAGAGACATGTGCAACATTGTGTTGACATGAGTTCTGAAGTTATATTCCAGGCTCACCACAAATGAGTATTGTGACATCTGCATAGGTGAAGGAGAATGAATAGATGCTATGCATGAGATATTTGTTATCCTTAGTTACAGGTACCATGTTAGGAGTTTCTCAAGATCAATAATACAGTAGCAAGAAAGAATATGCCCCAAAACAACAAAGTTCATTAAGGATGTACATTTGATTCTGTCCTTTCCTATGGAATTTTAATATGTCTCTCCCCAGTATGCTTCAACATTTGCCAGGAATCTTAGGGATGTTGAAATAAAATTTACGTATTTAATTTTCAATCCTTGAGGTTAAAAATGCATTTATTTATTCCCAAAAAGCAACCTGGTTTCATTTTCTCTTACAGTAATAGTTAAAAAGCAGCCTTAACAAATTTAGCACAACCACCCTGCTTTATACATATTCACAAGTCCATCCAGGACAGAGTGCACAGTATGAATGATTTTACTTAGTTTGTTGTTTTTAATTTCCACATAATTAAATCTAATGACTTTTAATCACAATCCTCCTAAGTATCAAAGAATTGCCTACACCTTGAAAGTTCTTGAACTTTTTTGAAATTGCCCTTTTAAAAAGGATCATGGGGCGGCTGCTGGAAGGTTTTCTTCTCGATTTACAACTCAGGCATAGATTTAAGGACAGTGTAATTACCAGATACAATCCCTAAACAGAATTGAATTGCTTCCTGGGTGCCAACCTTGTTGCAGACTGACCTTCAAAAGGAACAAAACAACACTGCAGCTCTGCGTCCTTGTTAGATTTTAGCAGGATACAAAACTTTTTTTTCCCTAGGCACAAATGAGACAAGGAAAGCTGTTGTTGCTTATCCTTTGAGAATTTTTATCTACTTTGTCAGAGGATAAGAAATCCCAGTTATCATTGCCTTTCCTTAAAAACAAAGCAAAACTTATTAAGAGAGCTATTCTGAAAGATCTACAATAAATCATTTGCTCTGAAAATTGAATCAATCTAACAGTCTCGAAATCAACCACCTACTTGTTTTTCCCTGAAGAAAACAAAAATCATTTATTGTCCATGAGGCCGCAGTGGGAGATGGACCATGGAAAACCCTAAGTCAGGAAATAGGATCTCATCTCCCAGGTTAGTTCATATTCTGGAAATAATCAAGTTGAATTTCTCTACTTTACTGTGCTAAAGATTTCTTCACTGACAGGTTTTCTTTTTCTCCTCACCAATCATTATGTATAATAAGTGTTAGGTTGTTATATCCTTTCTTTTTCTACGGAAATAAAGCATTTTGCTATATTCAACATTCTCATTAGTGTTTGGATAATTAGCTGGTGGGCTGGGAAAAAATTCTACAAAAGTCAGTTGGCTGGTAGAATTTGCAGGCCAGAGGTTTTTACTGCCTACACATATACATAGACATACATAAGTACACATGTGTACCTGCATGGACACAAACACACACACTTTCATATGCTGGAATGTATGTGTGCACACATACTCTTTCTCTCCATTCCTTCATATCATACAAAACAGCCAAATGCAATACAGTAACTATTAATAGCCAGGCTTCTAATTGCTTTTCTAAGGTGGAAAATGAGGGCAGGTAAGGCATTTGTAGCAATCGGAATAACTTTCGTTTCTTAATTGTAACCATCCCTACGTGTCTCTCTCATTTGCACCCCCACTCCACCGCTACTACGCCTCCATATCATTCCACACATATTTAATAAAAGTATTCGACCATGTTCTCTGGCAATAATTATTTCCACTCCCTTATACAAACACACTAAAAAGATACATTCTTAAAAGCTTTTTCTGTTTAAATCTTGCAGTGTACATGACAAAATGTGAGGCATCTGATAGGCAGCCAGCCACCTGTGAAGAACATTTTTAAACAGATGGTGCAGCAACAAATTATCCAAATGTAGACATCACAATATAAACCTGGAAAATATTCAGGGATGTGGATTATGATAATCTTCATGACCAAGACCCATTGGTCAGTTGATTCTGGCTAGAATGAAATAATCTGATGAGAGTTTAAAAAACATAGGCTAGCAACTTTATTTTGGAAAAGAAAAGTTGCTCTTAAGATTGTGAAGGAGTCAGTCCTACATATTTCACACACCTCATCCTTTCTGGCACTTGCATTTTTTCCCCTTGGCAACTAGCTATCCCTGATGACCTCTGTAATAGACTAATGAAGACTCTTCACATCCTGGCGTCTGCCTGCCTTCCCTATTCTCTCCTTCCCCGTCTTGGTCCTTAGCAGGTCATGCTCTGCTAGTACTGATCCATTCTCCAGATGCTCTGCACTTGTTTTTATCTTCTCCTGGGCCTTCATAGATGCAGCTTGCTTTCTAGGATACCTATTCTGCCTTTCTTAAGTGTAACATTCCTATTTAGCCACCTAAATGCTCCTTGTATGTCACCCTTTCTGTGAAGATTCTCTGAATATACGATCACCCTTCTCCACCAAAGCAGAGTAAAGAACTTCTCCCTCCCCATAATCCCTGTTCCATGTTATCAACATTATCCTTACACCCAGCTCCTTCCCTACACTGTGAGCTCAGAGAGGGGAAGCGTCTGCTTCTTATCATCTCTCATTCCCAGCACCTGGCCTGGTGTCTGGCATATATTCAATCGTCAGTAAACATTTGTTGAACAAAATGAGAGATGGTTACATATCTGTCCTGATACTAAGTTTCTGCAGGTCAGGACCATGTTTAATATGAACCAGCAAAGTCACTTTCAAAAGTACCTAATTAATGTCACTGGACTTACTTGTAAGGGAGTGGAAAAAAATAGCACCAGCAGTCAAGTGAATAGAGTTCTAGTCCCTTCCCTGCCAACAATTCATTGGCAAGTTAGGATAAGTAATATAGTTTTTCTGAACATCAGAGTCCTTTTATGAAAAGTGGAAAATAATCACACATTTCCTGTTTCCATTATAGGCCACTAATGAGGATCAAACACATTTTCTAGATTGGGAAGTGCTTTGTGAAACAAGAGGCAGGATAGTGTAGTGAGGATGAGCTCCTGCTCTTGAGTCAAATGGGCTGTTACCTCTTGGTTGTGTGGCCTTGGGTACACGTTACCAAAATACCATGGGTTGGTTTAGGTCCTGCTCTCAGCTGAGAAAGCCAATCACTGAAACAATGAGTATTTTCAGGGTTGATGGCTTTATTTGGGTGCTGCAAACAAGGATATAGGAGATCAGTCTCAAATCCGACTCCCTTACCAACTAAAATTAGCGGTTTATATAACAGAAATGTAAGTGCATGCAGAAGAATAGGAACTAGAGACGGATAAGGAAGATGAGTTGGTCAACAAGAAGCAGGTGGTTGGTTAGACAATCATGATGGGTGAGGGGTCTGGCTCCTCATTGTCCAGATGCAGTGATCTGGTAAGTTTCAGTTCCTTGATACTGTCTGGGAGACCTGATGTTTGGTTTCCAGAGAAAGGAATTCAGATAAGGCAATGGTAACCTTCTCAAGTTTTAAGATTGGGAAGATGATTTACTATGCTTATTCAAAAGAAACCATAAACATCAGTTCTGTGGGACAATTAGGCTGGTTTCAGTTAGTTTACATCTCTGAGTCTCAGTTTCCCATCTGTAAAATAGAGATAATAGGGTCTGCCTCATGAAGTTGCTATGGAGTTTAAATAATTTGTGTGAAGCATGTAGTGTCATCTTAATAAGTAGTAAGTCCTAACAGATGATAGTTTTTAAAAAATGACAGTGTAACAATTTATATAAATATAAGATTTTATTATTACCATTGATGAATTATTCTTCAACTTTAAGACCAGTAAAAAGAGTCATTCAGATCTGGAAAAGAGAATATCATGCTCTCTCTTCCCCTTTTATGACGTTTCTTCCAGCCAGTTCTTGTGACCGTGTTGTCACAAGCAAGAGAGTCCACAGCAGATGATAATAGATTCCCTTTCCACAGGTGTGCAAACGATATGGACAGCATATAGACTTCAGCATTGTCAGGTGTTTCATCTGAACCGTCAGACATTTCTCACTTAGAAGTAGGACTACTGTGATAGACAAGAAAAGTGCATGTATCTAGGCATTCCTAGGGATGGACAGGTCAATTCCCTTTTCAACTTGCTGTTGTTTGCCATCACTGGTACTAGACATCTGCCTCAGGCAGCTCTGACTTAAGACTTTTCTAGGACTCTTTCTACCCTCCCGAAGCCTGGACACAGCTTTTCTTTATTAATCAAAGCAAAGTTAACATTTTTAAATCTCAAGACTTGAGCATCAGATAAGGCAGTTGCAACAAGAAAATGTGAAATTGAATGTGAAATTCACTAAACATCTATCGCTGTGACCCTTTATGAGTCCTTTATTAACCACCTTTATCCTTAGCCTTGGATTAGGAACCAACTCTCATTCTCTCCTACAGGCAGGAGACCTTGTGATCATGTCTCCACTATTTTTTTAGAGTTTAGACTCCTGTTTCCCTGGGATGCATTAGAACACCAACTTCTATACCATTTCAGAAAGCACACTCATCACCAACTGTAGGGTAGGACCTCATGATGTTTAGCAATGTGTTCTCCAAAATTGGACTCACTCAGTCTTAAAAGATTCCCATATACAAAACACTATACTAAATGTGGGGAAAAAAGGCTCATTGAAAGCACAGTTCTACCAAAGATAGCCCCACTATGTCTCTAGGCAAAATACACATCTGCAGGCCTAAAAAGGGTCACTCAAAGTTTTCCCTTGCAAAATTAAGGAACAGACTTAAACTCAGGCTAAATTCTCACTTACTTCAAAATAGACACTGCCTGTGCCCACTGCACCCTCCTTGCCACTTTATAATCTTCCACTTTGAAATAAAGATTTAGACTCCATCTAAATGGAGCTACTAGAGGAACAGGAAAAGCTACTAGAGCATTCAGTGGGGAGTTTATCCTTCCTTCATTTTATTAGGAGAACAGGAATCGTGTTAAGAAGCAACTAACCTGTCACCTAATTTTGAGCAGAAAGACCAACACAGTTAAATTATTATTTCATTTTTTGGTTCTTATTTGGAAATTATTTTAAGTAGTCCTTAGAGATTTAAAAAATTCTCAAGAAGTATTGTCAAGCAGTCTTGCCATTATAAAACACCCATTGTGACAAAGTGAGTAAACACATACTTTTCCCTGATTTTCTGGAGAATGTTCCAAACAGGACATATTGGGAAGGCAAATAATGGTGTCTGCCAATAAAAACTGTTGCTTCCCAAATAGTCTTCACATATCAGGAGATAACCTGATGCTAACATTTTATCAGGGAAAGATAAAAAATAGTATAAGATGTTAATTGCGAGTGGAAGAAAATGAACTCTGGATTCCGTTGCAGGTGGGGCTTGGGTTCTAATCCCAGCTCTGCTGCTTATTAGCTGCATGAACTTGAGAAAATTATTTAACCTCTTCTTGACTAAAATAACTTCTGTATAAAGCGAAGATAATAGAATTGTGATCAGATTTTAAGATTGTGCATGTAACTAAAGATGGTGCACATGCAGTCATGGTGCCCGGTGTGAAGCTCAGCATTCAATATGACATTATTGCTGCTGCTGTTGTTATTACTATAAGAAAAAAATACCTAGCCCAAAGAAAAAGAAACTTATTCCCGTGACTAGTAAAATACTTCTTCTTTCCAAGATCCTTGAGACTCTAGTTGCACTTAAATATGTGGGTGCAATGTCCTAGAATGGGATAACAACAAGTCTTTCCTTCAGAGGAACTTGCCTCTGAAAAAAAGCAACACAAAACGAAAACAGCCATCTCTTCTAAATCTTTTGGATTTGGTTCATACCACCTTGTGGGTCTCTTCTTTAAAATTCCACCTTGTGTTTTTTATGCCTTTGAAGTTCATATAAAATCAATATGTAGAAATCAGCTTTATGAGTATTAAATTTCTGCAAAATACTTCTGTTTGGAATTCAAGTCTCACGAAGCACTGATCCATGCTTTTTATTACTAATAAATGGATGCTGTGCTTCATTAAACTTGTTGTGTAGTAGGTAAAAGACCATGAAATATCCAAATAATTCAGGGATGGCTCCCTTAAAGTCCCCTGGGAAGAAGAGGGATGGCTTGCTAAGAGTCTTTAAAGAACAACAGCTGTTAAAAAATTCGTTTTGACCTATTAAATTTATATTGTCTTCATAGCTTTCAGGGTTCTCCTGCTGTCTGCCTTTGCCGCTATCTAAAAGCTGCCAAAATGGAAATGATCAAGTTTTTGTTTCTATGTTAACTGGGTTAGATGGTTAAAATAAAATCAAACTAGATGCTAGGTCATTTCATCCTGGCTCTTGCATTGCTACTTGTTCAACTCAGCTTATGACCAGCATTCTTTCATTGATAAGAACAAACCCCAGAGAAATAGGAGTTAAGTTTACCACTCTTGTGAAGAAGTCTTGGAGACTCAAGAGAGACCCCTACTTAAGCCTGCCTTAACTAGCCCTAAGTAAGTGAGAAGTCACAAAAGTATCCCCACCATTAGTATTAGCATGCCTATATAGCACAACAATGACATCTTAGTGAAGAAGGCTGCTGGAACAATGCAATTGAAGATGCAAAGAAGTAAATAATGTCCAGGCTTCCTGGGGTAAGCTGTAAATCATAGCAGGGCTGTGCTAGGGAGGAGGTGGGGTGAAGACGGTGGACATTAAGTCTAATATGGGTATAAATGATTGAGGTTTTTAAATGGACCATATAACTGGGCCACATGATCCCACTGTTAGCCAATGGTATACTGCAGTGAACCTTTGCTGGGTAGCATTGCAAGATGTAGCTGTTGGGGCTCTGGTTGCAAATGGTGGATGGATGGTAAAATGCTTTCCAGGCAGCAGCGCCAGGTTTGGAAGAATCAAAAGGAAGGTTTCATCAACTGTTGAGATTCTTTAAATTTATAAACACCAACTTTCACAGATACAAAATAAAATTAACTAGAGAAACTAGATAAGTACATTTCTTTTCACTGTCTGGGGCCTAATTTCCCTTAGGCATACACACAGGCCCATAACCAGAGTGAGTAGATGTTATCTCCTACAGAACAAAAATTTAAGTAATTTTTGTTTCAATAAAACTTTTTTTGTGTGTGCCGAAATTTTAACTGAGGGTCCTTGGTAAATTTCTTGCTTTGGAAAATGCATTAATACGTTTTGTTCATCTTACAGAGAACTCTGCCTTTTATGAAAACTCATCCAAGGTAAAATAAAGTTCAGGAAATTAGAAAGATGAAAAGCAACCAAATAAGGGAGTTAATTTTAGAGAGAAATATGTATAAATGTTCGGGTGAAGAATAGACATAAAAATACATATATTTTCAAATTTTTCATAGATAAATTTTTAAAATTGTATCTTGAGCTCAGAAATCATAGTTGGTCACAAAATGGTCAAGGCTACTCCATTCTTACCCTTTCAGTTTCAATGGACTTGCCCTTGCAGCCAGTTCCAGGGGTAGGGGCTGGCTGGCTTAAGCCACTGGGTGTGTCCCATCTCCCAACTGTAGTGATAGGGGAAGAGACTCAATCCAGACTAAATGGTTGCAAAAAAAAATTTTTGTTTGCTGGATATTCTGTGAAAGGAGCTCTCTCTCCTCATCCCTGCTGGATTTACTTGTTCTAGAGGTCTTAAACTGCCCCCTGAATGGAATCCAGCCACGAGAATAAAGCTGTCCCATGCAAGGACCCAGAGCTGAGAGCTGGACATAAACTTTAAGTTTTGGTCTTTTCCTTTTCTTCTTTTATTTTTAACTTAACTACACACCCTGTAGAGTGTGTTTGACTGCTCTGAATCTCTTATTGATATGATGCATGATATTGGAGGTGGGGCTTAATGGGAGGTGTTTGGGTCTTGAGGGCAGATCCATCTTGAGCAGATGAATGCCTTCCCTGGGAGGAGGCTGTAAATGAGTTCTTAATTATTAGTTCCCAGGAGAGCTGGTTGTTAAAAGGGCCTAGCACCTCTTCTGTCTTGCTTCCTCTCCTGCTTTGTGATTTCTGTACACACTGGCTCTCTTTCACCCTCTGTAATGAGTAGAAGTGCCCTGACAGTTTCACTAGAAGCTGAGCAGTTGCCAATGCTATGCTTCTTGCACACCCTGAAGAAGAATGAGCCAAGTAAACTCTTTTTCTTTATAAATAACCTAGCCTCAGGTATTCTTTTATAGCAATGCAAACAAACTAAGACACTGGTCATGGGGCTATGCCATGAGACTAAACTTGGTCATTGTTATTTTCAGTGCTATTACTGTCACTAAACCTAACTATTTGAGTAAATTCACTATTCATTATTAAGGAAGCAATGCAGTTTTAAACCCTTAATTCCATTCTACGTGCTTTTAAAAAGAATTGTTCGATTCCCTAATCAGTTCTCACAAATTATTCATTAAAGCATCAAGTTTACTCTTCCCAAATTATATTTAAAGAAACTGGGCATTCAGGTCTTTGCCCGGAAACACTGGAGAAATCAATGGCTAAGAGGAGAACATATTTTTCCCTTAATAACTGTATCTACACATCTCCAGACAAATGAAATAATTGGGAAAGATCAAATCATAAAAGCAAGCTATATTTGGGCTGGGCGTAGTAGCTCATGCCTGTAGTCCTGGCCCTTTGGGAGGCCGAGGCAGGTGGATTACCTGAGGTCAGGAGTTTGAGACCAGCCTGACCAACATGGTGAAGCCCCATCTCTACTAAAAATACAGAAATTAGCTGGGTGTGGTGGTGCATGCCTGTAAACTGAGCTACTCAGGAGGCTGAGGCAGGAGAATTGCTTTAACCTGGGAGGCAAAGGTTGCAGTGAGCCAAGATTGTACCATTACACTCCATCCTGGGCAACGTGGGTGAAACTTGGTCTCACCAAAAAAAAAAAAAAAAAAAAAAGGAAAAAAGATAAAGAAAAACAACAGCAGCAACAACAACAAAAAGCCCAAAACAACAACTACAAAAAACAAGTTATATTAGGTTACATAGACTTCACAATAAAAGAAATTGTGTGTTTGGTTATTTATTATTCTTGGGCTCTGTATTCTTATGGGAAAACTGAATAACAAAGTTTTTCAGCTCTGTGTAATTACACCTTATACCTTTATAAAATCTAACTCCCTTAGTAATTCTAGTACATTCCATCACTGAAGAAATGGCCAAAGGCGGCTGTAGAAATTAAAGTTTGCTAACACTTAGTCAAACTGACATTCTTTAATAACTTTCATGACCTTATAGACATCTATAAATTGAAATCAATAACTTATCTCTTGTCTTCAACATGATATTTACAAGCTTTGAAATACCCAGTCAAAACTTAACACGCACATTTTACATTTCAATTATATTTTCATTAGATTTTCTAGGGCTTGCTATTTGGAAAATAATTATAAATCTCCTCGTGACTTTGCTAAACTAATTTGAACTTTTAGTCATACAAAAAATACAAAAGATTCACTTATACAGTGTTCTTATGTATCTCATTTAACTTGGAGGCACCTCATAAACACACACTTTTTAAAGTGCTCTTTTTCTGAGATTTTTTTTTTTAATTTTACTTCAGATGCATACTACGTCTGGCATATCTCCCTATGTTATCCTTCCCC
>NW_022437018.1:6208858-6322023 GCF_009761245.1 Sapajus apella
TGTCCTTGTGTCAGTTTGCTGAGAATGATGGTTTCCAGATTCATCCAAGTCCCTGCAAAGGACACGAACTCATCGTTTTTTATGGCTGCATAGTATTTCATGATGTCTATGTACCACATTTTCTTTGTCCAATCTATCATTGATGGGCATTTGGGTTGGTTCCAGGTCTTTGCTATTGTACACAGGGCTGCCGTGAACATATGTGTGCATGTGTCTTTATAGTAGAATGATTTATAGTTCTTTGGGTATATACCCAGTAATGGGATTGCTGGGTCAAATGGAATTTCTATTTCTAGATCCTTGAGAAATCCCCACACTGTCTTCCACAATGGTTGAACTAATTTACACTCCCACCAAGAGTGTTCCTATTTCTCCACATCCTCTCCAGCATCTGTTGTCTCCAGATTTTTTAATGATCACCATTCTAACTGGGGTGAGATGATATCCCAGTGTGGTTTTGATTTGCATTTCTCTAATGACCAGTGATGATGAGCATTTTTTCATATGTTTGTTGGCCTCATATATGTCTTCTTTTGAAAAGTGTCTGTTCATATCCTTTGCCCACTTTTTAATGTTTTTTTTTTTTTTTTTTTTTTTTTTTTTTTTTTTCTTGTGTATCTGTTTTAGTTCTTTGTAGATTCTGGACATTAGCCTTTTGTCAGATGGGTAGATTGCAAAAATTTTTTCACATTCTGTTGAGTGCCAGTTTGCCCTAATGATGGTTTCTTTTGCTGTACAGAAGCTCTGAATTTTAATTAGATCTCATTTGTCTATCTTGGCTTTTATGGCCAGTGCTTTTGGTGTTTTAGTCATGAAGTCCTTGCCTATGCCTATGTCCTGGATGGTTTTACCTAGGTTTTCTTCTAGTGTTTTTCTGGTGTTAGGTTTTATGTTTAAATCTTTGATTCATCTGGAGTTAATTTTAGTGTAAGGTGATGGGTAGGGGTCCAGTTTCTGCTTTCTGCACATGGCTAGCCAGTTTTCCCAACACCATTTGTTAAACATGGAGTCCTTTCCCCATTGCTTGTTTTTGCTGGGTTTGTCAAATATGAGATGGTTGTAGATGTGTGGTGTTGCTTCTAAGGCCTCTGTTCTGTTCCATTGGTCTATGTCTCTGTTTTGGTACCAGTACCATGCTGTTTTGATTACTGTAGCCTTGTAGTATAGTTGGAAGTCCGGCAGTGTGATGCCTCTGGCTTTGTTCTTTTTGTGTAGAATTGTCTTGGCTATGCCGGGTCTTTTGTGATTCCATATGATTTTAAGGTGGTTTTTTCCAGTTCTGTGAAGAAGGTCATTGGTAGCTTGATGGGGATAGCATTGAATCTATAGATTGCTTTTGGCAGTATGGCCATTTTCACGATATTGAGTCTTCCTAACCATGAGCATGGAATGTTTCTCCATCTGTTTGTGTCCTCTTTTATTTCGTTGAGCAGTGGTTTTTAGTTCTCCTTGAAGAGGTCCTTTACATCCTTTGTTAGTTGTATTTCTTGGTATTTTATTCTCTTTGTGGCAATTGTGAATGGGTGTTTGCTCTTGATTTGGCTCTCTGTTTGTCTGTTATTGGAATATAGGAATGCTTGTGATTCCTGCACATTGATTTTGTGTCCTGAGACTTTGCTCAAGTTGCGTCCCAGTTTGAGAAGATTTTCGGCTGAGACAATGGGGTCTTGTAGATATACAATCATGTCATCTGCAAATAGAGACAGTTTGACTTCCCACTTTCCTAACTGAATACCCTTTATTTCTTTTTCTTGCCTGATTGATCTGGCTCGAGCTTCCAATAGTATGTTGAATAGGAATGGTGAGAGAGGACATCCTTGTCTAGTGCCAGATTTCAAAGGGAATTCTTCCAGCTTTTGCCCGTTCAGTATGATATTGGCTGTAGGTTTTTCATACATAGCTTTTATCATTTTATGATATGTTCTGTCGATACCTAGTTTATTGAGAGTTTTTAGCATGAAGTGCTGTTGAATTTTATTGAAAGCCTTCTCTGCATCTATTGAGATAATCATGTAGTTTTTGTCTTTGGTTCCATTTTTGTGATAGATTACATTTACGAATTTGCATATGTTGAACCTGCCTTGCATCCTGAGGATGAAGCCTAGTTGGTCGTGATGGTTAAGCTTCTTGATGTGCTGTTGCAATCTGTTTGCCAGTATTTTATTGAAGATTTTTACGTCGATGTTCATCATGGATATTGGCCTGAAGTTTTCTTTTTTAGTTGAGTCTCTGCCTGATTTTTGTATCAGGATGATGTTGGTTTCATAAAATGAGTTAGGGAGGATTCCCTCCTCTTGTATTGTTTGATACAGTTTCAGAAGGAATGGAACCAGCTCCTCTTTGTATGTGTCATAGAATTTGGGTGTGAACCCGTCTGGACCTGGACATCTTTTGGTTGTTAGGCTATTGATTGCTGCTTCTACTTCAGCCCTTGTTATTGGTCTATTCAGAGTTTAAACTTCCTCCTGGTTTAGTCTTGGTAGAGTACAAGTGTCTAGGAATTTATCCGTTTCTTCCTGGTTTACTGGTTTATGTGAGTAGAGCTGTTTGTAGTAATCTCTGATGTTAGTTTGTATTTCTTTGGGATCAGTGGTGATATCCCCTTTATCCTTTTTTATTGCATCTATTTGATTCTTCTCCCTCTTCTTTTTTATTAATCTGGCTAGCGGTCATCTATTTTGCTGATCTTTTCAAAAAACCAGCTCCTGGATTTATTGATTTTTTGAAGGGTTTTTTGTGTCTCTGTCTCCTTCAGTTTTGCTCTGATCTTAGTCATTTCTTGTCTTCTGCTAGCTTTTGAGTTTTTTTGATTTTGCTCCTCTAGCTCTTTCAATTTTGATGATCAGGTGTCGACTTTAGATCTTTCCCCTCTTCTCTGGTGGGCATTTATTGCTATAAATTTCCCTCTCGACACTGCTTTAAAGGTGTCCCAGAGATTCTGGTATGTTGTGTCTTCATTGTGGTTGGTTTCAAAGAACATCTTTATTTCTGCCTTCATTTCATTGTTTATCCAGTCGACACTTAGAAGCAAGTTATTCAGTTTCCAAGTGGTTGTGCATGTTTGAGTGTGTTTCTTGGTCCTGAGTTCTAGTCTGATTGCGCTGTGGTCTGATAGACTGTTATGATTTCTGTTGTTTTGCATTTGCTGAGGAGTGATTTGTTTCCAATGTTGTGGTCAATTTTAGAGTAAGTGCAATGTGGTGCTGAGAAAAATGTATATTCTGTGGATTTGGGGTGGAGCATTCTGTAGATGTCTATTCGGTCTGCTTGGTCCAGCTCTGCATTCAAGTCCTGGATATACTTGTTAATTTTCTGTCTCGTTGATCTGTCTAATATTGACAGTGGATTGTTGAAGTCTCCCATCATTATTGTATGGGAGTCTAAATCTTGTTGTAGGTGGTTAAGAACTTGCTTTATGTGTCTGGGTGCTCCTGTGTTGGGGGGTGTATATATTTAGGATAGTTAGCTCTTCCTGTTGGATTGATCCTTTTACCATATGTGGTGTCCTTCTTTGTGTCTTTTGAGCTTTGTTGGTTCAAAGGCCATTTTATCAGAGACTAGGATTGCAACCCCAGCTTTTTTTTGTTTTCCACTTGCTTGGTAAATCTCTTTCCATCCCTTTATTTTGAGTCTTTGTGTGTCTTTGTATGTGAGATGGGTTTCCTGAATACAGCACACCAATGGGTTCTCACTTTTTAGCTAGTTTGCCAGTCTGTGTCTTTTGCTTGGGGCGTTTAGGCCATTTACATTCAATGCTAATATTGTTATATGTGAATTTGATCCTGCCATTTTGTTGCTGGCTTGTTTTCTTTCCCATTAGTTGACTCATTTTCTTCATTGCATTTTTGGTCTTTGCCAACTGGTTTGCTTTTGCAGTGACTGGTACTTGTTCCTTTTCCTGCTTAGTGTTTCTTTCAGGAGCTCTTGTAGGGCAGGTCTGGTGGTGATAAAATCTCTCAATAATTGCTTGTCCGTAAAGGATTTTGTTTCTCCTTCACTTATGAAGCTTAGTTTGGCTGAATATGAGATTCTGGGTTGAAAGTTCTTTTCTTTAAGGATGTTGAATATTAGCCTCCCACTCTCTTCTGGCTGGTAGGGTTTCTGTCAAGAGATCTGCTGTTAGCCTGATTGGCTTCCCTCTGTGGGTGACCTGACCTGTCTCTCTGGCTACCCTTAGCATTTTTTCCTTCATTTCAACCCTGGTGAATCTGATGATTATATGCCTTGGGGTTGCTTTTCTTGAGGAATATCTTTGTGGAGTTCTTTGTATTTCTTGAATTTGAAATTTGGACTGCCTTGCTACACTTGGGAAGTTCTCCTGGATAATATCCTGGAGCGTGTTTTCCAGCTTGTATTCATTCTCCCCATCATATTCAAGTACACCAATCAAGCATAGATTAGGTCTTTTCACATAATCCTATATTTCTTGGAGGCTTTGTTTATTTCTTTTCAGTCTTTTTTCTCTTGTCTTGCCTTCTCTATTTCATTGAGTTGATCTTCAATCTCTGATATCCCTTCTTCTGCTTGATCGATTCAGCTATTAAAACTTGTGTTTGCTTCACGTAGTTCTCGTGCTGTGTTTTTCAACTCCATCAAGTCGTTTATGTTCTTCTCTAAGCTGGTTATTCTAGTTAGCATTTTGTCTGACCTTTTTTCAAGGTTTTTGGTTTCTTTGCATTGAGTTAAAACATGTTCCTTTAGCTCAGAAAGGTTTGTTATTATCCACCTTCTGAAGCCTGTTTCTGTCAATTTGTCGCACTCCTTCTCGGTCAAGTTGTGATCCTGTGTTGTTGAGGAGTTGTGATCCCTTGAAGGATAAGAGGTGTTCTTGTCTTTGAAGATTTCATCTTTTTTGTGCTGGTTTTCCCCCGTCTTTGTGGATTTACCTGGCTGTGGTGTCAGGGAGCTGCTTGATGAGGTTGCTTGTCTGCCTGTGGAGGTGCTAGTGGGTTTCTAGGGACTCCTTCAGGTTACTGGGGAAGCCTCCTGTCTCTTTTTTTTGTTTATAGTGGGAGATTAGACCAGTCTCTTCTGCTGACCTATAGGCACTGCTGTGTTGTCAAGAATGCTGTTCCGTTGCTATGTATAGGCTTCCTGTGTTTTTGTTAAAGCATGTAGCCCAGTCCCACCCCTCTAGTGGTGGGTTGTGCCCATCCTCCACTGGGCTGGATCATTCGGCGTTCATCTCATCCTGTGGCACTGGCTGTGCAACCCACTAGAGTCAGAGCTTCAGCCCTCTGGGGTTTGTGGGGGAAGGTGGGGACCCGCCCAGCTGCACCTGGCCAGCGGTCTCCCCCTTTCAGCTTCCTCTCTCTCCAGTCCAGGGGTAGGGGCCCGCCCAGCTGCTAGCGCTTACAGCTCCCTCTGTCCGGGTGGAGGGACGGGGCGATAGCTCAGTCCACAGGGTCTTATTCAACTCCGTGCTTTAATTCCCGGCACTTGACTGGCAAAGATCCCCTGTTCTGTGTATTGCTGAGGCTTTGGGGGAAGCGCTGTACCTGGACCGGAGTGCCAGAGGGGGAGCTTCGATTTGCTGGTCAGATGCACTTTCTGGGTGAAGCAGCACCCCTCCCCGCCTAGGTCTGCCCTGAGTGGGCTTTGCTCGCCTTTGGACCAGACCTGTTGAAATGCACCTGGTACCTTGGGTGGAGCTAGGAGATGTCTGGATTTCTGCATCTCTCTCACTGGGTGTTGTGTGCTGGAGTTGTGTCTAATTGGCCATCTTGGATCTGAAGCTATTTTTCTAAGATTTAAGAAAGTTTTAATTGATATTATATAAAATACACCTGCTTGCATATTTATATCCATTTTGTGTCTGATTTAAA
Source organism: Sapajus apella (assembly GCF_009761245.1). Taxonomy (NCBI): domain Eukaryota; kingdom Metazoa; phylum Chordata; class Mammalia; order Primates; family Cebidae; genus Sapajus; species Sapajus apella. Next base: position 6,214,684 of record NW_022437018.1, read on the forward strand.
CACCTCAAGAAAATGTTTAATTAACCTTTTTCAGATCAGAAAATTTTAGAAAATCTGGAAATCTTCATTAAAAAAATCAAATTCTATCTTGTTACTAAAATAATTTTTATTTTCAGCAGGAAACATACCAGGGCATAGCTATATTTATGAATAATAAGACAAGAAGAAAGTCATTAAAATTTTTTAAATTTTAAGATAATTTCTATATTTTAAATGAGGAACAGAAATGTTTTCTGAGGAAGGTCTATGTTTTTGCTGTGTGGTATGTGATGTGACCTCTGTAAGCATCAAAGACTAATGAAAAAATAAAATACAGGAAACACATTTACTCATTTACTCAATAAAGGATATCAATGATTCCAGTGTTTGTGAAGGTACAGGGAAGAAGGTACATAATTGGTAAGAATGGGGTTACTATAATCTTTTTTAAAATTTAAAATGCACATATCTTTTGACCCATAAATTGAACTTTTAGAAATTTGTAACTATGGGAATAGGTAAGATCCAGAAGGTTTTCTATAACAAATATGGGACAAGATCTGAATGTCCAGTTTAAGGAGAATGGTTGAATAAATCATAGGTTGGCAGTACTAGGAACTACTACATTGATATTAAAAGAATGAATTAAATCTATACATACTTACCTTGAAAGTTAAGTCATTTTAAGTGAAAAAAGTGAGTTGAAAATTAATATGCATGGCACTCTTTTTATTGACTAAAAATGAAAAAAATCCCATGTAACTGTATAGCCTTGTCTATGTTTATTTATGAGCATTGAGAAAGATGTAGAAGAATGGTGTTGGTGACCTCACAGGCCTGAGACTGAAGATGGGAGAAGGAGATTAATAATAACTTTTTTATACACCTCTATATTGTTTGACCTATTGCAATAAATCTGTATTACTTTTGAAATAAAGAGTGAAAACAAGTAAATGAATGGGCAGCAAAGACTATACAAAAGATCTAAGTTGTAATTTTGTTTCATACAAATATCAGTCTTCCAAGAACTTATGCAACTTTGAGTCTATATAATTATTACAAAGTAAAATGAGTTAGGATTGCACAGTGACCAAAACTGGAATGAATGCATGTGACTCCAGATGTTTCCAGATGTCTGGATGCTTACCTCTACATAGCTGAGATATTCAGCTAGTGGGGGAATACAACACAATGTCCACCATCCTGTGGCATCACGTAGTATAAAAAGAGAAACCTGATCACTCTAGTATTTTGGACTTTTAACTGAGTGGTATTGATATGACCAAAATAGTGAGCATAATTAACTGTATTATGATGAACAAAGCCATTATGGGTTGAATTGTGTATCCTTCCTCAGAAAAAGTTATATTGAAGTCTTAGCTTGAAGTACCTGTGAATGTGACCTCATTTGGAAATACCAGCTGTGGGCTGGTCCATCTACAAATTTGCAGATGTAATCAAGTTGAGATAAAGCCATTAGGCTGGGGCCCTGACCTAATAGAATTGGTGACCTTATAAGGAGAGAGAAATTTGGACACAGGCAGAGACATGCAGAGAGAACTTCACTTGAAGATGGAGGCAGAAGAGTCAAGAAACACCAAGAATTGCAGGTGAAACCAGAAGCTGAGAAAGGGATGGAACAGATGTTTTCTTAGAGCCCTCAAGAGATAACAGAACTGAGGGATAATATGTTTATTTTTTTCCGCCACTCAGTTTGGGGTAATTTGTTATGAAAATCCCAGGAACCTAATTCAAAACCCAGAAATAGTCCCAGAAAGAAGATAAAAAGGGAAGTAAAAGTAAGTGTGACCAACCAGAACCCCTCCATAGCCCAAACTGTATGACTAGTTAGTCAAATATTATTCTTAATTTATTTTGAGAATATATGCAGGAAGGAGAAAAAGTGAGAGAGGGAGGGAAGGAGAGAGAGGCAGAAATGAGACAAAGCTACTTAAAAATACATCAATACATCAGCATTTAATTATGTGTAATATAATACTGGGTAATATATCGAGAATAATACTCTATTTCTATAAGATTTAGGTTTGCAAAAACTTTAGCAAGAACTAAATTGACAGTTTTTTCACAATTACATGACATTTAGTTATCCCATCTTGCTTGTGTCCAGATATCTGGTCACATTGTTTGACAATGAGAAAGAGCATTTCTATTAAGGATGGCAATAAAATGGTGAGTTGCAGAATGCCAAGGGGAAAAGTTGTGAGCATGGTGGTTGTCAAATGGGTAGGGTATGGGCCTTAAATATAGTTTTAGAGGGATATAGGATTTTCCTAAAAATAACCCTTGTTGCTTATGAACATTAGCTTTGTGTTTTAGTTATGAAAGCAGAAATGAATATATCTAGAATATTATTATAATGCTTGTCTACAAATGTATTGCTGTTTTTTGTTTTGTTAGTTTGAGTGCTTCAAAACCAGGATAATAAACTGCTTTCTCTTGACAGTACCTCTGAAATGTAAATGCACTAACAATTAATTTTGTAATGAAACAATCATAATTGTACAAACATGGGGTTGGGAATAGGGGTGGCTTTTATCAAGCTGTAATCAAGTTACTTGTTGGTTCACAGAAGGATCTTATGGAAGGTGGCAGGCTCGTGCTGCCTGTGCAAGTAACCTCATACTTCATGAACCAACTCTTGGTGCCTGAAGTAGAAAAGCCAGTCCATGAAAGTAAGCAGAAGGACCATGTGTCAGTGACAGTAAATTCTACTGAGTGGAGGGAAAAGTAGTATTTTGATGGTATCTGATAGGCCAACTTGGTAGGGGCAGCTCTGTCCTTGTTCCATTAGCGACTAAAGTAGTCTGCTAGGGATACATTTGTGGTCTCCAATTCTGTGAATACAGAATTGTTTGTATGCACTACTTGATTTCGTCCAAGTCATGTTTCTTCCTAAAGTCACATGTCAAATAGGCATAGCTTCATATCACAAATAAACCAAAAACAACTTAAAGACTATTTTAGGCGTACTATTACCCAGGTGAACAGAAGTAGGCAATCACAGAGATTTTGGGGATGTATTTGGTGATCTTAAGGTGCCAAAAAAAAAAAATCAGGAAAAGAAACTGACTGTTACCCCTTTAATCCTTAGTCACTTCCTATTTCTTTTGCTTGCTACTATTTTTAAACAATAGCTGATACCATATGTTTCTCATCATCCTCTTATCACTTAAATCTGGCTGTTGATTCTAATCAAATTTATTTTGTGAGAGGCCCAAAATATTGCCTAGTTGTTCAATCCTATCTCTTCTAATCTTCATTGCCCTGATTTTTATAATTCCATTTGGTATTATTCATTGCCAGCTTCTCAAATTTTCTGCACTTTTAGCTCCCACAAAATGGATAAATATCTGTCTTTTCTAGCCTTTCCCCATTATTATTCTCTCTCCTCCAAGACCAAATGTAGGGTCCCCCAAAATGGTCCTTAGCTCTGGTGTCTGCTGGAGACATATGTGAAGTAATGGAAAGGAATTGGCCTATTGTTAAAGGAGTTTAAATTCCAACTGTGAAACTTACAATTGCAGAGAGAAAGAAAGAAAGAAAATTTCAATAGTGTTCCCAGAGGTGTGTAAGCGATTATTCTGTTATTTCTTTAGTTGAATGTGTATACAGCCATCTCTCTCAAACCGAACATCTCAGTGCTGAGTGTGGTCGCAGTGTTTAAATGGTCAAGAAGTATTTTTTTTTTTAAATTGAAATGTGATCCCTAAACTGCTTCATCTGGGGTTCTAGTAAAGAAATAACAAACAGCTCCAGGCTGGTAGAATGACTGCCTGGGTTGAATTAACTGAAGGCCAGTACCGTACTGTCTTAATAGAGAGTTTAGGGCCCTCAAGAGTGGTTTTAACTCTACAAAATATTCATTGATTTTAACATTTAACCCCCTGCATAAGAAGAAATGCATTGACCTTGAGTGATTTATTCAATATCCCTGAAGCTTGGCATGTGAATATCCTTCACACGGGTTATAATCAGTTATAATGCTGCCTTAAAAAACACTGCAAAACATTCTGATGATCTGGAGAAATAATTTTTTGGTAACCATGTAAATGGTTTTAAATTTTAATATTTTGATGATATTTTAAATTTACAAAAGTATTTAAAACAATACAATGAATTTTCATTTATCCCTTTATATTCTTTAATTAACATTTTACTGTATTTGCTTTATCTTTTTCTCATTTTCTATACTTGTAGATTTATATGTACATATATATACATAAGTACATATATATAAAATATGTATATTTCTTCCCATTTCAGCATTTAGTGATTTTTTTTTTCGTGAATAGCTTGAAGTCAGCCATGGTGGGAGAATTTATACAACAGAATAAACAAACTGATACAGTTTGCCTCTGTATCCCCACCCAAATCTCATCTTGTTATAATTCCCACGTTTTGTGAGAGGGACCTGGTGGGAGATAATTGAATTATGGGGGTGGAGCTTTCCCATGCTGTTCTCTTGATATGGAATAAGTCTCATGAGATCTGAGGGTTTTAAAAAACACAAGTTTCCCTGCACAAGCTCTCTTCTCTTGTCTGCCACCATGTTAGATGTGCCTTTCTTTGTCTTTCACTGTGATTGTGAGGCATCCCCAGTCACTTGGCACTGTAAGTCCATTAAATCTCTTTTTCTTCCAGTGTCAGGTATGTCTTTATCAGCAGCATGACAACAGACTAATACACAAATACTACAAACCAAGAGTTTTGTTTATTGATTTGTTTTCTGGAGAGCTATTTTATCAGCATGCCACCACTTTTAACGCTAAATATTTTGTGCCCCAAGAGTGGCTACATTCTCTTATATAACTGCAGTAAAAAGACCAACATAAAAAAAAATAACACTGAGATAATGCCATAAAGTAATGCAAGTTGATATTCAAAATTCATCCATGGTTCCATGAAGTTCTTTATAGCTGTTCTCCTTCCTGATTCATTGTGTAAAATGTCCTTTGATTTCAGTTTGCATGATGTTTTCCTGTTATGATTTGTTTGGCAGGAATATAATTTAAGGCAGAACATGTCCTTAGTGCATGAAATTGGGAAACAAGAAGTTAACTTTGATCACTTGGTTAAGGGAATCTCTACCAGGTTTCTTCACAGTAAAGTTAACTATGTTTCCATTTATAATTAATCATTTATTTATGGGATGGGACTATCATTTAAAATCTGATACAACATAAAGCATTGTAGTGCATGAACTAAGAGATACAAATAATTAATATTTATAACTAAAAGTTTTATTCTGAAACAGTTTCAATGCTATAGGTTGTTGTTAATACAAAGCTAAAAAGTGAAAATACAAGCTATGAGCAGCATGTTCTAAAAAGAATTTTTATGTTGTAATCAAAGGCCTCTACTTGTGAGATGCTTATGTGTGCAAAAGAGAGAAGAGAGAGAACCATGGTAGCATGGTGGGGAGGGAGGAGGTGGAGATATGCCTACTCCTTACTGTACCCCATTTCACTCTTAAGTTGCTACTGCTGCCAGTGCCTCAACAGGGTCTCTGAGTCTCAGTTAGCTCATCCATAAAACTCAGATACCAGTTATGTCCTCCTGGAGAGACTTGGGGAAGTGAAATTAAACAGTGACAGTAGCTAGTGTTTACTAAATGCTGTATGTGCCAAATACTCTGCATACGGTATATATTTATCCTCCTTTAAGGAAGTTACTATTATTACTCTCATTTTACAGATGAAGAAAGTGAGGAAAATGTTTGAGGTGAGAAATGTTAAGTAATTTTCCAAACTTAGTAAATGATAGAGCCAGAATTTAAACCTAAGACGTGTCACTCCAGAATACATGCGTTTTCTCCTATTCTCTTGCTCGATTGTTCTCAAGATATGAGTTCGCTTACATTAATTTCATTTTACACACATGGTAAGTATAGAATAGTAGACAGTCATGCATCAGAGTTCAAGGGATAGTGCCATATTAAGACTTCTTGAAGCCCATTTATTGGGACACCACTTATTTGGTGTCCTTGCTGGATACCAAAACTCTTGTTTGGAGGGGTATAGAAGGCAGTATAATGTAATAAATGGGCCTCAAGAAGTCTTCATGTGGCCCTGTATCTTGAAGTTGAACTCTGATACATGACTTCATTTATACCTTTATTGTCTAGAGCAGGGTTTCTCAATTCTGCACTATTGATATTCTGGGCCAGGTAATTCCTTGTTGTGGAGAGGTGTCTTGTGCATTGTAAGATGTTCAGCAGCATCTCCAGCTTCTACCTGCCACCCACCCTCCAGTGTGACAACTGAAAATGTCTTCTGATATTGTCAAATGTTCCTAGAGGGAAGAATCAACCCCATTGAGACACTGCCCTGAGGCATTGCTGGCTGTGCTTTTTGGAGTTTTCAACACTTTTGTCAGCCAAGTGGCTACAAGTACCCTTGGTGGCTGGTCATAGCCAGTGGGCCTAATTTCCTTTGCATTTAAATGAACTATATTTTTCTGAATCTTATATGCATTTGTATTGTTGCCAAAAATTTAAGGGCAATTCTAAAGTTTTAGTTCTTCCTCTCTAGTTGTTTTAAAAGTAAACTCTCTTTGCTTATTGGAAATGTCCTGGGACTAGAGTTCAATCACAAGGCTTAGCTGTAATCCCTGCTCTACCTCAGTGCCCTGCTTTGAGCCTCAGTTGTTGCAGCCTTAAGAACGCTGTCCTAAATCAAAAGTCACAAATACAATAATGACAGAGCTAGGCAGGTAAGATAGGTAAAATCAGCTTGTGTAACACATCAGGAAATACTGAGGTCCACAGCGAACCAAAGTACAGGCGCTGTGGCTAGAAGCTTTTGAATCACACCTTTAAAATACAAAGGTGTATCTGAACCACATTTGGCCTGTGGACAGAAAATTGTGGTATATAGAAATGCTACTGATTTTGCACATAAACCAGTAAACCTAGAAGAAATGGATAAATTCCTGGACACTTACACCCTCCCAAGCCTAACCCAGGGAGAAGTCGAAACCCTGAAGAGACCAGTAGCAAGGGCTGAAGTTGAGGCAGCAATTAATAGCTTACCAACCAAAAAAAGCCCGGGTCCAGATGGGTTCACAGCTGAATTCTACCAGACATACAAAGAGGAGTTGGTACCATTCCTTCTGAAACTATTCCAAAAAAATCCACAAAGAGGGAATCCTCCCCAAATCATTTTAGGAGACCAACATCATCCTGATACCAAAACCTGGCAGAGACTCAACAAAAAAAGAAAACTTCAGGCCAATATCCATGATGAACATAGATGCAGAAATCTTCAATAAAATACTGGCAAAGCGATTGCAACAGCACATCAAAAAGCTTATCCATCACAATCAGGTAGGCTTCATCTCGGGAATGCAAGGCTCATTCAACATAAGCAAGTCTATAAACGTAATTCACCACATAAACAGAACCAAAGACAAAAACTACATGATTATCTCAATTGATGCAGAGAAGGCCTTTGACAAAATTCAACAGCCCTTTATGCTAAAAACTCTCAATAAACTAGATATCAACGGAACGTATCTCAAAATAATAAAAGCTATTTATGACAAACCCACAGCCAGTATCATACTGAACAGGCAAAAACTGGAAGCATTCCCTTTGAAATCTGGCACTAGCCAAGGATGCCCTCTCTCACCACTCCTATTCAGTATAGTATTAGAAGTTCTAGCCAGAGCAAACAGGCAAGAAAAATAAATAAAGGGTATTCAATTAGGAAAGGAGGAAGTCAAATTGTCTCTATTTGCAGGCGACATGATTGTGTACTTATACGACCCCATCACCTCAGCTCAAAATCTCCTTAAACTGATAAGCAACTTGAGCAAAGTCTCAGGATACAAAATCAATGCGCAAAAATCACAAGCATTCCTATACACCAATAACAGACTTAAAGAGAGCCAAATCACGAATAAACTGCCATTCACAATTGCTACAAAGAGAATAAAATGCCTAGGAATACAACTAACAAAGGATGTAAAGAACCTCTTCAAGGAGAACTACAAACCGCTGCTCAATGAAATAACAGAGAACACAAACTGATGGAGAAACACATTCCATGCTCATGGTTAGGAAGAATCAATATTGTAAAAATGTCCATACTGCCCAAAGTAATTTATAGATTCAGGGCTATCCCATCAAGCTACCAATGACCTTCTTCACAGAACTGGGAAAAACCACCCTAAACTTCATATAGAATGAAAAGAGCGCCCGCATAGCCAAGACAATTCTAAGCAAAAAGAACAAAACAGGAGGCATCACACTACCGGACTTCAAACTATACTGCAAGGCTGCAGTAATCAAAATAGCATAGTACTGGTACCAAAACAGAGATATAGACCAATGGAACAGAACAGAGGCCTCAGAGGCAATGCCACATATCTACGACCATCTGATCTTTGACAGACCTGACAAAAACAAGCAATGTGGAAAGGATTCCCTGTTTAATAAATGGTATTGGGGAAACTGGCTAGCCATCTGCAGAAAGCAGAAACTGGACCCCTTCCTGACACCTTACCCTAAAATTAACTCCAGATGGATTAAAGACTTAAACATAAGATCTAACATCATAAAAACCTTACAAGAAAACCTAGGGAAGACCATACAGGACATAGGCATAGGCAAGGACTTCATGACTAAAACACCAAAGGCATTGACAACAAAAGCCAAAATAGACAAATGGGATCTAATTAAACTCCAGAGCCTCCTCACAGCAAAAGAACAAATCGTTAGAGTGAATGGGCAACCAACAGAATGGGAAAGAAATTCTGCAATCTACCCATCTGACAAAGGACTTATATCCAAAATCTACAAAGAACTAAAACAGATTTACAAGAATAAAACAAACCCATTCAAAAGTGAGCAAAGGATGCGAACAGATGCTTTTCAAAAGGAGACATATATAAGGCCAACAAACATATGAAAAAATGCTCATCATCACTGGTCATTAGAGAAATGCATATCAAAACCACATTGAGATACCATCTCACACCAGTTAGAATGGTGATCATTAAAAAATCTGGAGACAACAGATGCTGGAGAGGATGTGGAGAAATAGGGACACTTTTTCACTGTTGGTGGGAGTGTAAATTAGTTCAACCATTTTGGAAGACAGTTCCTCAGGGACCTAGAAATTCCATTTGACCCAGCAATCCCATTACTGGGTATATATCCAAAGGATTATAAATCGTTCTATTATAAGGACGCATGCACACGTATGTTCATTGCAGCACTGTTTACAATAGCAAAGACCTGGAACCAACCCAAATGCCCATCAATGATAGATTGGACAGGGAAAATGTGGCACATATATACCATGGAATACTATGCAGCCATAAAAAACGATGAGTTTGTATCCTTTATAGGGTCATGGATGAACCTGGAAACCATCATTCTCAGCAAACTGACACAAGAACAGAAAATCAAACACCACATGTTCTCACTCATAGGTGGGTATTGAACAATGAGAACACATGGAGGGGAGCATCACACACTGAGGTCTGCTGGGGGGGAATTGGGAAGGGACAGTGGGTGGTAGCGAGTTTGGGATGGCCAACTTGGGGAGAAATGCCAGATATAGATGATGGGAATGGAGGCAGCAAACCACATTGCCATGTATGTACCTATGTAACAGTCCTGCATGTTCTTTACGTTTACCCCAGAACCTAAAATGCAATTATATATGTATATATGAAATGCTACTGATTTTTGTATATTAATTTTGTATCCTGCAACTTTACTAAATTTTTTTATCAGTCCTGAAACATTTTTGGTGGAGTCTTTTGGTGTTTCTGCATATAAGATTGTGTTGTCTGCAAAGAGGGATTATTTGACTTCTCCTTGTCCAATTTGGATGCCGTTTATTTCTTCCTGTTGCCCGATTGCTCTGGCTAGGACTTCCAGTATTGTGTTCAATAGAAGTGGTGAAAGTAACCTCCATGTCTTATGCCAGTTCTTAGAGGAAGGGCTTTCAGCTTTTCTTCTTCCAGTATAATGTTAGGTGTGGATTGTTGCATATGGCCTTTATTATGTTGAGGTATTTTCCTTCTATGACTAATTTGTTGAGAATTTTTACTGTGACGGTATGTTGAATTTTATCAAAAGCTTTTCCTGTGTCTATTGAGATGATCATATGGTTTTTGTCCTTTGTTCTGTTGATGGGATGTACCACATGGATTGCTTTGCCCTTGGACTAAATTTGTTCCCTGAACTAAAATGATTTCTGAGATCTATTTCTGCTGTAGAATCTGAAATACTCTTTGGTACTTTCCCCTATGGAGACTTTCTAAACTTCTAGATAGCCAATCTGAAAAGATTCAGAAAGATTATACATTTATTTATAAATTCAACATACTAATAATTCTAGTAAAGAGAATGAAAGTTAAAAAATTTGTTCGTTTCTTTGAGCAACTGAATAGCTCTTGTTATATTCTCATGTGGTGAGAGTGTTTTGTAGTATCATTTAAAAGATGTCAGTGAAAATAACTCGTATATTAATTCATTCGTTAATCAACGGGTATTTATTTAGCACATATTCCTTGCCACTTTAGTTGTGTGTGTTTGATGTTTTTTACAGGATTGCTAGTCACATGGAAGGAAAATAACTTGTTGATTTTACAACTAAACAGCTTGATTCAGCTTTGTGCATGTAGTTTCTTTTTTTCCAAAAAGCTCTGCGCTATCATCAAAAATCAAATACAGATATTCATATTTGATGAAAAAAGGAAAGAGGAGAGTCCTGTAGCATTCTCCATACAGGCCTTCACTAGAGAATGATTCCGGACTGCGCCAGTATGGGAACCCAAGAGTTAATTTCAGAAAGCACTTAAAATCTGATATGAAAAATTTCTCTCTATAAAAAAGAACAATATCCTGAGGCAGGCAATTATCTACTGAAATGAAAACAGAAAGACAAGCCATAGGATAACAGCTGAAACCTTAAAGAACAGAAATATTTATCAGTGGTAATTTAAAAATAAAATACATAAAATTAATCTCAAGGTCCTCTAGGATTTTCTTTCCATTTATTTCTCTTTCTGTCAGAAATTCTGCCAGTCTGAGTTGTGGGCAATTTTATGTGATACAGAAAACAAGAACTCTTCCTTTCTCCACAATTACCAGGGAAAATTGAGAGATATTCTTTAATAGAAGCCCAGATATATTTATTCTGATGTGCATGGACTTTCTGGAATGACTGTCCTCAGCTAAAACCTAAAGAGTTAAGGGATAAGGAAGCTGTGACTAATAGTATGTAATTGCCATAAATTGGAGCTGAATACCAGTTCAGCAGGAATAATTACTTCTGGGGAGTTTATCACCAGCAATTTTAAATCCAAGGGAAAACCAATGAGGTCAGTTTTCTGTGTACAAACACAATGACTGGTAACCAGAGTTAATGACCATTTGATGGCCACTGGATAAGGCCTGGCGGAGGTTGGAAACACTATTTCAATTCAGAAATTCTTTGAACTACAGCCATGGAAAGGTCCTTAGAGATCATGTAATTTAATCTCCTAAGAGTATATAGAAAAGAAAGCTCAGGTTTTGAGTGCTTAAATTACTTGGAGAAGACATGCAGCTTGGTTTCCTCTCTTTTTCCTACTGTTCTTTGTGCATCTTCAGGTTGTTTCTCAGGATTATCAGTTGCCTCCTCTCAAGACATATTCACAGTTGGAATTCAGAACCTAATTTGTTACTGACATTAATCTGGCATTCATAATGCTAAGGGTGATGGTGAACCCAAATCCTTCCAATGTCAGTCATCTGACTGTAAATTCATGGGGCTGCATCCCTAACCAAAGCATTCACTATGTGAACTAGATTTTAAACATTTCCTACAGTGGAGACAGAAGGCTGAAATTTATAATAAGATGTGAGTTTTTTGTCTCAAATGTGTTCAAATCATAGCCTTTGGAATTTCTGAAGATTCTTATTTTATGTTATTCTATTTACTAAGTGCTGTGACATCTCCCAGGCTGATCATGGGACTCAGTGGGGACTGATGACAGTTATTTTGTCCATGTAGTCTCTAAGAATCAAAGATGCTCCCTAGGGTGGCACTCAAAGCGTCATGGCCCACTGAGACTATTGGTTTTTGTTAAGGTTTAAAAAGAATATCCATAAAACAGCATCTAGGACTGAAAACATGCTTATAAAAATGGGAAGTTTGACATATAAGTTTTAGTCTATTAATATTAAAAATGTAGAATCTCAAGACCAATTTAAAAATCATATGGTTATTCATATTGATTCCCTGAGAAGTATGACATGTTAAATATATCGGATAAACATATACTGAAAATTAAATGTGATAATGATTTATTTTAACTTTCCAAATTCTAAATTAAAATTTTCATGTTTTTAAAATTAGTACAGAATTGGATAGTGAATGGGTTATTTTTTAGACGCGGTAAAACTAATATATACTAGAGAAATTTTGAAAATTCAGAAACAGAAACAAGTTTAAAAAAAACCCTGGCATTACTACTTAGAGTAAACTATTTATGTTTTTAAAAACTTCAAAATTAATTTAGCACATTTTGCTTAAGTTAGTATCAAAAGATTCCTGTCTGTCTAGGAAGGGAAATGTAAATATGCTATATTAAGTAACTATTCTGGAGGTAAGTTTACTTATAAATACCTGATATTATCATATAGAGGATTAATCAGGTTATGTAAAAAGATAAGAAGATAACATGTGTCTGGGCCTGGTGGCTCACCCCTGTAATCCCAGCTACTCAGGAGGCCGAGACGGGAGTATTGCTTGAGGCCAGGACTTTGAGGTTACAGTAAGCTGCGATTGCATCGCTGCACTTCAGCCCCTCTGTGGCAGAATCAGCTCTTGTCTCTAAAAAAAAAAAAACAATAAATACAAGTTTAAAATAATTTTTTAAAAGACAGCAAGTGGGTAGAAAAAAATAAGGATGGGATTATTAAGTAGAAGAGTCAGAGAACATTTGTCACACACACATCTATGTGCTGGCTTGCTATGAGTAGCCACATATTTGGGTCTAAGAGTTTAAGCCAAGTTGAAAAGAGAAACCTGGGTGGTTACATGATTTGTAAAATCTTTAATATACATGTCCATAAAATATATATGGGTTCTATGATAGTGTCCTGGACAACATTCTTAGGATACACGTGCTGATAAAATTTCCTTTTAAATGATTCCTTGATAGAGTTAGATATTCTCTTCCCAGGAAATAATTTTTACAAATCAACTCTACTGGCAGGAATGGTAGTTGAGGGGACCGGGGAATATAATTCAGTCTGGGTACCTGTTCTCTGCCAGTCTGGCTGAATGCCTGGAGAATGCTAGGTTATCCCATGAGCAGACTAATTGAGAGTGTAAGGCATCAACAAATTAGGTGTCTGTTGAACAAAAAAAGGGGGTAATTTCTAGTGAAATTATTCAATCAAAAATCAAGAAAAAGCAGGTTTATGTTTTCAGCATTTATTTATGTTTTCTGTAACTTTGAAGGATGGCTTATTTCAATTTGCGTATCGCAGAAGAAAGCACTGTCATCTTCTCAGTTTTTATGGCCATTAACCTGGTCTTGATTCAGGGGCATATCTTACATTACTTAGAGAAATGAAAGATTCTTGCTCTTCAAGCAAGTGTGCTGAATGTTTTTCCTCTTGGTAAAGTTTTTTTTTTTTTTTTTTTTGAGATGGAGTTTCACTCTGGCTATCCAGGCTGGAGTGCAGTGGCGCGATCTCGGCTCACCGCAACCTCCGCCTCCTGGGTTCAGGCAGTTCTCCTGCCTCAGCCTCCCGAGTAGCTGGGATTACAGGCACGCGCCACCACGCCCAGCTAATTTTTGTATTTTTAGTAGAGACGGGGTTTCACCATGTTGACCAGGATGGTCTCGATCTCTTGACCTCGTGATCCACCTGCCTCGGCCTCCCAATCTTGGTAAAGTTTTGATTAAGTAGCCCTGAGCTTAAGAGCATATTTCCTGGCAAGCACCAGGAGTGTAGGTATCATCAGACTTCAGAGCTGGGGACAGAACAGGTGAAAAGAAGCCTTCTTTCCCCTGCCCCTGCCCCCACTGCCATGGCCTGTCTCTTTTCCAAGGAAGCCAGAGGAAGCCTCAAAAATGGCTCACATTCTTTTCAGGCACTCTTTTTCTCAATCTACCCTATAGTCCAGATGGGTAGATTCTTTAGGCACTTGAGTATTACTGAATAGAGCAGGTGCACTGTTAGTTGGCATAAAAAAATTTCATGGCACGCATAACTGCCCTACCGTGTAATAGCCAAAATATAGCCACAAAGCACCCGTGGAACACAACAGTAACTCTTAGCAGTGATGCCCATTGCTTAGTACTAGTTATATTAATGGAACAAAAGATAGGCAACACACTTAATGAACAGATAAACAATATCTGAGAATATTAAATTACATTATTATCAGAGCTGGAAAGAAGCTGGGAAGATCTCCTGAAAGATGTATGTCTTTATATGTGATATCAGACTTAAAATGTGACATTATATACAGCATGACTAAATGTAGATCAGATGTCCGTGAATAATTCTCCTCCCCTGAATTTTAAAATGCAGACATACATAATGCTAACACCAAACTAAAGCACAATATCTGCATTGATATTTTATGGATGTCTGTTTATAACTGTGTCCTGATCATGCATAATAAGCATGTTACGAAAACCTGTTTGAGAGAAAGATGAAAGCATTAACTCATTTTTTAGAATTAAAGAGATTTTCAATTTAGCTTCCCAAGTCACTTATTGTAAATTTAACCTCAGTACACAACTAAGTATGAAGTACCTTAAACAATTATTTGGGAATGATTTAGCTCAGAGACGCTACCTGGAACACATCCACAGAGATGGAATATGTTTTCTTAGCAGAAAACTTTATATTCATGATTCCCAAACAAAAAGAGGCATCATTTGCCAGATATAGCATGGCATAAAGCAGACAAATATACTCAAACAGTTTTCATTAGCACTGAAATTACTTGTAGAAAGTTGATGTCACTTGTATTTGGTGACTTTAATTCCTGCTACCTGTTTAATTTAAATCAGTATGGCAGAAGAGCGCATATCCTTGGTCATTTGTTGGAACAAAAAAATTTTTAAAAACCACATGTACAACTGAGTGGTTAATTTGTTGCTATTTTGTCAAGTCAATTAACTTGAAAAGATTCCATTGTTGGGGAATGACCTGCTTGCCAATTTGAAGGTCACCCTAGACAGCAAAGCAAGACGACTTCCGTGGTGCAGCTTCGTGGGTCATTTTATATTTAGCACTGTAATTGGCTTTTATTCTTTCCCTTTACAAATTGTATGAAATTTGGGACGACTCGGGCTGCTAACTCCTTTGCAAGCTGGTTTCATAGATCAGAAATTTCTATTTAGGAGTGAATTTAGGAGTGAAAATATATCTGTGCTCAGCTCATTATATTTGCTTATAGGGTCAGCCTTACCCATGGGGCAAGTTGGAAGCCACTGATGTTGTGATTGAGGAGCAAAAAGAAAGCTCCCTCGTCCAGGGAGGCAGCAAGAACATGGTCTTTGTGTGACACTGTGCTGTTAAAACACACACACACACACACACACACACACACACACACACCCCAACCCCCCAGAAAAATCCTTTGAAACTCATTTTCCTCATCTTTACAATGGGGTAAAAATTCCTAATTTTAGGGTCATTTGACAATAAAAAATAAAATAAATCTAATGAGTGCTTTATATAAAGTGGTGATCCCTAAAGACTAATGGTTATATTCAAATAATTATCACCCTTACTAACCCGTGGCCAGTCCTAGAAAGGACCGAAATGCCTCTGGGGAAGTGTTTCCCATTGAACCTTGAGCAGTCTTTGACTACTTTATGTGAATTCACTTATACAGTCCTTTCAACTCAGTAGCAGAGAGTAGAACTCAGGGGTGACATTACTGTCCTGGGACAGAGTATGAAGCCTGGCCACTGTGATAACACTTCTTGATAACAAAGAATAGAATCATAGAAGAGAGGAGCACCAGGGTGTGTCAGAAGCAGCCTTCAAGTCAGGAAGCAGCAGGACTGTAACTGGGAGGGCAGAATACACCTCTGTCAATTTGCTGAAGCAGGGAGAACTCCAGAGAACAACCAGGGGATCCTGGGATTACAAGGAGCAGAGGGCAGCATAGAGGCAAAGGAAGAACTAAGTAAGTTAAGCCACTAGTTCCTGTGGCCTGGGGTTTGGTTGGCCTGTTGAGGACCAGCTACTTCCTAGGCAATGACTTAAGAGGCAGCAGTTGCTCTTGGTCTTCAAGAGATCTTGTCTTTGTAGCACAGAACAACCTAAACCTCAAGGCCAACTAACTGAAGTCAGGATTTATTATGGAGAGAAAGTGCAAGGCACTGCTACCTGCAAAGGCTAAGAGGGGTAGGAGGTACTTTGTAAAGAGAATCCTCTCCCATCTCATAAATGATGGAACACTGACTTTGTCCATGAACTTGTTGTTATTCAGTTTCCAGAAATTATAACTAGGTCAGAATGTCATTTCTATCATATTCTATAAACTAGAAATGGTTCAAGCAATTCAGGTGAAGTCACACATAATTTTATTCTTTATTTACTCAAATTGAGGATCCTTCACCATGTCTCCATTCATAAAATTAAGAATTGATTGAAGTTGTTGAGCTTCGATAACTTTTGGACTTCAGACAATGATTTGATTAATAATGAATGTGATTTGATACAGGAACCTCAGTAATAAGTAATGGGAGGTGGTTATAGTCCATATTCTGGGAATCCATCCTACGGAAGGCTGGTCCAAGTGGTGCATTCAGATGTCAATCCACACTTAAGGAAGCAAACAATAATTACAAGCCAAAGGGACTAGTTGGTAATCTCAGTTTTCAAAATGTTAGGCATTCTTATAGCCTAAAATATGTGATTATGTTTATGTGTTCATATGGTTCAGGTGTTTTTACTGCAAGGTCTTTGTGGTCAGGGTCTATGTCATCTTTGACTATTTAGCATTAAATAGAGTGGTGGCACATAATCACCAATTAGCAAACGTTTGTAGTATTAATTACTTATGCTCAGTGAACATGCAGACATGTTATTATTTTGGTCTCACGAAAATACTGCAAAGGAGGCACTATTACTATGATCTTGTTACAATCAAAGAAACTGAGGCAGAGAGAGGTCAAAGTCGGCACTATTACTATGATCTCATTACATTAAAAGAAACTGAGGCAGAGAGAGGCTGCTTAACTTGTTCAGGATTGCACAGACTGTTATAGGCAGATTTGGGTTTTCAGCCTAGGCTAATGTGTCTGTGTTTTAATCCCTACCATGATATACAGATACAGAATTTGATGCTACAGCAATGATTAATTGGTCTGAAAGGGACTCCTGCAGTAGTAAAGCCAGGAAGTTTATGAGAATCTATAGAAATGAAAATAAGTTTCTGGCTGTCTATCACTTTCTCTTGTAAAAACAAGTAGGTGTCAGACATGGTCCAATTTAAAACATAACCTATGGGTCAATCACAACACCATTTTGGTAGCTCTGGGGTAGCACTTCAAAAATAGGTATTAGCCTCCAGAGCAGCTAAAATTGAGGTGCAATGAGAGTTTTTGAGTGAGGATACACACTCACATGGCATGTATGAAGTGACTTTGAAGACATTATATGCTGGGCACAAAGCTAACTGATCTATGTGCTTGTGTCATTTAATCAGCACCAAAAACTCAAGAAGTCAATGTCATTACCTATCTTTTAAATGGGGAAATTGGGGCTCAGAGAAATTAAATAACTTGCCCAAGATCACAGAGTTAGTGAGTAAAATAGCTTGTATTCAATCCTACATCAATCTGACTTGAAAGTCCAAGCTCTTAACACCATTACACACACACACACACACACACACACACACACACACACACACACGTAGATGGAATTTATTTGGTGTGAGGTTCCAGAAAGTTTTGAAAGAAGTGGAATAGTAAGAGAGGAAAAGGAAGCAAGGCATAGAAGCTTGTCGTTTTTGATGAGAGGTGAGACCTAGTAGAAACCAGTGTTTTCCAAATGGCAGGTGTTTGTTGGAGACTTCACTGGTTATCACAGAAGCAAGGTGTTTGTTGGAGACCTAGTTGCTTATCATAGGCACACGTTTCTTCAACTTTTTTTTTGAGACAGAGTCTTGCACTGTCACCCAGGCTGTAGTGCAGTGGCCCAATCTCAGCTCACTGCAGTCTCTGCCTCCTGGGTTCAAGCAATTCTCTTGCCTCAGCCTCCCGAGTACATGGAACTACAGGTGTGAGCCACCATGCCCAGCTAATGTTTTGTATTTTTGGTACAGACAGGGTTTCATCATGTTGGCCAGGATGGTCTCGATTTCCTGACCTTGTGATCCACCCACCTCAGCCTCCCAAAATGTTTCTTCAATTTTACGAAACCTGAATAGCAGCAAGAGTTTATTTCAGAGTGGTTAGCGATAAGCAGGCCACCTGGCACACAGGGAGGTTTGCAACAGGTAAGCAGGAAGCAGGGCTGCGGTAAGAAACTGACGGAAGGCATCACTGAAGAGTGGAGGCCAGCAAAGTCACCTTGTGTGCCCACTGCACTGAGCCTGTAGTTTCCTTGGGAAGAGGAAGCTGGCTGTAAAATTGCTCTCTCAAGCTCTGACAAAGACAGGAAATTTGACCAAATCTAAGCAATAGAAAATGGACCATAAAGAATAATTATACCTTACAGAGAGTGAGTCTTTCTATCTACTAGAATGTTGTCTTATCAGGAAGAGGATGGAATTCTAAGAAACTTTTGTTGTCTGAGTGACATGACATTGAATATGGACAAAAAATATTTGTATGTTTGTGGTCAGAGTATTTTCAAGGAGGCCACTGATTTGACCCTAGTCACCTTTACAGCCTTCGAGTACTCTTAAATTTTAGTGAAATTGGGCATTCGTTATTTCCTGAGCACATCAAAAATCTCCCACCTTTAAAGTGAGTTCAGTTCGATCCAGTTTAGTACTTACTGAGTCTCTATTATATGCTTGACACTGCTCTAGGGGCTTTGGTTGGTCCAGCTTGTTTATGAGATTTATGGCTTACTAAAAAAGACAGTAGGCAAACCAATTATTTCACTCTAAGTGCTAAGTACTAAGAAGTTTGTACTGGGATCTATGAGAGGACAGAGAAGGGTCTCCTAACCTACCACTGTACTCCCTCCTTTATGGTAAGCGGGCATGGAAGAAGGCCTGTCCTATCACTTCAAGGAGATCATTATGAAATAGGTAGGGTTTTTCTAAAAAGGAGGTAGAATAGTAAAAATAACTTATGTGCTGGCACAGTGCTATATGATTTATATGTACTGCATCATTTAACCACCCCCCAAAGATAAAAAGCAAAAAGTAAACACTACTGTCTTTTTCAGATGAGAAAACTGAGATTCAGAGAAGTTAAATAACAAGCTCAAGGTCACAGCATTAGTAAGTAAAAAAGCCTGGATTTAAATCTAGTTCTGACTCTAAAGTTCAAGTCCTTAGACACTGTTAAACACACCCACCCAGCCACATACCCTCCCTCCCTCTCTCTGTCTCTCTCTCTCTCTCTCTCTCTCTCTCTCACACACACACACACACACACACGGAATTTATTTGGCTTGAGGTTTCTATCCGGCACATTTTGATAAGTTTGGGAAGAAGAGGAATAGTAAAACAGGAGGAGGAAGCAGAGCATAGAGGGAAGGAATTTTTGATGACAGGTGAGATCTGGTAGAATTAGTTCACGTTCAGATTCTAAATTACACTCAGGTGTCATGAGGCAGGAAAGACTGTGTGATAACTTTTGGTAATGGCTCACAGTTATTACACCCAAGAAGCCAAATCTTCTAGAACCAGTTCAGTGCTCTGGGCTCCAGGAGGCTGATGGAATATAAGTGGCCTCAGCCTTCTGGCTCTCAGACAAAGAGGTGACACAGTAGTATTTCAATAACTGTTTTTTTCTGTGTGGGGGTATGTGTGAATATCTCCTTCCCAGAAAGGGAGGATCTGGTATAAAATTGGAGGGCAAGGTGTAAACTTGGATCTGGACACAATTCATTGAACTCCATTATTTCAAAACAACTATCCAAAAATTGTCCTGATTGTGTATTCAGGTAGAGGTTTGATCTATTCAGAAACTAAAAAGTCTTTTTTAGGCAAGATTGTTCCAACCAACCTAACCTAGGAAGGGAGTTTATCTAAGCAATTACCTTGAGATTATGTACATTGAAATGTATACAAACTGTTTATATTAGACTATTGAGGGAAAGTTAGCAAATGATTATGAAATATCTATGATCCTTTGCAATGGGCACTGTTACAAATTATCACAGAGTGCTTACTTCAGAGATATAGCCTTTCTGTTTAATTTCTAGAGTACTTTTTTTTTTGGTTTTAGGTGCTGATTTTGGTGCCGAAAATATGACTCAATAATGCTGGGAATTATATTCAGATAATAAGTTTATGGTGCATTGATGTTCCTTATCTCATTAAGCCAATTTTGAGAATTTGAAAGGGCATGTATGTTTGGTCCTATTTTAAAAGTAAGAAAGGAATGACTTTTCAATGTTTTTTACATTGTCACCTGTGTTCTGGGCCTTGTCATCCTTCCCTTCAATTTCTAAATTCATGCAAGTTTAATGATAATGCCTTTTCTCCCTACTGTATTGGATTCCTGCACCATTTAAAATCAGGATACTGATGTAAAACTAATTAACAAAAATCAAAATATGCAAATCTATCTTATTAATTAGCACTAAAAATTTAGAATCCCTAATTTCATGTTCAGTTTCCTATTGCTTCTCACTTTCTTTGTCTTTGTTTTTCCCAAAGTAATAAAATAGGTTGCACCAAAATAATAGTTTTCCAAGTACTACAGCTGTAAGTCATAAAACATTATGACCAAACCATAGTATTTATGTGGAGTGATAAAGTACCATCTGAGTGTCGTGTTTCTGTTCATCTAAATACTTAATTGGCCAACCAATTTAAAAGAAACTTAAAACCATGGGATCATATTATGGCAATAATCTCTTATGTGGAACTTTATGATAGCTGTGTCCCAGAACCTATGTCTAATATGTTTGAATAGGCAATTTTATTCCCCAACAATACACTAGAAACATAAACATTTATAATGGAAAAATGCATATGCTTATGAGAAATGTGTGTTTACACAGAAACACTGCAATTAGTGGATCCAGCACTCACACTTCTGACAAGTTTGTGGACTTCCTAAGTGCAGCTTAGGGTTTTAAATTCTATGCCGCCTTCTAGTTATCACCATATTTTTAATTTTCTCTTTCCTGCCAAGCTTTTTGAAAGAGAAAGTGAAATTAAGTATTTCTATTGCCTCATTTTCCATTAACTCCTCAGTGAATTACCATCTGCCTGTCGTTCCATCGATCTTCTTGGCAAGGTTATACGTGAACTCTTAGGTGGCCATGCCAAAAGGATACTGTTGAAGTCTTGTACTTCTGATGGTGCTGCAGTTGTTATCGCTACTCATATGTCCATTTGAATCTGTCTTTTTCCTTGGTGTATATGGTGATCTTATCTCTTGATTTCTCATCTTTTTATCTGGATGCTCTTGTGTAGTCTCATTATGGAGCTCAACTTGGCATACTCTTTAAGTTTGTGACATGAGAGACTCTATTCCTGACCTTTACTTTTCTCATTTTATTCACATTTTTATCTATTCTGATTCTTTCAGTGATTACCTCTGCACTTGATGACTCCAACATTTCTACATAGTTTTATGTCTTTGTCCTAGACTTCTCTCAGATCACAGATTCATATAACTAGTTGATTACTGAAAAACTTCACATAAATATCTCATTCATTCATCCTTATGTCAGTGCATTCATTTACCATAGCTCTTTGTAGGTCCCACAGGCATATGTGAATATTAAGATCAGACTCCTCATTTTGCCCCTGCAATAGCATCTATTTATTATTCTTTTTCTGTCTGATGGCTTGAAATATTCTCTGCTTAGTTATGCAAGTTAAAAAACCTGGCAGTGTATTTGATTTAATGGTAAACTGCACTCTCCAAAGGGGGATACCTGGCCTGGGTAGTTTTGAAGTCTTTCCAGGTGTTTCTAATGTATATCCAGCATTAAGAGCTCTGTGTAGATTAGTGCTTTAGCGATTTTGATGTGCACAAGGATTACCTGGGATCTTGTTAAAGTGCAAATTCTGACGAGGCAGGTCTGGGTCGTGGCCTCAGATTCTGCATTTCTAATAAGCTTCCAGATGACAGATGCTGTTGGTTTGTGGAAAAATGTTGACTATTAAGACTTTAGGTAATTCCGTGATAATATCACCAGTTCACCTGCCCTCTCTTAGGGTTTGTTTGGTGGAGTATGTGGAGCATTTCAAAGACAGGATGTAGATTCTTTCACCCGTGCTTTTAGCAATATACGTTTTTGGTGAATTAGGTATTATCTAAGCCTTTCCGTTTTCTGCACAGCGTATTTTCATCTCTCATTCTGAATTTAAAAGGTACCAGGACTTTGGCTATGGGATTTTAAGAGCTGCTTAAAATGCCATCATTGTGTACATAGAATATCATTTAGGTCTTGTCTTTCAATCTCTAGCCTAAACTCATACCTCTAGTCCTTTGAGCCATTCTCCCTCTGAAGCTGGACAATTTATATATCAATATATGTATCCTCAATTCACAGGCCTCTGTGCTTTTGTATATGCTTTTCCTTTGCCTGGAATACTTTCCTTTACATACTACCTATCTTTCAAATTGCAGCTCAGATATCATTTTATTTTGAGTCAGATATTATTCGTGTGCTCCCATAATGCCCTTTATTACTTCTATCAATGACACACTGTTGCTTTATAGTTTTCAGTGTACTTGGCTGTGTCTTCATTAACTGTGAAGCCCCTGAAGAGAGTACCCTAGAACTTTAGTGCCTAACATGATGCCTGGCATATTGAGAGATTCTGTAATTTTCTGTGGAATAAATTGCAGCCATTGTTTGAAATTTAAGATGATAAATTACTTTACATATTTATTAATCAAGCCCTAGAGCTTTATGCGTCTCTAGATATTTATCCTGCCATACTCTAGTCAGATTAGGTAGCAACACTGGAGTAAATAAGCATTAAACAGAGCAGTATAATTTCAATCAGTCATATTGGTCTATTCCTTGACAGTTCATAGGTCATCAGCCCTTGAGTTGATGAGCTTGCTTCCTGGTATATTTCAATTCTCAAATATTTTAAGGTTCCCTGCTAGGTAAATCTATAGCAAAATATAAGAACTTTGGAGTTTTCTAAGAAAAGGGGACTTAAACCATGAGCTTTTATTTCAAAGATTGTTCTTTCTTTACCAACAGAGCAGTCCCCAGTGTCTGCCTAAGGAATAAGAAATGGATTCACTCATGATGATTAATGGAGCCTCAGCTCCTGTCTTTATCCCAGGGATGTTCTTAGTCACGACATCGGGCTCTCAACACCCAGCCTGATGACATTGATCTTGGTCTGAGAGGCTCGTCATGTTTCACACACTGCAGGTCACCATTAGCTGAATAATTAAGAGCTGGTTAAGTCTTAGCCTTCCAAGATTCTGTTGCAAACTTGGACAGTTTAGAGAGAATTTAAGTAATTTGGATAATTGCATGAACTCTTTATTGAGATTAACCAGATTAGACTCTAAACAAAAATGTTTTTAAAAACCAAAGATTCACAAACAAGTTTTTTTCTTGTAAAACAAAATCTCATAAATTTGTACCTAATGTTAATTTATCTTATTCAAGAAATCAAAAGTGAAATGGATATCTAACTTCTATTCCCTACCCTCACCATGAGCTATTGAGAGTATAATGGCAGTCATTTAATATTATCAAAATCAATACCTTCAAACAAAAGAGACCGTTAGCTAAAAGCCTAAAGCAAAGGAACAATCCATTGAGAGTGACACTTCATTTGTTTGGGTTAAATTTAATTGGCTTGAATAAAAGTAAAATTCATCTGATCTTTTGTTCATTTAAAAAATTGAATCATTTAACTGGTGACTTAGATGACTTATCAGGTTCAGAAGATAACATGATTTTAAAAGTTTAAAATTTCACCTAAGTACAACCAGCTTTCTAAATATTCAACAAAGTGAATGGTGCTACATCATTTCACATGCTCTAAATCTGTCGTATCCCAGACTAAAACTTCTGTTCTCTTTTGAGCCAGTTCTTACCAAGAAAATGGCTGTGAACATCCTCTTCTCTGTTATGACCAGAAACTCTTACCATGAGGACAGGTCCTCAGACGTTTTTGTTCAAAACTCTGTTCAAGTTCAAGAAGAAAGCTTGGCATATATCAGACACTCAATAACCATTAGATGAGATCTATGAGAGTCTCTCCTACTTCTTTTCTCCAGGATGCTGTGTAAGTGTGAGTTGTCAGTAAACTACTTAAGAGCTCCAGTTTCCCACACAGAGCCAGTTCATTGATTTACTAATATGAAGCAGAAAGAGCTCTATTTTCTGTCTAGTCTGGTGAAAAGCTAAATTAGGAAGAGCTATATTTTCAGCTCACCACAATCATGGTCCCTTTTTTGCTTCATATGCATGACTTTCCCAATCCCTTAGGGTAAAATTCCAAATTATACCATGGCTTCCAAGTTTTTCCGAAAGTTGTCTGCATAACTCTCCAGCCACATCCTATTCCAGTTTTTCCTGTGTGCTCTGTGGTTCTGCCAAAGAAGTCTTCTTTTATCCACTAAAGTTTTTATTTCTCTAGATAGTCCATTTGGTTCATCTAAAAATATTCTCCATTTCCTTTCTCACTCTGTTCATGTTTTTTTAATCCTTGAACATATTTCTAATAGCCGTTTTAACACCCTTGTCTTCCAATTCCATTATCTTTATTATTTTCTAGCTTGTTTCTGTGGACTGATTTTTCTCCTGGTTATGTGTCATACTTTCCAACATCTTTGCCCTTTTTGATTGAATGCTGTACATTGTAAATTTTACATTGTTGAGTGTCTGGACTTTGTTGCCTTCCTTTATGGAATTTTCAACTTTGTTTTGTTCTGTTAGGTGGTTAGTTTATTTGTGGTCCCATTTGATTCTTTTCCAGTTTATTTGAACTTTATTAGGACAGGTCTAGAGTAGCTGTTGTGTAGGACTAGTTTAGCCCAACTACTAAGGTAATGCTGATCTTTCTGTTTGTCAAGCATATTATTACATTCTTCCCCCCCTCCCACCACCCTGTCTTTGTCACATTTCGACCTCTCGAAGTTAGCTCTTGGTTGTTACATACCTCCATCATACCTTAAACTTCCCCTTCTGAAATTAAATGTGTAATTACATATTTAATGACTGTCATTCTTGCTAGAGTGTAAACTTCATGACAGCAGGAGACATTATGAATGGGCAGCTGTCATTTCACACCAAACAAGTGAAATATATTTCAGGACTATGCAGAGATAATTTTCCTAATGATGACTTGGTGAAGGAAAAATGAGTCACTCAGCTTCCACCTACAAGGTTGGATATACTAGAGATGCTATTTATTTCCTCTGCTAATAATTCCTTTTCCTCCCACACACTTCTAAAATGTCTGTTCTCACAGATACTGCTGAATAAGCAGTGATTCATTTGGTTTCATCCTCCTGGCCATCAGTGGCCAGACTGGGGATGGACAAATGACACAAGGTAAGTCAATTATATTCTTTATTTTAGTCAATTATATTCTTCATTTCGTTATTTTAACCTTTATTTTAGGTTGGGTTTTTGGTTTGTTTTCCTTGAAGCAGAACTATCCTTTCAGTGGTACTGAGCCATTGGGCTTCAGGCTCAGTGTAAATCTGGGCTGTCTGGCAGAACATCATGCCCAGAGGATATGCCCAGATAGATAAGTTGTTGATGCCAATAAGACCCAGAATGGGTTTGTAGCTGGGTGTAGTGGAGAGAGGCAGTCCAGGTGTATGAGCAGAAAATAAAAAAAGGTACATGTACATTGTGATTGATACTAGGTAGTTCCTGCCATAAGGCACCATGTCAGTGAAGATTTCATGGGTGGACTTCAGTCCTCAGGGTGATTGGTTATATTAGTTTCCTAGGGCTGCCATAACAAATTACAACAAGCTTGGTGGTTTAAAACAACAGAAATTTATTTCTCAGAGTCATGGAGGCCTGATGTCTAAAGTCAAGGTGCCAGCAGGGCTAGTTCCTCCTGGAGATTCTGCTCCTCTGCTCTATGACCCTCTCCTAGCTTCTGGTGGCTGCTGGCAATTCTTGGCATGCGTTAGCATATAGATGTATCCCTCCAATTTTTGTCTCTGTCTTCACATGACCTTTTTCTCCTGTATCTCTGAGTGTTTCAAATCTCCCTCTCCCTTTTCTTTTAAGGACCAGTTATAAGATTAGGGCCCACTCTAAATCATCCTGAGATGACCTAATCTGAGGATTCTTAATTACATCTATAAGGACACTAATTCCAAGTAAGGTCACATTCACAGGTATGAGGTGGTTAGGACATAGACATATCTGTTTTGGCATGTTGTTTAACTCATTATTTTGGTAAAAGCAGAACAGAGTCCTACATTAGAAAAACAAATGATCTATTTAAGGCAGCAAGTCACAGCTCAGGTATAGGAAAATAAAACAGGAGTCCAATTTTGAGAACTCAAAGTCAAGGTTAGAATAGGACCAGGACCAATAGTACATGAAATGAAAACTTAGTTACTAGTTGAGTAAGGCTCTTTCCATTTCAACAGATTAAAAACAGACTGCTATATAGCCTGGGATATTGGTAAATTCAGCAGCTGCAACAGCAGGGATGGTATGTGGGCCACAATAACAATAGTTACTAAGTGCAGTAATCTGGGAGCTATAGACTCAGTAAAACAAAACAAACAGAATCTTTGAAAAACAAAAAACAAAAAACCAAGTTAATTTACTTAGTGGCATGCATAGAAATTCTGGCAAGCTTAGTTAGTGGCATGCATAGAAATTCTGACCAGCTCTTCTTCAAGTTCCCTCCTTTGTGTATTCCACAAATAACTTTCTCCAAGTAACATGAATTCTTACCTTCTTCTTTGCTCCAACTGCAAATATAAGAGTATTAATCTCATCCTAGATTATGAAGAAAAGGAAATAATAGCTTGATTCAAGTTTAATAATTTTCAGTGATTCCTTTTTAAATTTCCTTAGTGTGTGAATCATTTTAAAAATACTTTAGTACACAATAAAAACGTATAACAAAAATGTCATAATTCCTTATTTTATCAAGCAGAACTTCCCTGAACACCAAGCTTTTTATTCCATTTTTAGAAAATTTCTTAGGCAAATGATGTCCCAATTTTGAAGATATTAAAATATGCTCTAACTTGTTCAGAAACATATGTCTTGTTATTCCAAATCTGGTCTTTTTTCCTTACTGTTTCCCAAAAATGGGAAAAGAAAAGTTGATGTAACTGAACAGCTTGATTTTTCTATGAGTGAGTAGTGCAGTTTGGAACAGATATGAGCATTAGAGATTCTCTGATGTCAAGGGCCAATGGGTCAGAGGCCTAATTGGAGTTGCAAAAATAACTTTTTTCAGAATATAATGACATTTTTGTGCCCTTCTGTATCCAAATAGTGTGTAGCTTGGCATACTATGTCTGTTCAAATGATAGCAACTCTCTATCCTTTAAGAGCAAATGCAACTTCTCAGCTGTAAGTAATGGTTTTCATTGGTTTGGTGTTTGATGAACCAAGGCCTTTGGAGTCAGTGCACTTAGAATGCAGTTATGGCCGGGGTTTTGGCCAGATTCCCCACGGTCTCAGAAAATGACCAGCTATCTTTTGAGGTGGCTTAAAGAAACAGCTCTGATGACTCAGCCGGAGGTTAACAACTCTAATAAGTGCCACATCTGATTGGGTTCTTCGGTGTCATCAGTGGCCTTGAGTCCAGAGAAGATAGAGGCTTTGAAACCCGGATACACAATCAAAGAGTCACCTTCTCACCCTGAGTCAGTTCATAAGAAAAGAACTGAAAAAATGGGCATTTCACAGAAGCCCTTGCTTAGAGCTTGCATCTTTTTTATTTTCTCTCTTACTAGATACTTTAGAAAGCTTTTGGAAAATACATTTAATCTATTTCAAAGGTCACAGCAACAAAGTTCTCTGCTCCATTGCTATATCCATGCTTGATCAGACTTTAAAACTTCAATCTTTGTGGGGTTTGTTTGACATCAGCTGGAACAGCAGTGAATGAAAATTACTGGTGTTCAAGGGTATAGATGAAACAGAACAGGCTTTTTCTCTGTATGTATTAGGCTGTCTGGAAATAGAGTTCTCATATTTTATGAATCAAAAATCAGTTCTGGTGTCTGACAAATATGAATAACCTCAAAGGGATAAGGGTCAAAATATTTGAAATCAAGAATATTTTGGATAATCTGAGATGTGGTTTCTGTACATACAAAGTCTTAATTCAAATTTACTGAAAACTAAATGAGAACTCGTATGTGTTAAAGTTCATAGCCGGGGTAGACTATTACTGTGTATTATTGCCTGCTTTCCTTCTCATCAGTCTCTGCATGAAGTTAAGAATATATAATAAAAGACAGTTTTCACAGGTACCACATTTTCTTAGTCTACCATTAATAATGAGGAAACACAATACTTGTTTGCTAATCAAATGTAATGAGCAGGTCGATGAAAAACACGTTCGAAGTTCACCTAAGTAATGATCTTGCCTCTCTTAAGTCACCAGGGATGGTTTCACAAGCACGTGGCCTAGGCTACTCAGTGATATGAATTTAGTTAATTTCCTAGATTTCCTTCCTGGGGAAACTATGCAAACAGCGCTTTTCATTTCAGATACATGTCAGATTTTTCAAAATCCCAATGTTATTATAAGGGTGAGAAACACAAATTGAGAGACAGACAGTTGATAAATATCCTTAGCCCGTCAGACTGAAGAGACAGCTAAAAACAGTGAGGTTACACGGCTGGTCTGTGTTCATTATTAGTTCACAAAAATAGGATCTGCTTTGTTTTTGGTCAAATAAAAACAGCACCAATACTAATAATGTAGGCTAAGTGCTTTTTTTGAATTATTGTAATCAATTCTTACAGTAACCCTATGAGCTAGATTCATAAAAAACATTATGAATAAATCTGGAGATAACGCTATAGATTTCAGGCAGTGAAGCTGGGGATGAGAGATGTTAAGTAACTTTTTTCATGGCCATACAACTAATAAGTGATGGAAACAGGATTTGAAGTTAAACAGCTTGTACAAGTTCTCTGAGCCTCTTCCATCCTTAGGCAAGCATTTTTAACAACCCATGTTAGGGGTGCAAATAATTACGGCCCACCCCCCCCTTCCTTTCTTCCTTCTTCTCTCCTTCCTCCCTCCCTCCTTTCCTTTTCCCTTTGCCTTTCCTTTTTCCTTTCCTTTTTTTTTTTTTTAGAGTTTTGCTCTTTTTGCCCAAGCAATTGCATGATCTCTGCTCACTGCAACCTCTGCCTCCTGGGTTCAAGAATTCTCTTCTTCGGCCTCTCAAGTAGCTAGGATTATAGGCACTTGCCACCATGCCTGAGTCATGTTTTTTGTATTTTCAGCAGAAACAGGGTTTCACCATGTTGGCCAGCCTGGTCCCAAACTCCTGACTTCAGGTGATCCACCCATCTTGGCCCCACAAAGTGCTGGGATTACAGGCGAGAGCCACTGTTCCAGGCCCATTACCGCTTTTCCATACAAGATTTTTGTCATTGTCTTGATTCACTGGATAGCCAGTATTGTGTTTTATTTTCCATTATACAAGTTGCTTTGTACATAGAAGGAACTCACTGAATGTTAGCAGAATGAATTTACTTTTTAAATCTAGTTTTAACATTTATTCAAATTGTGTACTCAGAAAAATATGGAAAACAAAAGCAAAGGGATGCATGATCTAGATGGAGTTAGATCCACTAACTTGTTTGTAGACCCAGGGAAGAGGCTATAGACAACCTGATGCCAAATATTAGTCTCAGAAAATGGGAAGGTCAGGACATTTCTAAATGTGGATCAGCAGAGTAGATGCAGAGTGCCATCTGGCCAAGAGAAATACCTTCAAGTTATCAGTAACCTCCCACAGCTCCAAGTGTGGACGAGAGGACACAATAAACATTGTTCTTGGCTGTAAGAAGTATCTCAGGACAAACAATCCTCTAAGCAATTTTAGAACCCAAGCAACCTAATTGTGCTAGTGAAACTTGCCTTCAGTCAAAATTAGAGGGAAAGTTAGTTAATTAATTTATTTATTGTCAACTTCTCAGAGGCAAGTACATTTTACTTTCACAGTAAACTCACTATCAAAACTCACATGAGATTTTGGGATTCATTAACAGCTTTGATGTTTGTCAAAAAATCGGGATCAAGACACATCACAAGGTGGCCTGTTGTGGAGATGATGTACCCTGTGTCTGATGAAGTACTAATCAAAGAACTTGAGTTACATTTTCTCATTGGCCTAATGAAAAGACAGCCTTCTTCTCTTAAAGATACAAAATTGACATTTAAGTCTTTTTTTCTATCAGCACTTGGGTAAATTTCCTGTTCCAAGAGAATTTTTTAAAGTTGGTGTTGGCAGCTAGGAGAATTGAAGTAGGAAACATCACAAACTCAGGTTGAGGAGAATTGAATGACTTTGTCTTGGCATTTTAGAGATAAATTTGCTTTTCTCTGCCAAGGAGGTCCAGCAGGCTTGTCAGTGGATTCTTTCTTAGAGGGGTCTAAATGAGCTTTACTACCCAGTCCAATTACAGCATGACTATAAGAAATCTCTATTTCCTAGTGAACAATAAATAGAAATATAGCATCCAATCTTTTGACTATAAAATAATGACAGCTGGCAAGGTATTTGAGGGGGTAATAGGGCAGTTTTTGTTAAATATCAAAACTATTTTGTAAAATCCACAGTGTATTATCATTATATTTTATAAAGTTCAGAGACAAATATTGATTTACCTTGCCTATAGCATCAGCAACAATAATAATCATAACTGCTAACACTACTGAAATTTTTCTATATGCCAAATACAAATCGATTTGCTCCTTGTGATAACACTAGGAAATAGATCCTATTATTATCATCCACATTTGGCAGATGGGGAAAATGAAATACTGAGGGGTTAAGAATCTTTACCAAGTTCATGCAGCTAGTTGGTAGCCAAGTTAGAATTTTAACTCAAGAAGTTTAGTTGGAGAAAATATGTTCTTAACCCTTATGCAAAATTGCCTGTATTAACTGGAGAACCAGGCCATGCAAACAAAACCATGAATAACAATCATTATAATGAACATTAATTTAGGACTATGGTGAGCAAGATATTGTTCTTTTTTTTAAAAACTATTCTTAAATATTTATTTAAAGGAATGTTTTTAGATTTACAGGAAAGTTGCAAAGTATTACAGGTAAGTTAGTAATCTGCTCCCACTATACACATTTTTATATTTAATCCTCTCAATAATTCTCTGAGGTGGGTAATATTATCCCCATTTTACACATGGTAAAACTGAAGCACATGAAATATAAATCACTGGCCTCATGTTAATTAGCATTGCATGTGAGTGATATAACTGGGGTTCAAACCCAGGTGAGGCTACTCATTCAAACCCAAGTCTCTTAATTTACCTGAAGCAGTATTTTTGAAAAATGAACATCAATTACTGGATTCTTAAATTCATAAAAAATAATTTTCTTTATAATCATCATATCTAATCCAAAGCAACCTCAAAATTTTTTCTTCCATAAGTTAAGAATTTTCTAACATCAAGTACAATGGCTAAACCCACACAAAAAATACATAAATAAAATAAATTAGTTGTTCAAGAAAGGCCAGCTGGGTTGCTATCTTCCTCATCACTCCCTTTTCAATGACCCCAAAATTTTGAAAAGGAGGAAGAAATATAGTACATAGTGACCAGTAATTTACAACCCATAGATACGTTTTCAGGCATAAACTTACAAGTTCATTGTTACTGAAATTAATTTATAAAATATCTTGATTGTTTCTACATAGTCTTTGTCACTTTCCCAGTTGATTAGAGCCAAATATCAAATATATTGACTTTTTTGTGATTTACATTTCTGTTGAAGACAACCTATATAAAACAGTGATCATGTCCCTGATATATACAAGCCTAGCAAATTATAGTTGTGTGTGTATTCATTTCCAAAGATAATAAATATTGCTGCTCCAATACTCCTATCTTTAAAAAATGAAATTCAGGAACATTTACACTGGCAAACATAGTTAATGCTAATCAAACAAAAAATAGCAATCACTTATCTCATTAATCACAGTATATGAGCATTATGGATTTATATATCACAGGCTAAATTAGGAGGTAACTACTGCTTGATGAGTGGAATAGTACCTTATTTGATCATTTTGGATATTAAGCTTCTTGGTATATCCAGAAGTAGGCACTTTGTAACATGTGAACATACCCACAACCTTTTCAGTATAAGTAACAATGATATCCCTTATATTTTCTTTCAAACTGTAATTTGAGGACAATAGACAAAGAAGTTTGGAATGCCACACTTATATGCAATTGTTAAAATTCACTGGGTGATGCTGTTAGAGACAAGGCATTAAGGAGATTGGTATGGACATTTAGGTAACCCTAGCATGTGGATCATTATAGCAGAATTAAATAATGTTAGGGCTGGAAAAGAGCCTTCTGTTTAATTCTGCTGCCACTTATGATTGATGAAAAATTAAAGTCCAGAGAAATTCATCAGCCTTCCTTAGAACTCCCAGGAAGTAAAAGACAAAATCAAGACTAGAACTCAGATCAATGGATTTAGTTAAAAGAAAATCTGCCTCAATTGGAGGGATGGAAGACTGTGACTCTGAAGGTACCCATCAGGATTAATATTGAGTCTAATCAATTCCTTGATCTTGGTTTATCAAAAGGGCAACTAAGATGCAAGTCCTATACACAGGCTTTCCCGTACCACCTGGAATATGTTGAGACTATGAATTAAACAAGATGTAAATGAAAAGTACTGAAATTAAATCATGAAAAAGACCTGGTACCTGCTGTAGACTCTTCCATCAGCAGTATCACTTTAAGAAAGCTTAGAATTCCTCTGGCCTTTCATATTCTTATATTTTAGAGATTGAGTTAAAATTAAATTTTATATGCAGTAAGACTGCTTTGATGACTAAAACACAATTTCTTTGCCTTTGGCTCAAATTATAGCAATATTCAGAAAGATAACCTTGGCAACCTCATACTACTAGACAGTTCTGACTAGAATTCATACACAAAAATATAAAAATAAATTATAGAGAAAGAACAATTCTAAGAACTCATCTCAATTTATCTTCCTACTAATGGCACAATACACTATTTTGTAACTGACAAAACTGAGTCCCTGAAAGGTAAGGAAGGTGTTTGAAATCCTATTGCTACTAAGGCACAGAGCAAGAATTCAAAATGTTTTTGCAGGACTCCATAGCCACATGTCTTTGTGTGAGCAACAAACAGGCCAGGTGGCAAATAAAAATCACAAAGAAATCACAGTATACAATGACTCAAAAACACAAAAATCAGAGTCATTCAGTGTTACTTACTGCGAGGTCAAGCCCAATAGCCTTTGAGAACATCTCTGTATCATAGCAGGGCAAGATGATTGTTTTCTAAATCATGGCCTTGAATCATCAGTAAGAGTAAATTCCATTCTGTGTTATCTATTTGAGAAAGATCATAAAGTTCCAAATTAAATGTTTTAAATAGACAGCTTATCAGGAAAGCACGATTATATTGAATGATTCATTTCTGGAATGTTCTGGATCAGAATACTACTTAAGTATTCTTAGTCAGAATAACTATAAGTTATTTCCATGAAAGTATTCCTGCTATTAGTTTGGAGAGAAATTTAATGGACTATGCTTTTCTTGTTTTGGCAGGTGACAAGGTTAAATTTGAGGCTTAATCAATGGTCCAGTCATCCAAAATGCTACATCCTGCTTTTGCTTCCTGTACCTATTCATAGTTTATGAGCTGTGTTAGACCTTTAGAGTGGATGGCTCAGTGAGCAGTTTGTCAGAGAGAAGTGGGTGTTGTGTTGTTTTTTTTCTTTAAGTTTAGTGGAATAATGGTCATTATTTAAAGCTAAGGATCAAGTTCTATCCAAATTACCTAAATAATTTTTATTTTGTCATCCCTCCAGGAAATTTATTAGTGCACCTATATGTGTTTGGTATAGATTTTCATTAGTACACTGAAAGAAAATGTGAAAATATCTTTCTAGGATGCTGATAAATTAGAGCTCTGCAATTAGTTCTCATTCAACCCCTACTGAAAAATAATGGAAGGTAAATTTTAGTGCTCCTAGAATTTCATCCTAATGGAAAACAGCAGCCTATTTTGCTGCATGTCTACAAACCTGGTGGTATAATTTCAAATATATCTAGCTAATTAGGCAACCTTTGAGTTTAAATCTTTCAGACCCCTTTCATTATATTTGATGGTTTTTGAGAAAACAGCTGGAAATTTCTATCAAGTAAAACATATTTTGTTTTATTATTTGCAATTTCTTTTTATCTCTGCATGCCTGTAGGATGTGCTGCAAGTCATTTAAAAAACATATACAAGCTGGACATATTGACATTAAAATAAAAGCAGTACCTTTTGCTTGCAGATATTAAAGTATTAAATATTAAAGTTGATTTACTGGCAGGTTTAGCACAAAAGACAGCTGAAATAAGCTATGAGAATGAATGTAAATTGGATTATATTGTTTGTGGTTTGAGCTGAATGAGGTAAAAATATTTTTACTTCATAACAATAAAACAAAAATAAACATTGACATTAATTATCCAAAATAGTAAAGGAATGATGTGACCATTTACAAAAATTCGTGCAAATAAAATTTGTAGCATCTCTGTGGGTCTGTCCTTCATGCATAATTTAGGAAAATATTAAGCATCATTCAGAATAAAGACTGAGAAGTATGTGGGTTTAGAAGTCAATCATTTAATCAATTCAGGAGATAAAAGGTTACTAGACAAAGTTTAAACTGCTGTAGAAATTCTCTGCTATGTCTTTTAAACAAGATGAAACAGCAGATTGTTTGAAGATTCAGAATGAACCAAAGAAAGAGAAGAGAAATAATTACTAAGAATCAAGTGCTTAATATATACCAGACACTGCTCAATGTGTTTAATACATAATATCATGGAGTTCTCTCAGTTTACCTTGGCAAAATTATTATCACCCTATTCAAAACACTAGTGTTATAAACCTTGTTTTTACTCTTATCACCAAATCTCATCTGTTCCATTCATCATTCACCTTCTTTCGTTCCTTTTACCTTCTCTTGTTCCTTCTTCATCAGCCTCCTTTTGTTGCCTGGAGAGCTAGAAAATCCTCTCTTCCTTAGGGGTGTTGTACCTACCATTCCATCTGCCTTTAACACCCCCAGCCCGTCAACTACTACCAATAACCCCATGCTTCAAATGGCTCGTGTCTTCCATTTGTAAGTTCTTACAGTATTTTATTTTGGAAACAGAACAAAGAGCATCTGTAATATAATGGCTTAACAATATGAAAGCATTTATATTTTTTTAAGTGAGAGTCCAAACACAGGTTGGTGATCCAGGTTTGGTAGGCAGCTCAGTGATTCTCACACACAGTTTCTATATCTGGGGCCAATCCCCAGTGTGTACTATGTCTCAACTAGTTGACGGGGGGAAAGATCAAGGGAGTGCATGTCCAATTGTATTAAGAGCAATACCTAGAAATAGCAGCAGTCACTTCTGTTTATATCCTATTAACTAGAGTTTAGTCACTTGGCTATACCTAGCTGCTAGGGAAAAAATTTTATTTTGTCATCCGTCCAGGGTTTTAACCTTTCCCAAAACCCAGTGAGAGGTATTCTATTCTAGAAATAGAATAATTAGCTTGGGAACCATGGCCCTAGTTAAAACCGCACTAAGATAAAAAAGGTGATCAGTGACTATAAGGTTACTAATAGGGGCTTGGCTTAGATGTCATCTTTGCAGAAAAACCTTCTTTGACGACTCCATCTGAATAAATCTCTTGTATTAGTTATATATATATATATTTTTTTTTTCACTGAATCTTGTTTATTTTCTTTATAGCAGTTACCATTTTTTTGACTTTATATTTGTGAAGTTATGCATTTTATAAAAGTTTTAGAAATTATTGCCTTCCTTTTTCTTCAAACTGAGAGTAGAACTGTGCTTGTTTTTGTTTTTTTATTATATCCTTCATGCCTATATGCGTGGCACATTTAATATTATGAAAGTTATATTTGACATAATAAAGATTGTTGAATGAGTGAATAGAAAGTCAAACAAATCACTAGACAGCTGACACCTCAAATGAGGTGGATTTATTGGTTGAAAATGCAGGCAATTTACAGGGGAAATAACAAAATTAACTGTGAAAGGACCTTATAGTACCTCTAGTGCAGTATTTTCTAAAGCGTTGGTCAACTATCCACTAGTGAGTCATAAAATTCCTTTACTGTATCATGTTAGCATTAAAAAAGAAGATAAATAGAACAGAATAACCAGCATGAAGAAAAGAAATAGAGCAGAATAATAGACTAAAAGAGAACAGAATAAAAAATCAGAGGACATTGTACATGGTTAGGGTTGGCATTATTTCATAAAACTTTAGTCTCTGATGTATATGTGTGTGTCTTTATTATCTATCTATCTATCCTCTATCCCAGGTGTGTGTGTGTGTGTGTGTGTGTGTGTGTGTGTGTGTGTGAATACACATACATTCTGGGTCACAAGGTAAAATGTAATTCTTACTGTAAATGATGTAAAAAAAAAAAAAAAAGGTGTTTGAAAGGCACTGCCTAGTGCACTTAGAAGAAATAGGCTCAAAGGCAAGACAGATATGGGAGGAAAAAAGTTGATCCTTATAGAGCTTAATGTGACCTGTCTTACAGGCTAACAAAATGACATCAAATGGTGACTCATCTCTTCACCAGTTCCATGATTTTTCAGTTGCATCTTTTCCAGCAATACACTATCAAAGTGTGTTTCAAAGAAGAGAAGAGTGTCTGTTTCAAAGCATCGTTTTATCTTATCCATCACAGTGGGCTATTATCTTCAAGTATGAAAACTTCAAAAATAACTTTGAATTATTGAGAGCATCTTTTTATTTTTGAAATTCAGATATACCTCTGGAACTTATATACTTGCTCTAGTGATTGGTCCTTGATCAGTGGTCTTCTCTAATGTGCCTGCCTGTGAGGATCCCGTGTTGTATTTAGAACAAAGATTAATTGTCTTCTTTGAACTCTTTGCATGAATGCAATTTTGCTCCATTTTGACTTCCTATAATTGCTAGTAAATTTTTTTTTCCTTTTTCTCTTCATTTCTTTAGAGGAATCTGAAATAAAATTAGTATTAAGCTATTGACCTTATTAAAATTTTAGTCTTGTATTTTACTTTTCTTTTAAAATCAATACAGTGATTTTCTTCTGGCTTCATCAATTTACACGACATTTACCAACTCCCAAGCTCCTTATAAAAACATGTTCAACTGGACAATATCAGGGCTAGGGGTAAGAGTGATGATTCTCTAAGCAAATAGCTTAGTTACAACCTAATCTGCTGCTCCACACACACAGTGTGAATCACGTCTGCCATATGCAGGAAGTACAAAAAAACTGAAAAGGGCAAAACTTTTTTTCCTTTAAAAACAGTTTTATTCACTGTTTTACTGAACAAAGATTGACCCTTTATAGTTACTGACCTATGGGAACCCGGAAGTATCTAGCCAGGCTCCTTTAAGTGGTTGTTACTCCCCCTCACTTACCTGCTCTGCGTGAGTAAAAGTCCTCTTTGCCCTGGCACCATTGGAATTCAACCAGACCACTATCAACTTGCATACTCCTTTACCAGATCTTCAGCTCTGTTTTCGTCTCAGTTTTGCTTAAAACCTCTTTGAATATTGACAGCTGACATAGTGTCTACTATGATTTGGACATTATGCTAAATTCTTTTCTTGCATCCTGTAGTTTAACCTTCCCCAAAACCCAGTGAGGTAGTTACTTGAATTATCTACAGTGGCATGAAAAATAACTTCAAAATATAATGCTTTCAAACAGCAG
Source organism: Sapajus apella (assembly GCF_009761245.1). Classification (NCBI taxonomy): domain Eukaryota; kingdom Metazoa; phylum Chordata; class Mammalia; order Primates; family Cebidae; genus Sapajus; species Sapajus apella. The sequence goes on from NW_022437018.1 coordinate 6,252,787, forward strand.
ACATCATTTGTTATCTCTTAGGTTTCTATGGTTTGGTTATTTGTAAGGGCCTGCGCTGAGCAGCTCTGGTTGAGGTTCTCAAGTGAAGTTTCAGTCGGTCTGTGCCTGAGGCTAGTGTCACCTTGCAGGTTTCTTCACCCTTGCTTCTGAGGTGCCTGGACTTAAGCAGCTGAGACTTCTCAGGTAAAGCTCTCTCTCTTTACATGACCTCCCCACATGTTCTCCCCATCATTGTAGCTTTGGGGCAGCTTCATTTCAAGGCACATGTCTCAAGAGAGAGGACCAGATGAAAGCTGTTTTACCTTTTCTAACTTAACCTTGGAAGTCATGCAATGTCATTTCAGCCTCTTTCAACTTTTTAAATAAGCAAGTCATTAAGGCCAGTCTATTCAGAAGGAAGGACATTAGACTCAGCCTTTTATGGAAGGAATGTCAGGGAATTTATGGACAACATACACAATTTCACTTAATTTTTGTAGCAATTATGAATGAATGTTGGCCAACTTTCTAAAAGTTCAATTTGTGATTAACTTTGGTGAGGAAGTAAAAGGTTAAGTAGGTTTCATCCCATGTATGGAAAGCTTTGCTTTATAGACACGTTTTCTTTTTTCATCATAATTTTTAAAAATTGTGAAATATGCCTACAGAACAGTACATAAGACTTACATGTATTATATACCTTAAAGAAAAATTATAAAATAAATATTTGTGTACAAATATTTTCAGCACCCTAGATTCCCCTTGGGTCTTTCTTCTTGGTAATCACCCACACTGTTCTCTCTAGTGTCATTGATACTAAGACTTTTATTGTGATATTAACTTGCTTTTCAAAATAATTTTAATATTTAGTTATATAATCCTTAACTTTTATTTTACCTTTGCCTGCTTTTAAACTTTATATTAAATAAGTCAGTGTTTGTCTCTTTCTTCCATTGCTTATTTGTGTGATTTATCCAAGTTGGTCACATGTAGCTGTACTGTAGTTCATTTCACTTTATTTGCTGTGTAGTATTCTGTCAAAAGAATATAACACAATTTTATTTACTAATTTTTATACATGCCTCTTGGTGCACATGTACAAATGTTTTCTATAGGGAATGTTTCTAGGAGTGGAAATGCTTAAATATGCTTGTGCATATCTTTGCAAGAATGTCAAACTGCTTTGCTAAGTGGTGGTATTACTTTGTGTTTCTACCGGTGATATATGAGACCTCGTATTGCTCTAGAATCTTGCAAACATTTGGCGTTGTCAGACTTTTCAATACTTCAGATGTGTTGGGTGTGCACCATTTTCTCATTGTGTTTGCACTGTACATTTCTTTGATTACTAATAAAGTTACCTTTTTATATATTAAATGGTAATTTATACTTTGTGCAATGCTTATTAAAGTCTTTTGTCTGTATTTCTATTGGACTTAAGTTTTTCTTATTGAGATGTTGAAAATCTTTATGTATTCTAAATACTAGCTCTTTTCAAGTTATACATGTTACACATGTGTCTTCTCTGCTCATATTTTGTGCCTTATTAATTCTCTTTATGTTGCATTTGTTAAAGAAAGATGTTCTTAATTTTAAATATAGTCAAATTTATTTCCCTGTTTCTTTAGTGTTTTTTCTTTTTTGTCTTGTTTATAAAAAGCTTTATTTTGTGGCCTTAAAATATTCTTCTACACTATTATAATTAAAATCATTGTAATGTTTACTTTTTCATTTATATAGGTAATGAATATGGAATTTTTTTTGTAGATAGTGTGAGAAAAATGTTGTTTTTTTCTTTTTTCTTTTTTTACCATATGGATATTTTATTATCTTAATATAATTCATTGAAACCTTTCCTTTTCTAAGTACTTTGCAGTGACAATGGTCATAAATCAAATGTCTGATCAAAATCTGTATCTTGAATTTTTATTCTGCTTTTCTGCACCATTTTTAAATTTATATATGTGTGTGTGTGTGTGTGTGTGTGTGTGTATATATTTTTTTTTTTATTTATTTTTTATTTTTTTATTTTCCGGAGACAAGGTCTTGCTTTGTTGCCTAGGCTGAAGTGCAGTGATTCAGTGAGCTTACTGCAGCCTTGACATCCTAGGCTGAAGTCATTTCAAGTGATCCTCCTGCCTCGCCTCCCAAGTATCTAGGACTACATGCTTATACCACCACACCCAGCTATTTAAAAAGAAATTATTTCTTATAGAGATTAGAGTCTTTTTGTGTTGCCCAGGCTGGTGTTGAACTTCTGGCCTCAGGCAATTCTCCCATCTTGGCCTCCTAAAGTATTGGGATTACAGGCATGAGCCATCAGCCTGGCCTTATTTTTTTTAATTGATAAATACATATTAAATATATTTATCATGTATAACATAACATTTTGAAAACATTTTGTAAACATTGTGGAATAATTAAATAGAACCAATCAACATATGCATTACTATACATATATTTTTTGTGGTGAGAATGTTTTGTATCTATACTCTTAGCAATTTTCAAGAATAAAATACATTGTTTATTATTAATAACAGACATCATGTTGTACAATAGATCTCCTAAACTTATTGTATCTAACAGAAATTTTATATCCTTTGGCCAACATCTTTCTTACTCCCTCACCTATGCTCCAGCTTCTGATAACCATCATTTTACTCTTTGCTACCATACGTTCAACTTTTTTTCAGATTCTACATGTAAGAAAATGTGATATTCTCCTTTATCTGCTGGACTTATTTCAGTTAATATAATATCCAGGTTCATTCTGTTGTCACAAATGACAGAAGTTTCTTGTTTATTTATGGCTGAATAGGTAAGCTCTTAGGTTGATTCCATATCTCGGCTATTATGAAGAATGTTGCAATGAATATGGGGATACTGATACCTCTTTAACATACTTATTTTATTTTCATTGTATATATTTCCAAGAAGTGGGATTTCTGGATAACATGGTGGTTATATTTTTAATTTTTTGAGGAACTCCCATACTGGTTTTGATAATGACTATACTAGTTTATTCCTAATAACTCTGTCTGTATCATTGTCTTAATTACTATAGTATTATATGATTAATATCTGGTAGATATAGCAACCCATGTTGTTCCTTTTCAGGTATGTCTTGGGTATTTTTTGTTCATTTTATTTCCATACAAATTATAGAAAATGCTTATCAAGTTTTATAATTTAACCTGCTAAGATTCTGTTTATGACTGTATTGAACCTATAAATGAAAAGTTGGGATATGTTGAATAGAGCATCTAAGAGAGATCACTGGATTTCAACAGAGAAGTGACAGGAATTCTCTGAGGCACAGAAGGAAAGGAAAATGAAGCAGCCAGACCATCCCACATTGGCTCAGAGCCAGAAGGATATCCTGATTGCAGGGAAAAGGTAAGCAAGAGATCCTCAGCAGTCCACATTCCTACCATATGCCTGCAATCCTAGCCACAGGAGAGCCACTCAGCCCTTACAGGACCTGCGCCTAGTATAAGGAGCTATCTGGAGTTCATGTAACTACATTGTTCTAGAGAGGAAATTCACACTGGGTCCTATTCACCCGCAAGACCCAAGCTGCTGCCACACAGTGCCGTATTGAGAGCCTAGCCCCTACCAGACTACATCCTGCACTGGATATCAATAGCCCTGTATCCTGATTCCCTGAAGCTGCACTAATCCCCCCAAATTCACTCCAAGGGCTTCAGCATTACAACACCAACTGGACCCAGTGGTGCAGCCATGTCTCCAGCACTCTAGCTCATGTATCCCAAGGAAGAGGCAGTCCAGAACATCCCACAAGGACAAAGGAATGCATGCACTTTCCAAAGCTTAGGAGCCATCTTCTTATCACTGCAAACATTCACAACAATTCTGTACCCTCCAGCAGTGGGGACTCCACACACCTATGTGTATCTTCATGGGACCTGAGAACTGGCTAGTGCATGCATGCCATTAGAGAGCCTAAAGACCAGTCTTCCCTGTCCACTGCTGCCAATATTCATACACACCTTCCAGGGACCAGAGAATTGGTTCACCTCACCTGCCACAGCCCACTGCCTTCACTGCAGCTGATGGCCATGGGCACTGTCCTAGAGGCCTAAGGATTGATCTACCCCATGTCCCACTACTGGTGCCATTACATGCTGTCTGAGGCCATAGGAACCAGTTTGCCCAGCCTGTCACCATCAGTACTGGTGCCTGTGCATGCCATCTGGGATCCTAAAGGCCAGTCTGCATAGGCTCCACTGCTACCACTGGTGCTGCCTGTGTACACCACCTGGAGGCCTGAGAACTGGAATATCTGGCCTCCTGCTGACACTTCTAGTGCCTGCATGTGCCACCCACATACCCAAGGATCAGTCTGAATGATGCTCCCGTTAGCAAAGCCTCACTGCAGTCTTCACTCCCACCTAGAACCAAAGCTAAAGCACCCTACTCAACCAACACTATAGATAAACCTAAAGGAAAAACCCTTTCCAAAAAATTCAATCCATAAAGTTGTAAGAAATGACTGTTACACCAGATGGACAGATATCAACATAAGGAAAAAAGAAACATGAAAAAGAAAGTAAACACAACACTTCCAAAGGAACATACTAATTCTTCAGATGCCAAGGGAAAAAAAATTCTTTGGAATGGCCGAAGAGGAATTCAAAATAATGATGTTAAGGAAATTTATCAATATATGAACACAGATAGATAATATGAAGAAATCAGGACAACATCCTAGATGAAAATTTCAACAGAGATAGATATAAAAAAAACCAAAGAGAAATCTAAAACTGAAGGTGTCAATAAGTGAAATGAAACATACAATAAAGAGCTTCAACGATAGACTAGATCAAACAGAAGAAAGATTTTCTGAATCTGAAGACAGATTTTCTGAAATAACCGAGTCAGACAAAAAAAGGAAAAAAAATGAAAAATAAAGAAAATGTACGTGACATATGGGACACCATGAAACAAATAAATATTCAAAATTTTGGAGTTTCAGAAGAAGAAGAGATAGAAAAGGGCATAGAAAAATGATTTAGGGATATAGTAGCTGAAAATTTCCCAATATGTGTGAGAGATAGATACATCCGTTACAGAAAGCTAAAAGATGTTTAAAATTAATTCAATCCAAAAAGGTCTTCCTCAAGGCATGTTATAGCCAGACTCACAAAAGTCAAAGAAAAAGAGAGACTTACAAAAACAACCAAAAATATCAAGTCATAAGTAGGGGAACCTCCATCAGACTAACAGTAGATGTCTCAGTAGAAATCTTATAGGCCAGATGAGAGTAGAATGGTATTGTCCAAGGCTGAAAGAAAAACCCACACAAAAAAAACCCTGCCAAGCAAGAATACTATACCCAGCAAATCTATCCTTTAGAAATGAAAAGGAAATAAAGTCTTGCCAAAATAAGAAAAAAAAATAAATGGAAGAAATTTATCACCGCTAGTCTGACTATACAAGAAATACTTAAGGGAGTTCTACATTTGGAAGCAAAAGGATAATGTTTACCATCATGAAAATATACAAAACTCACTGGTAGAACAGATATAAAAGTGAGAAAGAAAGTAATCAAACATTATCATTAAAGAAAAACAAGCAATTCATAAAGGTAAACAATAAAAAAGAAAGAGACATAAGATAAACAAAACAATCAGGAAACAATTAACAAAAGAATAGGAGAAAGTCTTCACTTATTAATAACAGCCTGGAATGTGAACACTTTAAATTCTCCAATTAAAATATATAGACTGGCTGAATGGATTAAAAAAAGACCCAAATATATGCTACCTACAAAAAACTCACTTCATCTATAAAGACAACTGTAGACTGAAATCAAAAGGAGGAAAAAAAAAATTCTTCAGAAACAGAAACCAAAAACTAGCAGAAGTAGCTATGCTTATATCAGACAAAGTAGAATTTAAGTCAAAATACATGAAAAGAGAAAAAGAGGGTGATTATATAATCATAAATGGATCCATTCAGCAAGGGGATATAACGATTGTAAATACATATTCACCAAACTTTGGAGTACCTAGGTATATAAAGCAAATATTATTGAAGCTAAAGAGAAAGATAGGACCCTAATATAATAATCAAGGATTTCAACACCAGACTTACAGCATTGACATATCATTTAGAAAGAAAACCAATAAATATTGAGATTAACATCCAATATAAGCCAAATGAACTTAACAGATATTTATTAAAATATTCCATTCAATAAGTCTAGAAATACACATTTTTCTCATCAACACATAGAACATGTTAAACCAAAAGACAAATTTTGACATATTAAAAAAATCAAAATTATATCAAATATCTTCTTAGATCACATTGAAATAAAACTAGAAATCAATAACAAGAGAAAGTTTGGAAACTATACAGTTACATAGAAGTTGAATAAAATGCTCCTGAACAACCACTGAGTCAGTGAATAAATTAAAAAGAAAATGTTTTTGAAACAAATGAAAATCAAAACAGCATTTCAAAACCTGTGGGATAAAACGAAAGCAGTGCTAAGAGTTTATAGTAATAAATTCCTACATCAAAAGAGTAGAAAAAATGTGTATTCTAGAGCTGTTGAGTGGAATTTTTAAATAAATATCTGTTAAGTTCATTTGGCTCATACTGAAGGTTAATTTCAAGAGTAGAAAGATTTTGATTTTTTTAAAAAATTATACTTTAAATTCTGGGATACATGTGTAGAACATGAAGGTTTGTTACACAGTTATACATGTGCCGTGGTGGTTTGCTGCACCCATCAACCTGTCATCTATATTAGGTATTTTTCCTGATGCTATCACTTCCCTTGGCCCCCCGCTCCCCAGCGGGCCCTGGTGTATGATGTTCCCCTCCCTGTACTTATATGTTCTAATTGTTCAACTTCCACTTATGAGTAATAACATGCGGTGTTTGGTTTTCTGTTCTTGTGTTAGTTTGCTGAGAATGATGGTTTCCAGCTTCATCCATGTCCCTGCAAAGGACATGAACTCTTCCTTTTTAATGACTGCATATATTCCATGGTGTATATGTGCCACATTTTCATTATCCAATCTGTCATTGATGGGCGTTTGGGTTGGTTCCCAGTCTTTGCTAATTCTGAACAGTGCTGCAATAAACATTCATGTGCATGTGTCTTTATAGTAGAATGATTTATAATTGTTTGGGATTATACCCAGTAATGGGATTGCTGGGTCAAATGGTATTTTTGGTTATAGATTCTTGAGAAATCAACACACTGTCTTCCACAATGGTTGAACTAATTTACACTCTTACCAACATTGTAAAAATGTTCCTATTTCTCCACATCTTCTCCAGCATTTGTTGTTTCCTGACTTTTTAATGATTGCCATTATAAATGGTGTGAGATAGTATCTCATTGTAGTTTCAATTGGCATTTCTCTAATGACCATGCTGATTAGCTTTTTTTTCTTATGTTTATTGGCCACATAGATATCTTCTTTTGAGAAGTCTCTGTTCATATCCTTGACCCAGTTTTTGATGGGACTGTTCGTTTTTTTCTTGTATATTTGTTTAAGTTTCTTGTAGATTCTGGATATTAGCCTTTTTCAGATGCATAGATTGCAAAATTTTTCTTCCATTCTGTAGGTTGCCTGTTCACTCTGATGATTGTTTCTTTTGCTGTGCAGAAGCTCTGTAGTTTTATTAGATCCCATTTGCCAATTTTGGCTTTTGTAACCATTGCTTTTGGTGCTTTAGTCATGAAGTCTTTGCCCATGCCTATGTACTGAATGGTATTGCCTAGGTTTTCTTCTAGAGTTTTTATGGTTTTAGGTCTTACTTTTAAGTCTTTAATCCATCCGGAGTTAATTTTTGTATAAGGTATAAGGAAGGGATTCAGTTTCGGTTTTCTGCATATGGCTAATCCTTTTCCCAACATCATTTATTAAATAGGGCATTCTTTCCCCATTGCCTGTTTCTGTCAGGTTTGTCAAAGATTAGATGGTTATAGATGTGTGGGTGTTATTTCTGAGGCCTATGTTCTGTTCCATTGGTCTATAAATCTGTTTTGGTACCAGTACCATGCTGTTATGGTTACTGTTATCTTGTTGTATAGTTTGAAGTCAGGTAGCGTGATGCCTCCAGCATTATTCATTTTGTTTAGGATTGTCTTGACTATACAGGTTCTTTTTTGGTTCCCTATGAAATTTAAAGTAGTTTTTTTCTAGTTCTGTGAAGAGGTTCAATGGTAGCTTTATGGGTATAGCATTGAATCTATACATTACTTTGAGCAGTATGGCTGTTTTCATGATATTGATTCTTACTATCCATGAGCATGACATGTTTTTCCATTTGCTTGTGACCTCTTTTATTTCCTTGAGCAGTGGCTTGTAGTTCTCCTTGAAGAGGTCCTTCACATCCCTTGTAAGTTGTATTCCTAGGTGTTTTATTCTCTTTGTAGCAATTATGAATGAGATTTCACTCTTTATAGGAATGTTTGTGATTTTTGCACAATGATTATATATCCTGAGACTTTGCTGAAGTTGCTTATCAGCTTAAGGAGTTTTTGGGCTGCGATGATGGGGTTTTCTAAACATAGAATCATTTTTCGGCAAACAGAAATAATTTGTTTCTCTTTTCCTATTTGAATACCCTTTATTTCTTTATTTTGTCTAATTGCCTTGGCCAGAACTTCCAATATTGTATTGAATAGGAGTGGTGAGAGAGGACATCCTTGTCTTGTGCTGGTTTTCAGTGGGAATGCATCCAACTTTTTCTCATTCAGTATGATATTGGCTATGGGTTTGTGATAAATAGCTCTTATTATTTTGAGACATGTTCCATCAATACCTAGTTTATTGAGTGTTTTTAGCATTAAGGGTGTTGAATTTTATTGAAGATCTTTTCTGGATCTGTTGAGATAATCATGTGATTTTTGTCATTGGTTCTGTTTATGTGATGGATTATGTTTATTGATTTGCATATGTTGAACCAGCCTTGCACTCCAGAGATGAAGCCAACTTGATCCTGATGGATAAACTTTTTAATGTGCTACTGGAATTGGTTTGCCAGTATTTTATTGAGGATTTTTGCACTGATGTTTATCAGGGATATTGGCCTGAAATTTTCTTTTTTGTTGTTGTAGCTCTGCCAGGTTTTGTTATCAGGATGATGCAGTCCTCATAAAATGAGATACTGAAGAGTTTCTCTTTTTTGATTGTTTGGAATAGTTTGAGAACAAATAGTATCAGCTTCTTTTACCTCTGGTAGAATTCAGCTATGAATCTGATCCTGGGCTTTTTTTTTTTTTTTTTGGTTGATAGGGTATTAATTACTGCCTCAATTTCAGAACTTGCTATTAATCTATTCAGGGATTTGACTTGTTCCTGGTTTAGTCTTGGGAGGGTGTATGTGTCCAAGAATTTATCAATTACTTTTAGATTTTCTAGTTTATTTGTATAGAGATGTTTATAATGTTCTCTGGTAGTTTGTATTTCTGTGGAATCAGTGGTGATATCCCCTTTATCACTATTTATTCTGTCTATTTGATTCTTATCTGTTGTCTTTTTCATTAGTCTGGCTAGTGGTCTATCTGTTTTGTTAATCTTTTCAAAAAACCAGCTCCTGGATTCATTGATTTTTTTTTTTTCTACACTTTAGGTTCTGGGGTACAAGTGCAGGTCATGTAGGGTTGTTGTATAGGTGCACACAATATCCTACATTTCTCCCTATGTTATCCCTCCCCACCTTCCCCCCCCGCTGTCCCTCCCCTACCCCCCGCCAACTGCCCCCAGTGTGTTCTTGCTCCTCTCCCTGAGTCCACGTGTTTGTTCAACACCTGCCTATGAGTGAGAGCATGTAGTGTTTGGTTTTCTGTTCTTCTGTCAGTTTGCTGAGATTGATGGTTTCCAGATTCATCGAAGTCCCTACAAAGGACAGAAACTCATTGTTTTTTATGGCTGCATAGTATTCCATGGTGTATATGTGTTGCATTTTCTTTGTCCAGTTCACTCTAATGATGGTGTCTTTTGCCGTACAGAAGCTCTGAATTTTAATTAGATCCCATTTGTCTGTCTTGGCTTTTGTTGCCATTGCTTTTGGTGTTTTGGTCATGAAGTCCTTGCCTATGCCTATGTCCTGGATGGTTTTGCCTAGGTTTTCTTCTAGTGTTTTTTTGGTGTTAGGCTTTATGTTTAAATCTTTGATCCATCTGGAGTTAATTTTAGTGTAAGGTGACAGGAAGGGGTCCAGTTTCTGCTTTCTTCACATTGCTAGCCAGTTTTCCCAACACCATTTGTTAAACATGAAGTCCTTTCCCCATTGCTTATTTTTGTCAGTTTTGTCAAAGATCAGATGGCTGTAGATGTGTGGTGTTGCTTCTGAGGCATCTGTTCTGTTCCATTGGTCTATATCTCTGTTTTGGTACCAGTACCATGCTGTTTTGATTACTGTAGCCTTGTAGTATAGCTTGAAGTCCGGCAGTGTTATGCCTCTGGCTTTGTTCTTTTTGCTTAGGATTGTCTTGGCTATGTGGGCTCTCTTGTGATTCTGTATGAAGTTTGAAGTGGTTTTTTCCAGTTCTGTGAAGAAGTTCATTGGTAGCTTGATAGGGATAGCATTGAATTTATAAATTACTTTGGGCAGTATGGCCATTTTCATGATATTTATTATTCCTAACCATGAGCATGGAATGTTTTTCCATCTGTTTGTGTTCTCTTTTATTTCATTGAGCAGTGGTTTGTAGTTTTCCTTGAAGATATCCTTTACATCGTTTGTTAGTTGTATTCCTAGGTATTTTATTCTCTTTGTAGCAATCGTGAGTGGGAGTTTGCTCTTGATTTGGCTCTCTGTCTGTTACTGGTATATAGGAATGCTTGTGATTTCTGCACATTGATTTTGTATCCTGAGACTTTGCTGAAGTTGCTTATCAGTTTGAGAAGGTTTTGGGCTGAGACGATGGGGTTTTCTAAATATGCAATCATGTCATCTGCAAATAGAGACAGTTTAATTTCCTCCTTTCCTAATTGAATACCTTGTATTTCTTTTTCTCGCCTGATTTCTCTGGCTAGAACTTCCAAAACTATATTGAATAGGAGTGGTGAGAGAGGGCATCTTGGTCTAGTGCCCGATTTCAACGGAAATTCTTCCAGCTTTTGCCTGTTTAGTATGATATTGGCTGTAGGTTTGTCATAAATAACTTTTATCATTTTATGATACGTTCTGTCTTTACCTAGTTTATTGAGAGTTTTTAGCCTGAAGGGCTGTTGAATTTTGCATCTATTGAGATAATCGTGGTTTTTGTCTTTGGTTCCGTTTATGTGATGGATTATGTTTATGGATTTGCGTTTGTTGAACCAGCCTTGCATCCCTGGGATGAAGGCTACTTGATCGTGATGGATAAGCTTTTTGATGTGATGTTGCATTCAGTTTGCCAGTATTTTATTGAAGATTTTTGCAGCGATGTTCATCATGGATATTGACCTGAAGCTTTCTTTTTTAGTTGAGTCTCTGCCCGGTTTTGGTGTCAGGATGATGTTGGTCTCATAAAATGAGTTAGGGAGGATTCCGTCTTTTTGTATTGTTTGATACAGTTTCAGAAGTAATGGAACCAGCTCCTCTTTGTATGTCTGGTGGAATTCAGCTGTGAACCCATCTGGACCTGGACTTTTTTTGGTTGGTAGGCTATTGAGGTGCTGCCTCAACTTCAGCCCCTGTTATTGGTCTATTCAGGGTTTCAACTTCCTCTTGGTTTAGTGTTGTTAGAATACCCAAGCAAGATCGAGTATCTCAAACTGCTGTGCTGGCAGTGAGAATTTCAAGCCAAGGGATGTTAGCTTGTTGGGCTCTATGGGGTGAGATCCTCTGAGTAAGACTACTTGGCTACCTGGTTCAGCCCCCTTTCCAGCAGAGTGAACAGTTCTGTGTCGTTGGCATTCCAGGCAACACTGGCGTACAAAAAAAGACTCCTGCAGGTAGCTTGGTATCTGCTCCAATGGCTGCTCAGTTTAGTGCTTGAAACCTAGGTCCCTGGTTCTACAGGCACCTGAAGGAATCTCCTGATCTGCAGGTTGTGAAGACCATGAGAAAAGCATAATATCTTGGCCGGAATGCACTGTCCCTCACAGGAGAGTCCCTCGTGGCTTCCCTTGGCTAGGGAAGGGTGTTCCCCGACCCCTTGCACTTCCCAGGTGAGGTGACAACCCACCCTGCTTTGGCTTGGCCTCCATGGGCTATACCCACTATCTAATCAGTCCCAATGAGATGAACTGCGTACCTCAGTTGGAAATGCTGAAATCGCCCACCTTCCGCGTTGGTCTTGCTGGGAGCTGTAGACCAAAGCTGTTCTTATTTGGCCATCTTGCCCAGGAATCCCCCAAGTGTAACGATTTCAAATCAACAACCTAATGATGTATCTCAAAGGCCTAGAAAACCAAGATCAAACCAACCCAAAGTAGTAGAAGGAAATAAATAATAAAGATCAGAGAAAAACTAAACTAAATAGAGACTAAACAGTGCAAGGGATCTATGAAATGAAAAGTTATTTTTTTACAAAGATAGCAGAATTAATAATCTGCTTGCTAGACTAATGAAGAGAAAAAAGAGAAGACCCCAATAAATAAAACCAGGAGTAAAGATACATTACAGTTGAAACCATAGAAATGCAAAGGATCATCAGAAACTACTATGAACAACTATACAATAACAAATTGGACAACTAGTGGAAATGAATAAATTCCTGGACACATAGTACCAGCTAAGATTGAACCAGGAAGAAATAGAAAACTTGAACAGATTAATAAGGAGTAATATGATTTAATCACTAATAAAGAATCCCCAGGTAAAACAAAGCTTAGGACTAGATGTCTTTATTGTTGAAACTTTTAATGAGGAACTAATACCGATTTTTGTCAAACTATTTCAAAACTTTGAAACGGAGGGAATTCTTCCTAAGACATTCTGTGAAGCCAGAATAACCCTGATACCAAATTAGACAAGGACACAACCAAAACAGCAAACTACAGGCCAAATCTATAATTAATATAGACCCAAATCATCTCAACAAAAATTCTAACAAACCAAATCCAACGTGTCACAAAGATAATATATAATGATCAAGTGAGATTTATCGCAGGGGTTTAAGAATAATTTAACATGTACAAATCAATAAATGTGATATATCACTTCAACAGAACGAAGTACACAAACCATACCAATTATCTCAATATTTGCAGAAAAAGCTTTTGTTGAAATTCCTCAACGCTTCATAAAAAGTAGCTGAAATTAGGTATCGAAGGCACATATCTCAACATAATAACATTCATATATTACAAACCCCACAGCATGGCACATATCTCAAAATAATAAGCTCCATATGTTACAAACCCAAAGCTAACATCATATTGAATGAGGAAAAGCTGAAAGCCTTTCTTCTAAGAACTAGAATATAACAAGAATGCCTGTTTTTATTACTTCTAGGCATCATAGTACTGGAAGTTCTAACCAGAGCAATGAGGCAGAAGAAAGAAATAGACATCAAAATGAAAAAAAAAGGAAGTTAAATTGTCATTTTTTTTTCAGATGACATAAATTTAATCTAGAAAATTGTAAAGACTCAATCTAAAAACTCTTAGAACTGATAAAGAAATTTGGTTAAGTTGCAAAATAAAATATTAGCATACAGAAATCAGTAGTGTTCTGATCGTAGAAATCAATATGCAGAAGAAGAAAATTAGACTCCTATCTCTTACCATATGCAAAAATAAACTCAAGATGGATTGAAGACTTAAATATAAGACCCAAGACTATAAAATTATTAGAAGAAAACATAGCAGAATTTATTTAGGACATTGGTCTAGGTAAAGATTTTATGGCTAAGATTTCTATTTTTTTATGATTTAAAACCCTTTAATGATTTCATATCTAGAGGATGAAGTCAGAATTATTTTGTATGAGTCACAGAATTCTCTGTAATCTGTCTCACTCTAAATTCACTTTGCACTAGGGCAGAACTGCAGGGAAGGCTTTTCTGAAAGGGCCTGACTATATAGGCCCGCGTAGTGGTCGTGGTGGTTTTCCTTGTAGTTTGTGGTCTAAGGCTAGGTCTCAAGTGAGAACTGCGTCACCAAGTTATACTCATGGCAGAACCGAGAGCCTTTAAGGTTTCTGCTGGATGAGTCCTGGAGCTTGTCCCCACCCAACCTGACAGACCTGTGTATCCTCTACTTAGGCGTCTTGGGCTACTGCTCCCGCCTGCTAAACAACTACATCTACTGGAGGCCGGTCCTGAAGGCGGGTTTGTATGGCTAAGATTTCAAAAGCCCTGGCAATACAGACAAAAATAGTCAATACAATTAACAGTAATGTATCACATATTTTCGAAAGGGAAGAAGAGAGGATTTTGAATATTCTCAACACTAATAAATGATAAATGTTTGAGGTGATGTATATGCTAATTACACTGATTTGATCTTTACATATTGTATACACATATGACAATATTACTCTATCTTATCGTCTTTGTTAGTTTACAATTATTACTTAACCAAAAATACAAGGAAAAAAATTATGGAACAGTTGTCAGTTTTACAATAGTGAAACTTCAAATTCATGAACATGATATTTCAGTTGTCTTGGTCTTTGACTAAATCTCTCCAAAGTTTTGTGAGTTTTTCACCTTAAGTTTTTAAACATATTTTGTTAAACTACTCCTACTGTATATATATTTTGAGACTAATTCAGTCTTTAAAGTTTTCATATGTTCAACAATAATTGTTGATATATGTAAAAGCAATTGTTTTGTATTCATTTGGTTTGATGCAATATTATATATTTCTCTACTGAGATGTCCTTTGTCATTTATTGTAAGATTATTTTGTTGGTCTCAGTGTAGTTATAATAGCTGTTTTAATGTCTTTATCTGATAATTTTAACATCTGAGTTACCTTGAGAGAGGGATCTGCTGATTGATTTCCACTTGAGATTGTGTTACAGTTTATTCACTCTTCATATGTCAAGTAATTTTGGTGTATGCAGTTGACATTGTGAGTGTTATGTTGTGGAGATTCTGGATTTTTTTACATTGCTATGAAAACTATAAATGTTTTAGCAGGCATTATAGACTGAATTGCTCCTCCACTCCCATTTTATATATTGAACTCCTATCCCTCAGCACATCAGAATTTCTCTCTCTTTGGAGATAAGAGTTTTAAAGAGGGAATTAAGTTCAAATGAGTCTTTGGCATGAGCCATTATCCATTATAATTTGCGTCTTTATAAGAATAGAAAATTTAGACACAGACATAAACAGGAAAGACCATGTAAAGAAACAGGGAGAAGATGGCTATTTACAAACTGAGGAGAGAGGCCTCAGAAGATACTCACCCTTTTAACATCTTGATCTCAGACTTCTGCCTTCCAGAATTGTGAGAAAGTAAATTTCTAATATTTAAGCCACCCAGTCTGTGAAACTTTGTTATGGTAGCCTTAGCAAATTGTACAGCATATAATTAACTTGGCTAGATTCAAAATGCAAATGATCATGCCCGTGGTGGGTAGCAGCTCAGATCTCAATTCATTTCTTTTTTGTTGTTGGTTGTTTGTTTTTGAGAGGGAGTCTTACTCTGTCACCCAGCTGGAGTGCAGTGGTGTGATCTTGGCTCACTGCAACCTCTGCCGTTCTGGTTCAAGCGATTTCCCTGCCTCAGCCTCCCGAGTACCTGGAACTACAGGTGTGCACCACCATGCCCAGCTAATATTTTGTATTTTAGTAGAAACAGGGTTTCACCATGTTGGCCAAGATGGTCTCAATCTCCTGACGTTGTGATCTGCCCGCCTTGGCCTCCCAAAGTACTGGGTTTACAGGCATGAGCCACTGCATCCAGCCTCAATTCAATCCTTTAAACATGAGTTGTTAAGAGGCTTTCAGGTTTGTGCAGAAACAATTGTTTGAGAGGTTAGTGAGGCATCTGAACAGTTTAAACATAAAATTTTGGGTTATAGTTCCATGAATTTATCTCTTCTAGGGTCTCTCCCTCACTCTCTGGTGGCCCTGGGTTCCCTAAGTTTCTTTTCCTGGTTCCTCTGCTTAGAAGGATGGTGAGCTTTCCACTGGGGTTTTAGCTGCCCTAAAGGAAAAACCAAATGAATAATTAGAACCAATCCATGCTAATCACTTGTTCCAACTTTTGCTTCTTTCCAAACTGCCTCTTTGTTAATCTCTCTAGAGGCTTAATGTAGTTGGTTTTTATATTCTGCCCTGAGTTTATAGCTATTATTTGCAAGATGATCAATTTGTTAGGCTCTCTTTTCTCCATACTGGAATTGAGACTTCCAATGGGTTTTGAATATTAATTTTGAATCTAATTGTCTTTCTGAATTTTCTTAGTAATCTCAGATAATTTATCTCTAAATTTAATTTGTTTTTTTATCCCTTTAGAAAAAAATAGGAGCTAGAAGCTTATTAATGTTCAAGTTTCAGGTAGTAAGGATGTTTTGACTTAATGCACATAACTGATCAAAAATAATTTTGTATTAGCTTATGTGATTTTGCCAAAAGAATGTTCTAATGTATTCAGTTTGTTTTCTTAATCAAGATAATGTAGTTTAGCCAATGATATGCAGGTGCTCAAACTTTCATGTGGGTCTTAGGAGAATGCCAATAAAAATATTACTTCACATTTTTTATTTAACAGCCTTGGAGAAAAAGACCAGTGAGGTGTGTGTGTGTGTGTGTGTGTGTGTGTGTGTGTGTGTGTTTCAGTGGTTAATACTAGGTCCTGATCACTAAAGAGCTTTATGTTTTGGTATTATTTTCATTCCATTTGGATGATTTTCTGAGAGCCAACACTACTTCTTTTTTAAACATTTATTTGTTCATTTGTTTACTTATTTATTTAGAGACAAGTCTCACTCTGTCACCCAGGTTGAAGTGCAGTGGAGTGATCATTGCTCAATGGCAGCCTTGAACTCCTGGACTCAAGTGATCCTCCTCCTGCCTCAGTCTCCTGAGTAGCTGGGACTATAGGCATGTGCCACCATGCTCTAACACTATTTCTCTCTCCCTTTTTTTTTTTTTTTTTTGAGACGGAGTCTCGCTCTGTCACCCAGACTGGAGTGCAGTGGTGTGATCTTGGCTCACTACAACTTCCACCTCCCGGGTTCAAGCGATTCTCCTGCTTCAATCTCCTGAGTAGCTGAGACTACAGGCACCTTTCACCATGCCTGGCTCTAACTTGATTTCTTTCTTTTTTTTTTTTTTTTTTGAGGTGGAGTCTCGCTCTGTCATCCAGACTGGAGGTGCAGTGGTGCGATCTTAGCTCACTGCAACCTCTGCCTCCTGGGTTCAAGTGATTCTCCTGCTTCAGCCTCCTGAGTAGCTGGGGACTATAGGCACCCACCATCACTCCTGGCTAATATATTTTTTTGTATTTTTAATAGAGATGTGGTTTCAACATGATGGTCAGGCTGGTCTTGAACTCCTGACCTCCTGATCCGCCCGCCTTGGCCTCTCAAAGTGCTGAATTACAGGCATGAGCCACCATGCCTGGCCTCTAACACTATTTCTTTACTTTCCTTAGGTCTGAATAAAGAAAGCCCTCACCATGGGGTCCTAGGTCAGGAAGACCATTTGTCACCACATGCTTTAAAACATACCAATCCTGAGGAGCATCTCTGACAGATCTATATACCTCTACTCTGGAGATACAAAGAGTATATAACGTATCAGGGTTGATAGTCTTCTCAAGCCCTCTCTGCTCTGTCAGCTAGCTAAGATTACTATAAATTCAGTATTAGAAAAGTGTTTTTGGCCTTTATAAAAAGAGAGATGAAGAAGGGTTATTCCATACCTGAGGGCAGATAATTATCAATATTTGTGTCATGTACATAAAATTTAAGACAAGCAGAAAAAGTCAAGCTGCATTGGTTATGGTACCAAGAGCAATCTCAAAGGTTCTGTTGCTTTGGCAGTGGCTGCTCTAATCAGCAAAGCCTTTTATCATGGGCACCTCAAGGTTGGATGCCTCTGGCACTGCAGTAGGAATCTTATCTTACCTAAGCCCTTACCTAGGAAGACTTCAAGGGGAAAGGTGTTCTTTTCATCTACCCAGAAGCCTTTGGAGTCAATCCTTTGGAGAAATATCTGATGTTCAATGGAGGTGTATATCCTAGGTCCTCATTGAGTAAGATCTAAGCGCAAAAAAATCTCAGTTTAAAGAAGAAAACCCCTTTGACATTGAGATTTTTATTTTCATTTAGAATACAAACTTCATGGAGGAAAGATGATTTTCTATTTGTTCACTGTTGTATTTCTAGTGTTTACAGCAAATATTTGTTGTATAAATTTGAACAAATCTGCTACATCATTTACAGTTGCCTAGTATTTACAAGTGTTTGAACCAGATACTAGGTCCGACTCCCATGTTGGAGCCGTGTAATTCCCCAGACTGAATTTCAGAGCAGCTACAGTGACTTTGAGTAGACATCACTCAGGAGTGGGTATGTCAGTAGAGCCAGGCAGGAACATGGGTGAGAAACAAGTCTAAGAGACCTGACAAAAGACCTGGCAATAGAAGGAAAATGTATCTGCTAATTTTTATTGTTCTCATTTTCTAATTCAGTTAAATTAATAACTTCATTGCAGTAAACCCATGGCCTCTGACTCTAGCACTTAGAAGGGGAAATAGCAAAAAAAGAGTTAATCATTTGCCACCCAGCAAGTCAGTCCAAATCATAGCATTCATATAAGAGAGGTTACCATTATGGGGTAAAGAGACAGTATTTACTCTTGGAGAAAAAGTCTACTGAGAGGCAAGAGAATGAATTCTTTGATTTTCAAAATTTATCTTTTATTTTTAAAAAATGCTTTAAACTACACATATAGTATAAGAACAATTAGGAATTAAAAAATTCCAGTTATACAGGTATATACCAAGGAAAGTATGAGTTTTTATACTTCTAGACTGTTCTTATTTTTGTTGAGCTGAGGATCATGCTCAGTGTCTGGACTGAGTCACAGCAGGAACTGGTTTTGTTCTTCCTGTCACTTTCAGGTACAGCAATCAAACATAGATTTAGTCTTTTCACATAATCCCATATTACTTGGAGGCTTTGTTCATTTCTTTTCACTCTTTTTTCTCTAATCTTGCCTTCTCGATTTATTTCATTGAGTTGATCTTCAATCTCTGATATCCTTTCTTCCACTTGACCAATTTGACTGTTTAAACTTGTGTATGCTTCACGAAGTTCTCAGGCTGTGTTTTTCACTTCCATTAAGTCATTTATGTTCTTCTCTGTGCTGGTTATTCTGGTTAGCATTTCATTTAACATTTTTTCAAGGTTCTTAGTTTCCTTGCATTGGGTTAGAACATGTTCCTTTAGCTTGGAGAAGTTTGTTATTACCCACGTTCTGAAGCCTGCTTCTGTCAGTTCTTCAAACTCATTCTCCATCCAGTTTTGTTCCCTTGCTGGTGAGGAGTTGTGATCCCTTAGAGAAGAGGTGTTCTGGTTTTTGGTGATTTCAGCCTTTTTGCGCTGGTTCTTCCTATCTTTGTGGATTTATCTACCTTTATTCTTTGATGTTGGTGACTTTTGGATGGGGTCTCTGAATGGATATCCTTTCTGTTGATGTTGAAGCTATTTCTTTCTGTTTTTTAGTTTTCTTTCTAACAGTCAGGCCCCTCTGCTGCAGGTCTACTGGAGTTTGCTGGAGGTCCACTATAGACTCTGCTTACCTGTGAATCACCCAAGGTGGCTGCAGAACAGCAAAGACTTCTGCCTGTTCCTTCCTCTGGTAGCTTCCTCCCAGAAGGGCACCCACCAGATATCAGCCAGAACTCTCCTGTGAGATGTGTCTTCCAGCCAGAAAACACTGTGGTCAGGGAGCCACTTGAGAAGGCATTCTGTCCTTTATCAGAGCTTAAGCGCTGTGCTGGGAGATCCCTTCAGGGCTGCTAGGTAGGGATGTTTAAGTCTGCTGAAGCGGAACCCAAAATGCTTCCTTTTCCCACGTGCTCTGTCCCAGGAAGCTGGGGGCTTTAATTATAAGTCCATGATGGGCTGCTGCCTTTTGTCAGAGATGCCCTGCCCAGCAAGAAGGGAGTCTAGTTGGCTGTCTGCCTGCAGAGGCCTTGCTGAGCTGCCATGGGTCTTGCCCAATTGCTGTGTAAACTTCCAGGCAGCTTTGTTTACACAGGCAAGGTTAAAATGGCCTAGTGGAGTCTCAGCAATGGCGGAGGCTCCTCCCCCTACAGAGCTAGAGTGTCCCAGGTCAAGCTGAGACCCCTGTGCTGGCTGCAAGAATTTCAAGCCAGTGGATCTTAGCTTGCTGGTCTTCGTGGGGTTGGGACCCTCCAAACGAGATTGCTTGGCTACCTGGCTTCAGCCCCCTTTTTCAGGGGAAAAAGCAATTCTGTCTTGCTGGCGTTCCAGGCACCACTGGGGTATGAAAAAAAAATGCTGTGGCTAAAATGGCCACCCAGTTTTGTGCTGGAAACCTACAGCACTGGTATTCTGGGCACCAAAGGGAATCTCCTGGTCTGCGGGTTGTGAAGGCTGTGGGAATAGCTCAGTATCTGAGCCAAAGTGCCAGAGTGTTGGGAAATGTCCCTAATAGCTTCCCTTGGCTAGGAGAGGGAGTTCTCCAGCCCCTTGACCTCCCAGGTGAGGCAATGCCCCACCCTGCTTCGGTTTGCCCTCCTTGGGCTACACCCACTGTCTAACCAGCGCCAGTGAGATGTACCTGGTACCTCAGTTGGAAATGTGGAGATCACTCGCCTTGTGGATTGCTCTTGCTGGGAACTGTGGACCAGAGCTGTTGCTATTTGGCTATCTTGGTGGAAGTCCTGAAGTTTACCTTTTCTTGATTACTTAAATTTTTTAAGTTGTATATTATTACTTTTGTGATTAAAATAAATGCTTGTTAAAAATAACTCAAAAATTGTGTTTTCTTTACAAATATTTCCTGGAAAACTACAATCCTTTTTGACAGACTTCGTCTAAACTCCCACTGAACTTGTTCCACGTACCTCTAAGACTTTGTGTAAAGTCTTCTGTTAGTTATTTTACTTGTGTGTAGGTCTGGCCATGGTTCCTCCCTTCAGGTTGCACATGGTCTAACTTGGAACAGATGTATGATAATTCTAAAGTTTATAGACATTGATTAACCACATTGCAGAATCTCAGAAAACACAGAAGGATTGATTTAATCACAGAGAGAACACTATTGGACTCTAGATGTAAAAATCAACATGTATTTGTTTTGACTTTTTAGCTAGCATTGGAGGGACATTCTTTAAGTCAAAGGACAGTAATGAGGCATCACAGAAGATTGGGAAGTGAGGAGAAGACAGAGGGAATGGAAAGGATAGATAGTCTCTGAGCTCTTGCTTGGCAAATATGGGTTTTCTATTGGGAGTAGAATTACTGGCACATTACATTTTTAATTATCACAACACCATTGAGGCAGAGAGAGCAGAGAAAGTGTTTTGTGTTAGTAGATAACCTCCACTATGGCCAGGAAGGAAAGATAAAGGAAATCTGTCTTGAGGAAAGTCCTCAAATCCTGTGGCATTGCCCACTGACCGGCTCACTGACCTTTTAAATCTATATACCTCCTTGCTTCATTGGAAATATACACGCTTATGAACAAATTCCTGTCCCTTTCTCCCAGTCCTTTTGTCCTGCCTGGCTAATGTCAGATCCAGTCTAGCTAGGGTCTGTAACTTCTGAGTTTATAGTCCAGGGGATACTTCCATCCCCAAATTTACTCATAGTAATTCTTTTTTCTGAAGCCAGTGACCTCAGAACCTGAGTGAAATCATCCAGTATCATTGTATACCAGAAACAAACAAATTGTCTGTATAGATTCATAATTTTGTACACAACTTGTAGGAGAGTAGATATTGAGTAAGGATATGAGGGAATCTGAGGTCTGGGTTAAAAAGTCAGCTCAAGGACAGGCTATGTTGGAAGCTTTGACTCCCTCTAAAGTTTTACCCATGGAAAGAGAGGAAGTGGTTATTTTACTACCTAGATCAGGTAGACTTCCTCCTGACATAATTGCTATTAATTAGAAACAATCCCTCACCTGTCCTATGCTCATAAAAGTCTTATTCCCCCAGGAAGTTGGACATACCTTTTTTTCCAGACTTATAGCGAAAACTTCCCTTTCTTAAAATCCCAGAGATTCCATTAACATAGGTGATTCTGTCTCAAAAGTCAAAGATCCTCTTTGTTTGTTTGTTTCTTTTATATTGCTCCTTATACACTGGATTTTGTGTGGTAAAACTTGATCTTCCAAGCTCCTCCAAGTTCTGAGTCTTCCCACTTGGACATCTCTCATTTAGGCCCATTCAACTATCATTGAATTGTGTGAGTGAGTAAGGGTCCTCTGCTCAGCAAATATGTTGGACAAGGGTCTGATATACCTTTTCCTCCCATATTTTTTTGAGAGTATCAGACCACTCTCTTCCCACAGTAATGGTTTAGTTTGGCCTAGAGACTTTTAAACAACTGATGTGAGAGGGAAATAGGGAATAATAACTTGGCAATGATCCTGTGTAGGCAAAGATCAGAAAAAAAATATTTGGAGCTGGATAGGAGTTTGTGGGTTTCTTGATCATGCTCATGCTTTGAAAGGCTGAACTGTCAGTATGGATGAGCAGAATGGAGAAAATCTAAAGTATTATAAGAGGCAGGAATGAGCAAGTGACAGAATACCTAAAAAGGCTTCTGAATTCCCTTTTTGTTTTCTATAACCATTTTCATATGTTTTAAGCCACACTCAATCAACCTTGTATATATATTTGGCCAGTATCAGGTGAGTTAGTATTTGTAAGTCTGCTGTCAGTTGCAAAATCTCTTGTTAAAGAAATGCAGAGATGGAGGCTGCTATTTGGTGAATGGTTTCAGTCATCTTCAGCCTGGTTTATTGGTTCATGATTTGATCTGCAGATCAACAATTAGTTTAAGTAAAGATTAATCATTGCTATGTAGTAACCTAGGTTCAGACTGACAACACCCTTCTCTTAGAGTTTTGAAACTGTAGGAAACTTCAAAAAATGCCATGGAATGTTTTGTCAGTGTTTGTTGGCCTCTTAAGCTGGGTGTCTTGAGATATGTTACATAATTGATCATAGTTTTAAGCAAAAAAATAAATTCAGCTTTTTCTATTTGAACTTCTTTTCAAGTGAATCACAACCGACAGCATTGTCAGTTGTCTCACTTTTCACTGTGGATTTTATTTTTTTAGACCTTGCCACTTAAAAAAAAATTTGAATTTTTTGACATACACTAGTTTTACTAGCAAATTTTTATCTTTTTTTTAAAATCAACTTTCTGTTTTTCATTTGCTCCTTGTTACCTCCTGTGCTTAACCTTGTCTTTTTGCTGTTTCTTTCTGCATCTTGGATAATTGAATCTCATTATCTCTAGGACTTGCATTTTCCCTTAGTTTTTTTGAGAAAAAATAAGAATTTAGATAAGGTAATTAATCATTTTGGATCAAATACAAAACAATTTTTGAAAGATAAAACTAACTACCTTTAAAACCTAACCTTAAAAACTTTACATTGGAATTCCCGGTTTTAGAGGTGAGGTGATTTTTATTGTACAACTTTGGGCTAGTCTTAGGGTATTTGATAATAAAATTGACATCTGTGGAAACCTGAGATTTAGGGTAGTATTATCACAAAACTCTGATTTTATAGAACAAAAATGCAAATTAGGTTTTTAGAAGTTCCTTTAAAGTTGTTATTTTCCCTTCCAATTTTATTAACTTTCAGCTTCAGTTTCTAATTCAGCCTCTCTGTAAAATGGAGGAACTGCTGTCTATAAAACCACCAGATCTCATGAGACTTATTTGCTCTCATAAGAACAGCATGGGAAAAGCCCACCCCCATGATTCAATTACCTCCCAGTAGGTCCCTCCCCAATGCATAAGGATTATGAGATCTACAATTAAAGATGAGATTTGGGTGGGGGGCAGTGCCAAACCATGTCAATAACCTTTTCTAAATTTTCTTACTGAATTTTGGATAAATCATATGTGTTTTAAAAAAGTATTTCAGTATCTGTTTTTGTTAGCTGGTTGTTTTCATTTTGTTATTATTTTGGTTAATACTCTGGAGATACAACATTAATCCTTTAGTTATCAGAGGCTAATAAAAAATCAGTACTTTCATTACTTTTCAGATAATGCTGAATCCTTATAATATTTTAACTTAATTTACTTCCTCCTTCCTTTTGTGTTATCACTATCATGAATTTCATTTCTATGCATATTTTAACCCTAGAAAATATTATTTGTGTTTTGATTTTCTCTGAATTTCTTTACTTTTCTTTATTATATTTCTTCTGCCTGAAGAAATTTATTTAGTGTTTCTTCAGTGTGGGTCTACTGGTAATAGAATCTGTCCTTTTGTATTTTTATGAACCTTCCATTTTAAAAGACATGTTTCCTGAATCCAGAATTCTAGTATTGCTGATAGATTTTCTCAGCATGTTAAAAAAGATGCCATTCCATGGTTTTCTGGCTTTCATTATTTCTGTTGAAAACACAGCTTACTGTTGCTACATTGAAATTAATCTGTTTTTTCTTGTGTTGCTTTTGAAATTTTCTCTTTGCTTTTGGTATATAGTATTTTATTATACCCTAATTCTAGCGTACTCTTTGTATTTTCCTACTTGAGATTTGTAGCACTTCTTAAGTGGCTTGATACACTTTTTCAGTTTTGAATATTCTTTGCTGTTGTTTCTTCAAACTTGCTTTTGTCCACTTCTTTCTCTTCCCTCCTTCTGGGAATTTTCACATCTGTTAGATGGTTCCATTCACTGGGTTTCATATATTCTCTTCACTCTTTTATGTATTTTCCATCAATTTTTTTCTTTGCTTCAGTTTGTATAATTTTTACTGATCTTCAGCTTCATTAGTCTTCTATTAATCTGTGCCGAATTTGCTGTTACACTTCTCTTGAGTTCTTTGTTTGTTTTTTGAAATGGAGACTCACTGCATTGCCCAGGTTGCAGTGCAGTGGCTCAATCTCAGCTCACTGCAAACTCAGCCTTGTGGGTTTAAGCAATTCTCCTCCTCAGCTTCCTGGATAGCTGGGATTACAGGTTCTTACCACCATATCTGGTTAGTTTTTGTATTTTTAGTAAAGACAGTGTTTCACCATGTTGGCCAGGCTCGTCTCGAACTCCTGACCTCAAATGATCCACCCGGCTTGGCGTCTCAAAGTGCTGTAATGATAGGCATGAGCCACTGTGCCCGGTCCTTTTTCAGTTCTTAATTCTAGTTATTGAAGTTTCTACATCTAAAATTTGCAACTACTTTAGCCTCTGATTTTCTGTGACATTCTTCATCTTATGATATATGTTTTTGACTATTAATCATAGATCTTTTAAAGTCTGTGTCTGACAGCTTAAAAATTTGGCTACCATGGGTCTGTTTCTGTTGATCAAGAGACCATTTTCCCCTTGATCTTATATGTTGGAATATCAACTAATTTTTGGTTGAATCTTTCACACTACCTGTGATTGAGTAAAGAAGCCCTGGGTGGTGTTATGTACATCAAGAAACTGTTTACCCTATCTCTTGATGGGCAGGAAGGGTACAGCAGATCACCTCATTCTACTTACAGTGTGAGAAGACCTTGATCAGGACTACAGCTGAAGTTACAGTTTAGATCCAGCTTGTTGTTTCCTTCAGGTCATTTTTACTCTTGGTGTATGTCCTTCAAGTGCCCAGACTGTGAGCCTGAGGAATTTTCTGGAATCCTTCTTTATTGGCAGGTACTGAACCCCAATTTTTACTTCTATGCATCATTAGGCTTTGTCTTATGTACCATGAGACTGTTAAGATTTTACTCTGTTTTTTGGCTATTTCTTATTGGCCTTTTAGTCTCTTGCCCTGCACAGCTTAGGTGTTTAGTAAATGCACTATGGGAAATGCCATTGCTTGTTGGTCTTACTTCTTTGAACCTTCATTCTTTAGGGATCTTGGCCTCGTAAGTTCTGCCTGAATCAGCACCCTAAACTGCAGTTTTTGTCCCTTTAACTTTGAGAGACTTCTGAAGTCTCTGATGACTTCATAGTAGCCACTCTCTTCTTGGATTTTGTCTCTTCTCCTAACAAAGAAAATCTATATGCCACGAGGAGAGAAGCCGAACTCAGAACATTGGGCTTATCTTAGTGACTTTCTTCTCTCCTGAATTCTGACCTATCAAGTTTTAATTTTCTCTGCAGAAATCCAATTCCTTCAGACAATTTGCTTTTATATTTTAGCTGAATTTTCATATTATTTTTAAAAGGAGTGTTGGTCTGCTACAACCAGCATAATAAAAAATGAAAGTCAAGACAGGTGCAATGGCTTACGTCTATAATAGCAGCACTGTGGGAGGCTGAGGTGGGCAGATCACTTGAAGTCAGGAGTTCAAGACCCACATGGCAAAACCCCATCTCTACTAAAAATACAAAAATTAGCCAGGCATGGTAGTAGGTGCCTGTAATCCCAACTACACAAGAGGCTGAGGCACAAGAATCGCTTGAATCTGGGAGGCAGAGGTTGCAGTGAGCCAAGATCACGCCACTGCACTCCAGCCTGGGTGACAGAACGAGACGCCATCTCGAAAAGAAAAGAGAAGAAAAGAAAAGGAAAGAAATCAGTGCTCACTTTTTTCCTTTACAATCTATCTATTTAGTTAGTTTAATTGATATATAATTTACATGCAATTAAATATACAGTCTTAGTGTACACATCCACAGATTGACAGATCAACTTTTTACTGTGTAACAGAGGACCATCATTTTATTTTACTGGTAGAATGCTCCAGTGTAGCTCCGGCAAACTCAATTTTTTTCCAGAAGCATATTTTTTGCTTTATCACATTTATATAACTGTAAAATATTATTTTACCTAGAAGCCCATGAACTGGTTGGTCCTTGTTTTAAGGAATTTACAATCTGAATGGAGGATTAAGGTTTATAGACATATGTAAATCTTTTCGAATTTATTTTATCTTACTGATTACGTTACCCAGTTAACTTTCTAACTTGGATGGGCAGGATAGGCTGAGAAGATTAAACTGGCCTGGGATTTTGTCTTGTGCCTAAAACTTTAAACTGTTCTTAGGGCAAGACAAGTAATGTCAGTTACCCCCAGCTTTTCTACTATCCAATCTGAATAATACCTAGATTGCAGGATCATTGTGAAATTGAGATAATGTGTGTAAGGACCTATTGCAGTGGCCGCTGCATGCTGAGTGATGCATTAATATTAGCTGCTACTTATTTTATTCTCTACTTGGCATTTTTTCTCATCAGCTAATATCTGTTGCTTTGCTTCTTCCTCCAACCCCTCTGCCTCCCTCTTCTTTCTTTTCCATGATGAAGTTTTCTCAGGTGGTTTTCATTCCCTCACTATCTCACCCATGCCCACATGCATGGAAGACGGTAGCATGTTATTGACTACTAGTATTAGCCATTATTCACCTCCTCTCAATTTCTAGGAGTTACTTGGACACAGTTTGTGTTGCATGTATATAAAAGTGGACTGTAGAGGAGTGTGCTGAAGGCAGATAGGTGTCCTTTGATTGGAGAAATTGCCTCCAGTCATCAAGAACATTATCTTTTTTACAGAGTGTTAATTCTACATTTTCCTCCATTCTGAGCCTCTAAGGTTTTAAACTAGGGCATCTGGCATGTTTTCTTTTCTTTCTAGTGGAGGCTCTGATCAAACTTTCCCTTTCTGAGTTCAATCCTGGAGAGCTTGGGGTTGTTGTAAGGCATGCATTTTTAATTTGGTAAAATTAAATCTCTTCAGTTAAATCTACTGTGAAATTAAAACTTTGACTCAAACCTGACATTCAATAGATTCCTTTTGAAAGTGTCCTGATTTTATGTGAACTCAAATAGCCACAGTAAGCCTAAGGTCCATTTCAAATTTTTCGGGTTCAGCTGCCTGATGGGAGATGCAAGACTGGTACAGAGACAGAAATACTTTTCTAGGTGTGGACAGAGCAGGTTGAGGGAGATACTCAGAGTTATGTGGGGTTAGTTTTTCTTTATACCTGATTTTAGGGCCCTTTTTTTTTTAACATAGCTATTGTGTTGTTTAGTGACTGGTTACTGAGCTATGTGTGCAATGATTCTCTTACCACTATACCTTTTTCTGCTTAATGGTATTACAGTATTAATGATAGTATTAATAGAAGTGGCACTTAGTCCTTTTAACTTTTATGTTGGATGCAAGATCATCCATCTAGTGTAAAGCACTAGTTAATTACATTTGGTCTGATGTTCCTGGCTGTCTCTAGGTACAGAAGTTTAGTATGCTTAAGGAGATGCTTATTAATTGGCATTACTTGATTAAGACTGAATTTTCCAGGTAATTTGTTTAAATAAACAGAAGTTTATTTGATTTCCTGCCTTCATAAAATTAAACAAGGCTAAATTTTAAATTCTTGAAAACTTCAAGAAAATGTGTATTATGTGTGTGTTTTAAGGTACAGTTCTCTTATCAGTAGGTTATTGCAACGTGGAATAAAGAGTATATCTTGGTGGTATCAAGACCTGTGCCATTATTTTGTTTATAAGGGTCCTTGTTCCTTATCCCTCTTGAGTGTGGAGTTGGAAACCTTGTGTCTATCCTCTGAGAGTTTTCCTTGGGACAAAATTACCATAAAAATATGTGTTTAGACTATTGACTTCTTAGAAACATTTAATTTTAGAATACTATTAGGTTTAAAAAATTACGATAGAGAATTCTCATTTTTCTTGCATTTGGTTTCCTCTAGTGTTAATTACATTCACATGGTAAATTTGTCACAATTAATGAATGCTATGTTATTAAATACAGTCCATACTTTATTAAGAAGTATTTAGTTTTCCCTTAATGTCTTTTTTTAAAAGAAATTCTGGATTCCACCCAGGATACCATATCACATTTAGTTGTCATTTTCCCTAGGATCCTCTTGGCTGTGACGATTTCAGACCATTGACTTTGAGAGTTATGAATGTTGTCTTCCACTTTTGAGATGAGACCCAACATTTTCTTTGGCTCTTTCTCTTTATTTGGTCCTTAGATTCCAGCTTTCAGTTTAACACACACTCTCTCTCTTCTCTATTTTCCCTTCTCTCTGTATCAAATTCTGGCCACATAGTTGGAAGATTGCCCTTTGTTCTTTCATTGGGCCTTTATTTGTTCTTCTTACCTGCTCATTTGAGATCTTACCTCCTGTGGTTTTTAGATTTTTTTCTTTTGAGCTCTGACTTGCATTAGTGTTTTCCTCCATGAGTCTTTTCTAAGCTAAAGCTTAAGAAACCTTTACTGATATATGTATTTTTTATAATAGAGAGCTTCTTCGTGTGTTCTTCTGATTCAATCATTAGTGTAGATCCTGAACAGACACATATTTGTTGTGTGAATTTAAATGATTAAATTAAATGGACTTTTTCTCCTAATAACTACCTCTTGGGATCCCTGCGAGGAGTGAAAAGATTTTGCTTCAAACCGTATGGCACAGTGCTTGCATGGGGTTCCTTTTGTCCTCCATTCCTCTCTTCTTCTCTATATATGATTGACTAATGAAACTAAAAAATAAAAAGATGTTTGGACTTAACATTCGCTTCTGACTATTGATTTTTGATTTTCACTGATGATGGAGTTTTTGTTAGAAGTAGACTAATTTAATTACTTTATGGAAAACAAAAGACATGAAAATACCAACACTATGGTTTTATAAGTATAAATACCAAATGATAATAGCCTATTCTTTACTTGGAGATCATTCTAAAATTATTGCCTTCAAACGGTTTAGTGGGTTAGTCTGGAACAAAAACTCAGACTCAGAAGAAATCAGACTACAAAAAATTGGATTTTAATTAAAATAGAGAAAAATGATTATATGTTATTACAATGATAGAACAAGACATAGAAAGTTTTAACCTGTTCTAATGTATTGTGATCCATCCATACAATAGTATGAGGTCTGTTGTAAACAAATTATAGCAAATGGAACCAACAACATGATTTTGATTCTATGAAATCTCTCTGAGTCATAGCTCCATTTCCAATCAAAGCAGATTTGGGCTTTAGGAAATTAATAATTCATTTCACCATCACTTTCATTTGTCATCCTCTGCCTTCATCCAGTTCTGTTAACTCTACTCAAAACCACACAGAGCTGCCTAATCTCCTATATTATCTCTTCTGAAATAGTGAAGGAATTTATTTTAAAACTTTGACACTATTTGGCCTCTAATTGATTAAGAAATGGTTTTCTGGTCCAGCCGCTCTCTGAGGAGCGGTGTCTATTGCTATCCTTCAGTCACTTCACTTAATAGATTTTTCCCTGTGCAAGTGGCTGACACCCATGCTCTTATTTGATACGGCTTATGGATGATCACTCTTTCAATGAGAGACACTTAGTAAAATATGCACATTTACCAAAATTAAAAATGCATGCCTTACAATTACCTAGATGAGATGGGGACATAGTACTGTGGTAGTTAAAGCCCATGGAGGGGAAAAGAAAAGGGGATGAGTTTGTTATTTTGCCCTCTTGGGGATTTCTTCCACATTTTGCCATCAATATGCCCTCAACAAAATTCTGTCCAATACCTATGATACAAGTCACAGTATGATTTCTCTCTTGAAGTCCCTGCTCTCCTTTTCCTTTCTTGGAAGAGACATTAACTTTCTAAATATACCCACAAAGCATTTTGCTTTTCAAATATCCCAGCATCCCTCCAAGAGGGTGAGATGCTTCCCTTTTGCTGTTCATTTGGAATGTGAGGTCCCAGCAATTCCTCATTTTCTTGGAAATTGAGCTGAATCCTATCTTTCATCAGAAATCGAGATAAAAAGAGAATTTTAAAAAATAGCTTTTAGATTTATATTCATGGTATTTAGAAGTTTATTTTGGCATTTGTTAACTTTCAGTTTTGTCTAAATATGACTGACTCTGCTAATAGTTCTAACAGTAAGTAATTCCCACAAATTGAAAACTTTCTGTAGGTTGTGTGTGCACTGTCTAATTTAGTTCTCACAAAAATCTTTATCAATAAAGTGGACACTATTATCAATAAAGTAGACACTATTATGATCTTGATATTAATGAAAAACCTGAGGATCAAATAGGTTAAATATGCTTGGCAGACTTCTGCACAGAGAGCTTAAAAATTTGAATTCAGATTTTTCTGAGTCATAGCTTCTTATCTTCTGGGTTTTGTCTCTATTGTCTCTCTATCTGTCTCTATCTCTATCTCTATCTCTATCTCTATCATCTGTCTCTCTCTCTATCATCTCTATCTCTATCTCTATCATCTCTATATCTATCTCTATCATCTATCTCTATCATCTCTATCTCTATCTCTATATCTCTAATCTATCTATCTCTATCTCTATCTCTACCTCTGTCATCTCTGTCAAGATTGAATTTTAGAGTTCATGGGCATTATCTACCCAGAGAAAAAGAACTTTCCCTGATTTAATCCAGTGGAAGGGAATGAATTCAAATGCCATCTTTATCAGTGCCTTATTGGCTCAAAGAGGAAATCAGAAAAAACAAAAAAGCCAATGTTTGAAAGAACAGCAAACATTGGTAACTTTAGGAAACAAAAGAATTAGGATGTATTAAAAGGAGCTGGTTGAGGTTCTGAGTAAACAACACAGACCTGCTAATACATGTAACACTTGTATTACATGACAGGTGGCTCAAGTTCAAGAGACACAGGGTGTAGTCCGCCAAGAAAAAAAAAAAGTTTAGAAATGGAACTGTGGTGTTTTAGTTTTTTAAATATCTCTCAGAGAATCAGTCCATTCTGTTCCAATAACATCGCATCTCTCACGGTCTGAGCTGCCATTCTCTTTTGCCTGGACCATTACTGTATTATAATTGTTTTTCTTCTGTCTGCCTTGTTTCCCTCTCTGGTTCCCAGGTTGTAGCCTGAGTAAGCTTTAGAAATGCAGATCTGGTCATGTGATGTTCCTGCTTAAATCACCTCAGTGGAGAAAGACCCAGAGCTATCCCATGACCCGTGAGGTCTCACTGACCCAGCCCCTGCCTGACTCTTGCTGCCCTGCATTTCCTGCTAAAGCTGGCACTTACAGTTCTTGGATGGGCTGTAGACTTCTCTTCTTCAGAGCCTTTTAACGTGTTGTTCCCAGTCTGGGGAACAATTTTATAAACACACACACACACACACAATGGCTAACTCCGCTTCAGGAAAATTTTGCCTTGAGGGCTCATCATCTAGTTCATGGCCTCCTTTTTTTCCACAGCCTCCTGTGTTTTTTCTTCATAACGTTTATCAAAATTTAAAATTATGTAGTTTTTTGTAGACCAACTTCTATTGATTAGCCTCAGACTGAGAAAAAGGAGATCATGACCTAGAGGAGGAGGATGTAAGCTCCCTGAGAGCAAGTGATGTATGAGTTTTGTCAAGTGCTGTAACTTCTGTGCCTAGCACAACGTCTGCCATGTTATGTTCTATAAGGAATAGTTACTAAATGAATGGCTGATCATTATGGAATCTTATGGACACTATATGTATTAGGGTTCTCTAGAGGGACAGAACTAATAGGATAGATAGATGTATATATAAAGGGGAGTTTATTAAGGAGTATTGACTCACACGATTACAAGGTATGATCCCACCATGGGCCATCTATAAGCTGAGGAGCAAGGAAGCCAGTCCAAATCCCAAAACCTCAAAAGTAGGGAAGCCGATAATGCAGCCTTCAGTCTGTGGTTGAAGGTCCAAGAGTCCTAAAGCTGAAGAACCTGGAGCTCGATGTTTGAAGGCAGGAAACATCCAGTACAGGAGAAAGATGGAGGCCAGAAGTCTCAGCCAGTCTAGTAATTCCATGTTCTGCCTGCTTTTATTCTGGCCACGCTGGCAGCTGATTAGATTGCGTCCACCAGATTGAGGGTGGGTCTGCCTTTCCCAGTTCACTGACTCAAATGTTAATCTCTTTTGACAACACCCTCACAGACACACCCAGGAACAATACTTTGCATCCTTCAATCCAATCAAGTTGACACTCAGTGTTAACCATCACACTATGGCACTGTCAGTACAGATTTCACACAACTGTCTTCTATTCACATTGGCTTTGTGTTCCTTCTCTCAGTATCTCCATCCCTTTTTGTGAGTTTAATGTGTGCTCAGAAAGAGCTCTCAAAATGTCAGTTCTTGGGGTAACTTTATGTGGCATTGAAATTGTTTAATGCATATAGTCAGATTTTATTTCCAATCTTTCTTCAGGAGTTATTCAATTCTCTTTGTGCATCCTTGAGTGAAGATGTCCTAATTCTTCTTTTTCATGTTTTTAAATCTGCTTTCCTAAAGTCCTCAGCTTATGCCTGATGCCTGGTATTCTTTTCCTCTCTGTCACAGATTCCAGGATAATATAGTCAGTTTGGCTCAGGTGTCCTGGGGTTTCCACATGTCCAAGTAGTTCTTTCTTTGTAGTTAGAAATAAGTCTAGAATATTGTTAGTACTTTCTCTGCCTATGGGTTAAAGTGTCTGCAAGGAAGGGAAAGTATGAAAAAAGTGGACATTCTTTCTGGATACACAGACCTAGATGTGATTTGCAGGAATTTACTCAACTTCTCTAATTTTCTGGGTTTTTTTAATACTATAAAATGAGACCATATTTATAATGTGAATTTTTTTGAATAATTAACAAAATAACATGTAGAATATCACATCAGAAACTCAATAATTTATTGTTGATTTAAAAACTATTGTTAGCCTTTTCCATTTGATGATATTCAAGAACAACTGATGAAGTCTAAATAATTTAAATAAACTCTAAGACCTTTTTAAAAGATGAATGCTTACATTTTGCCCATAAGGCATAGGTGAAATTCATGATGTTGGCACTCTAATTCCAAACCAGTATTGGCATGGGAAACAATAAGAGCCATGCTTAAAATGGGCTCATTAGTTGTATTTCTAAAGTCTTTTGGCTTTGTCTAGTTACTTACAAATGACCCTTGAACAATGCAGGGTTGCATTGTTGAAGCTGAAAATCCACAGATAACTTTTTTTTTTTTTGAGATAGAGTCTCACTCTGTAGCCCTGGCTGGAGTGCAATGGCACCATTGCGACTGGCTGCAACCTCCACCTTCTGGGTTCAAGTGATTCTTGTGTCTCAACCTCCTGAGTAGCTGGGATTACAGGCGAGTGCCACCATGCCCAGATAATTTTTGTATTTTTAGTAGAGATGGGGTTTTACCATGTTGGTCAGGCTGGTCTCAAACTCCAGACCTCAAGTAATCCACCCTCCTCAGCCTCCCAAAGTGCTGGGATTACAGGTGTGAGCCACTGTGCTGGCTAAACATCCACAGATAACTTTTGACTCCCCTAGAACTTAATTACTAATACCCAACTGCTGACTGAAATCCTTACTGATAATATAAACAGTTGATTAACACATATTTGTATATTATATGTGTTATACACTGAATTCTTACAATAAAATGAGCTAGAAGAGAAAAATCTTATTAAGAAAATCATAAGGAAGAGAAATATATTTACTGTTCATTAAGTGCAGGTTAATGATTATAAAGTCATCTTCACTCAGTACTGCCTGAGGAGGAGGAAGAGGAGGGGTTGGTCTTATTGTCTGAGGAGTGGCAGAAGAAGAAGAAAACTTATATCTAAGTGGACCCATGCAGTTCGAACCCACGTTGTTAATTTTTGAATTTTTTGTAGAAACAGGATTTTGCCATGTTGCCCAGGCTGGTCTCGAACTTCTGGGCTCGGCCTCCCAAAGTGCTGGGATTACAGGCATGGGCTGCACCCAGCCTGTTAAAAATTTTAAGAAATGAAACCAGGAGCTGGAATATAATTTTCCTTGTTTGCCCCAAAGCAAACACCACCATATTGAAATTTTGGGAAGGGTTCTTCAAGCTATAGAAGGTGAAGAAGGCGGCTATAAAAAGCCGCTTATGTCTCTGAATGTTCCACAGAAACTGAACCCTGAGGATACTATTTTCCCCTAGGGTTACAGCAAAGATGCACCCCCTTCCTTTCTTACTCTTATGTATACATGTATTTGTCGGAGTCTGGAGAAACTGCCTGACCATTCAACAAATTTTCTGTGCAGAATAATGCTTGAGTCCTTGATTTTTCTGATAAAGAAAAAAGTGAAATTTGATTGTTTAACATCCTTCCTGAAATGTGCCCTGAAAAATATCATTACTGAATTTGTATAAATAATAAACACATTTATAGAACTAACTAATGTCAAACAGAGGAAGAATAAAGAGAGATAAGAGATACAGTAGAAACTTACAGTGAAAATGAGGGTAAAATTAAAGAGAATGTGAGAAGACAAATGAAGTGAAGGACCCATTTTGGAGTGTTTCAGAAGGGGTGGTTTTTTGACAAGTAGTGGAAAGGTTTTCAGAGGGAGGACTGGCAGGTGATGCATAATGAAGAAGCAAAATCGCTAGGAGAAACAGGCACACTCAGGGTTTAGGGAGTAGAGCAAATTTATGAAGTGTATTAAAATTAGGAAGTGCCATGTGAAGCTTCTGCCTGCGATGAATGGATTATCAAATGCAGTCTGTTATCCCGCATGGAGACAGCCTGTAAAGTTCCTTAGCCAGGGAAAATATAGTTTTAATCAGTCACACAAAACAATTTTCCTCATGTATCTAGTAATAAAAAGCTTTGTCACTGTGATGGATGAGAAAAGTACAGTGTATGTAACACTTTAGAATATTGGAAAACTTTTACATGCCGTTTACTTACTACTCATTTTCTTATAGGTTCCCCATAGAAATGGACATAATTCTGCTAAATTTCTAGATGAGAAGGATGATGTCTTTTCCCAAGAGAGAATTTTAATAAGGGCTAGATGTACCTCAGTCATGGCATTGTGTCTTAACTTTGTGGTGGTATATCTAGGAAGTTTTTTTGTGCAAATTCCAAAGGTCTTAAAGTCTCCAACACAGGTTTGATATTGAGGGTGAGCCCTGTGGTCCCCTCCCTGCTTCCTAATGTGGAAAGGAACAGCAGAGGAGGAATCTGAAAACAGAACTTCTGCAGAAAATATTAAGTAAAATCAGTACTGTCTTACTGTCTTATATTTTGCAGTCTTCTGCCTGCCCCTCTCCTTCTACTGTAATACAAATATTAAAGGTAAAACCATATTAATGGAATGTTTGCCTCATATGAAAAAATTTTCTACTTCATTGGCTAGAAACTAGTCTTTCACTGGGAAATTTTGTATGCATAGCTACTTTGTTAGGTGAAATAATCTTTGTCAGACAAATATCAACTATTTTGAGAGAAATTTAAAATTTAGACTCTTTTTCTGGACCAATGTTAATCTTATCTGAGACTATAGTCTGCTGAAGCTGAATTTTAATAAAAATGCATTGTGTTTAGGTGCTGCTATAGAGTGAGAATTTGCCTCCCCCCAGAATTTATATGTTGAAACCTAATCCCTGTTGTGATGATGTTTGAAGCCAGAGCCATTTAGAGGTGATTAGTCATGAAGGTGAAGCCCTTATGGATGGGAATAACTCTCTTATCAAATAAGTCCCAGAAAGCTCCTTCACCTCTTCTGCTATGTGAGAACACAGCAAGAAGACCGCCATCTATGAATCAGAGACCAGGCCCTCACCAGATACTAAAGCTGCTGGCCCCTTTGTGTTGGACTTCCAAACCTCCAGAACTGTGAGAAATCAATTTCTTTGGTTATAAGACACCCAGTCTATGATATTTCATTATAACAGCCTGAATGGACTGAGATAGGTGTCAAACCACACTGGCAGCTCTTTGCATTCATTGATGTGACAGGGGAGACTGTTTTCCAGCCTTCCTTGAAAACCCACAGATAAGTACTAGTTTGGTTTTTTAATTTATGGAGTTAAATATTCGTCTTTCTCTACTGTTTAAAAATTTTAAAGTAATTTCCAGTCATCAGTTCAAAATCCTGATAGGAGCCTTCCTTAATGGAGCAGAACAGCAATGAGCTTGAGTCTGGGAGTCCAGCACACCAAGATTTGAGGCTACTTCATTTCTATACCACAGATAGCTATGTGGACTTGTACAAATTATTTCACTTCTCAGAGCCTAGGTTTCCTCATGTGTAAAATGGGGATGATGATAAGGATGTCTACTTGTGAGTATTGTTATAAGAATTACATTAGATAACATACAAACACACTAACCATGGTACCTGGTCTGTAGTGATCACCATATATATTATCTATGTAATACTTTTATTATTATCATTGTTGTTGTTATTGCTTGGGTAATCAAATGCCTATTCAGTATCTTTGGTGCTGCATTTTTTTCAGTATTTTTGCTTCTTGCAAAATTGCAATATTTATAACATTTTTGTTTGTAGACGGGGCCATTCTGTCAATGGAAGTAAAATAAATCATTTGGCTTTGATCATGAACTTTTCTCCTTCTAAATTAAGGTAAGACAAATAAGTATGACAGGTTGAGGAATTGACCTCATTTAGATTTTATCATTCTGGGTAAGAATGATTCAGTGTGCTTCATTGCTCATCAGGCCACCCAAGAAGACTGCACCATGACTAGTTGCAATGACAGGTGCCTATCACAGTTGAAACCCTGTACTGAAAGCAAAGGTAAAAGAAGCACACAGTGAAGTTACTGAAGGTGTGGGTTTTGGTGCTACAGAGACTCAGTCATGATCTGCCCCCCACAGATGGTGTGA
Source organism: Sapajus apella (assembly GCF_009761245.1). NCBI lineage: Eukaryota > Metazoa > Chordata > Mammalia > Primates > Cebidae > Sapajus > Sapajus apella. The sequence continues at coordinate 6,290,435 of NW_022437018.1, forward strand.
TCTTGGGCAAGTTGCTAAACTTCTTTGACTTCAGTTTTAACATCTTAAGAGTGGGGATGATAACAGAAGATACTGCACATGACTTTTTTCAGGATTTAGAGACACAGTTTGTATGAAGTGCTTAACAGAATGATGGGAATATGGTAAGTGCTCAATGCACAGTACCAATCAAAGGAATAACCACTACAGCAGCAGCAACAATGATGATGGCTCATAGGAAAGAGGGGGATGACAGAGGAGCTGAGGATTAGACATTTAGACAGGATTGGAATGGCGCAGAAGGAAAGAAAGGGTGCCATAGACATGATGGCGACTGAAGCTAGAATTTGTAAAGTAAAAGGAAGGCGGTAGTAGAAGTTTCCAGTAGAAGGTAATATTGTTAAATTTCTGAGCACTTTATATGCTAGGCTTAGGAGGTAAACCTTCATGTTTAAGCTCATTTAAACTTTAACCATAAAGATCATCATTCTGAACCCCATCTCTTGGCTTTCTGAATCTGTAAATCTGAGGTAGGGTATAGGGATCTGCATTTTGTTTTTTACTTGAGACAGAGTTTCACTCCTGTCACCCAGGCTGGAGTGCAGTGGCACAATCTCAGTTCACTGCAACCTCCGCCTCCCAGGTTCAAGTGATTCTCTCACTGCAGCCTCCCGAGCAATTGGCACTACTGGTGCATGCCACTGCACCTGGATAATTTTTGTAAACACAGGGTTTTCCGTGTTGCCTGGGCTGTTCTTGAACTCCTAAGCCCAAGTGATCCACCCTCCTCAGCCTCTCAAAGTGCTAAGATTACAGGTATGAGCCACCGCAACTGGCCTGGGATCTGCATTTTTAAAAGGCCCTGGAAAGTTCTGTTGAAGATGGGTACAGATAGTTTATAGTTTACAATTTAAGGAACACTGCATTAAGAAATGGTAGATTGTTGTGCTAAACGAGGGAGGAGAAATTGGCCTCATAATTATGAACTCTGCCTCACAGATCTTCTTAAAACTGTATCCTTGGTCGGAAGGACATTTTAAGGAATAGCTGTAGTACCGATTTACAAGAAATCCAAATGATGACTAACCTATACAAACGTATTTTCTAGCTATAAGTGCCAGCAAATAAGGTTTATCTGAGGGAGAAATTTGAATGTCAGGATTAAAATCTCTACTTAATTGTTGTTACTGAGGTACAATGACAACCGATATGTGGTTTTTGATACCTCAAATAATTTGAAATCTAGTGAGTTGATTACGTATGATTATAAGTAAGGAGCACTATGTTAGATCTCAGAATGTTTGGGTTTGAATTCCTGTTGAACAACCCATGAGCTCCAAGCTGAGACAGCTGATCTAACCATCCTCAGCCTCAGCTTCCTCATGTGTTAGAGGAAAGCAAGAATTCCTGCTGTGTGCAGGGGCCTCACTGAGGTGTTGTAAATAATAGTACTAAAGTAGGATTATAAAGCTCTGTATGCATTTCAGTTAATGAAATTCCTCTAGTGCCATGAAAAAGGAACAAAATGTAGTGAGGAGTCAAAGTGAAGAGGAAACCAAAACCTGGAACTGGGGACAGGAAATCAACATCTTTATGGTGGCAGCAATATCTGAGTGGGTCTTGGAGAGTGGATCCCATGTGATAGGAGTTGATAGGATGATATGAAAGGGGGCATTCAGGGTAGTTGGGGGGAACAGTATGAACAAACAGTTGAAGCCCCAAATATGTAGGAGCCTTGAAGGTTACTGGGGGTGAGGATAGTTTAGCTCTACTAGAATAATAGGTAAAATAAGTTAGAAGTTTGAGGGAAACAGGGAAGGTGCTAAGATCCTGATTTCAGTGTATAATGAGGTACATGCTGCTCTTCCCTCTCACACTCTATGTACATTCCCTTCCCTCTCACTGTGTGTATTGGCATATGACATTCCTTCTTTCAGCCACATACGTCATTAAAGATAGGACCATTTATTTCTTTGAGCATAGCATTTTCCTTATGGTGTGAAAAACAAGTACACTACAGCAGTAGATGCTGTCATGTGCAGGGTGACCACTTGTCCTAGTTTGCTGGGGACTGAGGGGTTTCTTGGGACATGGAACTTTCAGTGTTAAAACTGAGACAGTCAGTTGCAGGCAACTTGTGTGGTTGGTCAGTCTAATACCCACACACAACACATGTCCAAAAACCCTATAATGAGTCCAGTAGGATACTTGCTATTAAAAATTTACTTCTGATTATAGAGTGTGGCATATTTGATTTGGAAGATTTTGAATATCAGGTCAAGGAGATTCTATTTTATTCTTTAGGAACCATGGTGCATGATACCTCTAAATGTTTTTAAGCTTTGGAGTGATGTCATTACAGCTATGTGCTAAAATATTGATTTGGCAGCAGTGTGTATGGTGGAATTATAGTAAGAGAGAGAAAAGCTTCTTACATTTGGTGTAAGTCTCCTGGAAAATCCCAGATGAGATAATTAATGTACTATTTGTAGGCTCTGAGGCAGGCAGAGTGATCTTTTCGGAGACGACAAGAAAATGACTTTAATATGCTATTGTCCAATTGTCAAATTTGGGTGTTTTGTGTGAGAAGACTTACAACACCGAAGAAGTAAGATGATTAATTTGGATAGAGCATTTTGGAGCAGAAAATAGAGGAAGAAATATGTTTTACTTTTATACTAGTAATGGAAATCAACCTTGCCTCTTATTTGGTGTCTCTGCTGCAAATCGGTTGTTATTTTGCAAAAATCTTGATAACAAGTTAAAATGATTTTCCACTATCTAAGGTTGATTGTTCCCCAGAAGTAGAGCCTAAGACAAGGATGTGAATGCAAGTACTTTATTTGGCAGGTGATTCCAGCAGGGAAAGTGAGCACAGTAAAAGAGTGAAGCTCAGACAGATAACATCAAACAGTTTATTGCAATGGGTATATAGAGCTCAATCCGTCTGGGAACAGTGAACATCAATATAGCACATGCCTTGGAGTTATCCTACATGAATGTCAAGGAAGCTAATGTGTTTAACCTTCAATTCCCCTTGGTTATTGGCTGATAAATGTTCCCTAAAGCATTAACTCCATTTAGGTGCCCAAGGTGCTTCACCAGTTTGGTGCACGTTGTCTTGAAATTCAGCTGCAACCACTAGCATCTCTTTGGCTGAGATGTTCCTCTACTGATGTGGCTTGCAGGAAGTTTCAGGGAATTAAAGCCTTTGCTTCTCCGAGAAACAGCCCAGTTCCTTGATAGTTCCAGAGCGCATGTTCTACTCCTTTTTCCAGCGCATTCCTGCAGGATTAAGTTCAAGTTCCCTGAAGTAGCAACTTGCTTGAATAACACACTTTCATAGACTCCATTCCTGTTGTCTCTCACTCTTTGTCTTTTACTTTTACTTGGTAAGGACACTTCCCACATTAACCATCTGTACCAGAATCCTTGCTCAGAACCTACTCCTGAGGACCCCAGGCTAAGATTATAGATAAAGTGTTACTTTTCATTTTTTAATCTAAATTAAAAAATTAGTTTCTCAAACTGGTTATAAGAAGATAACATTTCATCCATTTTTTAGAGACAATTGTTAAGAAGAGAACCAAAAATCATTTGCTGAGGATTGTTTCAGGTAGAATCAGCCTGGGGGAAGCTGGGCTGTGCTGATGGTTTCACATGGTATTGCTAAGCCTGGCCTCTACTATTTCATTGTAATGATGGCCACCTCCCAACTGGGAGCAATGAAAGAAAGAAACGTGAAAGAAACACCTACATTCAAATAGAAAAATGATTTCATAGTTTATAACAGGCAGTTAATAGTAAGGCATCCCAATTTATTCTTATTTTATACAAAAAATAATTCAGATCTTAAAATCTGAAGATGAATAATTTGTGCTTTAAAGAGAAATATGAAGCTCTGGAGGTTGTAGAACTACCTCATCACTCACCTGCTTAATGACTGTAGTTATGATTTCCAAAAGGAAATATATATCCAATTATTTCACTGACTGTTAAAGAATATAGTAGACTACAAAAGAGCTTGTTTGGGGTGGAAAAATGTCAATGTACAATGGAAAAGAACAAATTATGGTTACTAGGTCCTCACTCTATGTTTTAATATTAATATGTTGCTATGTTTTTAGGACACATTGTTTCAGAAAATTAGTCTCGGGTTTCCATACTTTGTGAGATGATTTCATTAGCTATGGAATGTCTATTTTTGTTACTGCTAAGGGGAGCTCAAGAACTTTAAATCATAATTGAAATATTCCATTGATGTGGTTGCTTAGCAACAAACTTTTATATAAGTAGATTAATCATTGTACTTACAATTTTGTTACTTTAAACTTTTTGACTTATTTAAAGCAGATCACCTCACTGTGAAATGTGTTTCTTCCTTCACAGCTTTAAATGCATATTTGTATCTGAGATGAATGTTTCACAGACCGTAGCCAAAATTTGATTTCCTTTGAATTATCTCTATGAGCCAGGTTGCCCTGGGATCATTGGAATTAATGAAAATTTTGTGACTAGCAGGCCTTTTTTTTTTTTTAAACTCCAAAAACAACCTAAATAATGCTGGGTTTGTTAAGAGCAGCAATTAACTTTGTTGTCAATTCAGAATGACAGGCCATGGATCCCACATGTGCTTTCTTGCCACCTCCTCCTCATTCTCTGAGCCTTTCCACTCCTAATCACTGTCTCTGTCAGGAAAAAATAACTCTCAAATACTCACCATACTAACAATTATTTTCTTGGCAAATTTCTAACAGTATAATAGCAAAGTTTTTATTCCTTTTCTTATCAGTGTGTGATTATTTTCATGTAGGTTTACAAGGACCTCTGAGGTTTAGTGGACAGTATATGAACTCTGGAGTCATATGGACTCACTGGATAACCTTATCTAAGTTAGTTAATACTGAGCCTTAGCTTCATCATTTACATGGGGCCATAGAAATACATGTTATAGGCAGGGCACAGTGGCTCACGCCTGTAATCCCACCACTTTGGGAGGCCTAGGCAAGCGGATCACTTGAGGTCAGGAGTTTGAGACCAGCCTGGCCACCATGAGAAAACCCCATCTCTACTAAAAATACAAAAATTAGTTGAGTGTGGTGGCATGTCCCTGTAGTTCCAGCTACTCGGGAAGCTGAGGCAGGAGAATCGCTTGAACCCGGGAGACGGTGGTTGCAGGGAGCTGAGATGGTGCCACTGCACTCCAGCCTGGGTGACAGAGTGAGATTCTATCTCAAAAACAAACAAACAATGCATTTAATAGAGCTATTGTGAGAATTAAAGATGACATACAAGGAATGCCATTTCTAGATGTGGGTGCTCAAGAAAGGGTAGGAGTGAAAACATGGCTAAAATGTTGCTAAGATTATCTAGTTCAAGCTCCTGACAGACTGTTGTCCTATGGACCAAACATGACCTATGGATAAATATTTCTGTTACACTTGCATTTATTGGTCAGTGTATCTTTCCCCACAAATACTTCCTAAACTGTTACTCACTGTTGGTCACCATGATATGTTTGGTAGGATACAATTTTGTGTAAGATAACATTCCCTGCCCTAATGTAAGTCTCTGGTTTTGGAGTAGAAAGAGATATTAAAGAAAAAATTTAGCCACAAATATGGTGTTATATATAATTTGTCAATAAAGGAGAGATGAGGAATATTCCTAGAAATAGTCTCACAATCTGAAGACAGCATAAGTTTTTATCAATTTAATTTATAGCTGCTTGGATATATATGGTTGTACCACATAGGAAGTTTGTATTTGCACTAAATTCTTACAGATTCTGCTCACTTCACTCAATCCACATCATTCATTTGTCTCCTACACTGTATCATTCAGTTCCACAGAAGTAAAATAACTCAACTATGGTTTAATCACACTGAAGGCTCTCTGCAAACATGCCTGTTGTCCACTGCTGTGGTGGAAAAAGCTTTGTGGCAAATAATCTTGGTTTGATACACCTTCTGTTACTATTTATGAGGGCTCTGGCAGGCCACTAACAACTCAGCTGGGCCTGATTTCTCCTTGATCAAGGGGGCATAATAATATTCTCAATGTTGAAGGGAAAAGTAAATGAGATAATGTGACAAAAATGCAGAGCACAGTGCTAGGTAAAAAGCAGGTGATTAATAATGTCCTCCATCATATAGTCATCACATTGCAGACTTAAAGTGAGAACTTAGTATATGCCAGGTGTCATTTTGGTTGTAGAAATAAGGAAAGCATATATTTTGCCCTTGACAAGCGTATACTTTAATAATGGAAGAACAACATGCAAAAAAAAAATAGTAGTAACAATATGCACTATTTTTTTGAAGCAGAATCTCATGGAGAAAGCAAGGAGAGGACCACATATTTCATGGCAGAGTTTGAAAAGGGCTCAAGGAGAGGACATTGGGACTGGATATTGGAGGAGAAGCAGGAGCTTGCCATGTAAATAAAGGGATAAATGGGAAGGATTTAAATGATTGAAATTCAGAAGAGAAACACTAGGATTTCATGCTCCATATTTCAATTTTTGAATGAAAACCTTTGCATTATTTTTTAACAGAATGTCCTTGTGAAAGGACAAGTGAGAGATTTAGTATCCACTTATTAGCCCTGAAATCACACACTTTTAGGCATAGAACTCTATTCCAAGCATTGCTGGGAATGAGGTATTTGATAATGTTATGTCAAGAAAATCACATTTATTACCTCCAGGAAATTACAGTGTCAGAACTGTAGACTTAATGCAGCTAATGTCTACAGAAAGTAAAAATAATCATCAAATCCATGAATTAGGCACTTTTTATATTTCAGTAATAATTTGTTTCAAGTCAGATACTCTGCCATGTTTAAAGGCATTAATGGCCATAAGCAAATTAAACTAGATTTAATTTTCTCTAAACAATTAGGAATTTCAGACATCTTTGTCTTGTAGAGAAGCTCAAACTCCATCCTTACTCTTAAGTGCTGACGCAGTCTTAAAAATCATATTTAACAGAAAGTTGTTATCTATAGTTTTCTATGACTCTACCCCTGACTCATGAATTTTTAAGGCACCATTTTCTAATATTTACAACTGATTGCTGATTTCGGTGCTTCTCCTGTACGTGGGAGTAGCTCATCAGGGGAAACTATGGTGGTTTGATCATTGCTTTTGTGTTTAAGAATGTTTAAGATGTTAATTTATCTTCTTGGTTAATGTTATCCCAATTCCTGTGGCTGAACTAACACATTTATTATTTTTAGCACCCATATATTTACATCAAATTACTATCCACATGATCATTTTTCATTGTGAACCTTTAGCTTAAGATATAAATTTATCTTTTCCTAGTAGAGTTATTACATAATGCAAATGTTTAAGAAGGGGTTTAAGTCCCATGAATGGGTGACCTTATTGTCAAAAGATGTTGCTATTACGAGCTGGTTTGCTGCAGAGCTAATATTGGAAGGGAGTAACATATTTCACTTTGTTTGGGGACTTACCTAGCTCTTGTGACAATGAGCTATGCACGTAAGCCCCTTGATTTTCTGCTTGCCAATACTTCTAAGACAATATTTTAGAAAGAGCCTTCTTGGAAATTATCAACACATGTCACGCCATGCAATTTTATGGTTTATAACTTCCCACAATGACTATCCCAGTAGATCACTTTGGCTCTATGCTCTGATATGTGTAATACTTCTAGAAATCTGCTGATGTAAGACCATTTTGCCAATTGGTCCTTTGGTGTTATTCTTTAGTTGATTCTGTTCCTCTTATCTGTAGAACCTAAATTTCTATCTGAAATCATCCTTAGTGTTTTCAAAGAAAACCTCCCTTTGGGGTTCTATCACTGTCTGCTCTTCTTTTTTTAATTGAAAGATAAAAATTGTATAAATTTGTTGTGTGTAATATAATGTTTTTATATATGTATATGTTGTGGAACGGCTAGATCAAGCTAATTAGAATATGCATTACCTCATCTACTTATCACATTTTTGAGGTAAGAACACTTAAAATTGTTAAAGTGTATAATACATTGTTATTAACTATACTCATTATGATATGTAAAAGATCTCTTGATTTTATTCCTCCTGTCTAACTGATATTTTGTATCCTTTGACCAATGTCTCCCCTGTCTCCCAGACTCTGGTAACTACCATTCCATGCTCTGCTTCTAGGAGATTGACTTTACTCTTCTGCACATATGCACAATTCCAAAAAAAGTAGGGAAATGATGTCCATTCCTCTTTAGTGTTTCTCTTACTCAGTCTTAGATTATGGTCACCACCACTGCCCCTATCTGCACCCCCATCCCAAACGAAGATACTGTTTTCTGGAGCTCTTCCTGGGGGGTTCTACCCTGAAATAAGATCAAAAACAAGATAAATAAAGGTGATAACTGATGTCAGGATGGTAAATTATAGGTAATCTTTCCTAATTTCTTCAACATTGTTATTACTTCTGTAAAAAGAAACAGAAACAAAAACGTAAAACATGCACACAGATGCACAAAACTGGACACGTCTTGAATTTTTTGCAATTATAGTAGGATGATTAAAGGCAGAGGATTTGAAGTTTGGTTCAAGATGAAGTCCTAAATATGCTTACTTATTAGTCATGTGATCTTGGGAATCTCTGTGGTCCTCAGCTTTATCATTTTTCCAGAGCAGATGGAAGGATCAAATAAGATTAACACACTGACTGGTTTAAAACTAGGTACTAATTAATGGTAGGTATTAACCTAATAGTATTTCCCTGGTTGACTTGATATGCATGGCATGTACACAGATCGCATTTCAGAAATGCAAAAAGTTATGAATTCTGAAATACACGTGATCTAAAGTATTTCTTAAGAAAGCCTAAAATATGGCATCCATGCTGTTATTTTTTTTTATTTTACTCAGAAGTTGCTCATTATTCATAATGTGGCCCAGGATGCCAAAAAAACAAAAACAAAAACAAAAACCCTTCTGTGCTTTACCCATGGTCTGTTCTTGTATGAGATATTTCTTCTTTGGCACATTTTTACCTGACAGAGACCCTGAGGGCATTTGAAGTAAGAATGATCCCCACTACACTTTTGCTGGCATTCATGTTACAGGGTTTTCACACAAGTCCCTTAACAGAACAAAGTAAAACTGTCATGAGTATGAAAGCGACTTGTTCATGCTGCCAAAATTCTGATTTTTCAGTGTCCTTTGTTTCACTTGTGGTAACTGAAAAGGCAGAGTGTTCTCTGGTTTCCTTTCTATATTGGCTTCTGCTGGGGAGTCTTATGAATCAGGATTCTTGGACATGGGTATCACTTCCGGTGCATTCAGCAGCAACAGACAACTGGTGTAATTTCAAAAATCGCTTTTTTATAATTATTCAAAAATTACTTTTTTATAATTATACCAGTTGTAATTTTGTAACTGCCTTAAAACATGACATGAAAACCAAAGTTCCTTTCTTTTCTCTAGTTGCTATTTTTTTTCTCCTTCACCACCTTCTCTGGTATATGTCTTTCTCTTATATGTGTTTTTTCTGGTCTCCTTGGAAATACTTTATTCTTGCTCATATGGAGACTTCCTTCTCCCTGCTTCCTTCGGTGTCACATGCAGTCCACCCTTTCTTTTTCTTTTTCTTTCTTTTCTTTTTTTTTTTTTTTTTAAAGACAGGGACTTGCTCTGTCACCCAAGTTGGAGTGCGCTGGGTGATGTGATCACAGCACACTGAAATGTCAACTCTTGGGATCAAGTGATCCTCTTGCCTCAGCCTCCTTAATAGCTGAAACTACAGGGGCATGCTACTGTGCACAGCTAATTTTTAAAAATTTTTGGAGAGATGAAGTCTCACTATGTCACCCATGCTGGTCTTGAACTCCTGGACTCAAGAAATCCTCCTGTCTTGGCCTCCCAAAGTGTTGGGATTATAGGCCTGAGCCACTGCATCTGGTCTTCCTTTATTCTATCACTGAGTAGTTGCCTTGCCATGTTTTTCTTTTCCCCACCTTTACTGAGGTATGACTGACAAATAAAAATTGTATATATTTAAGATATCCAATGTGATGTTTTGATATACATCTACATTGTGAGATGAAAACCAGAATCAAGCTAATTAACATATTCATCACCTCACACAGTTACTATTTTGGAGAGTGTTGAGAACACTTGAGGTCTACTCTGTTGGCAAATTTCAAATAGACAATATATCATTACTAACTGTACATTACCATGCTGCACATTAGGTCTCAAGAACTTCTGGCATCTTATAACTGAAAATTTGTATCTTGCCATGTTTTAATATGTATCATGTGTATGGTTAAAAGTCATCTCCAGTCATATAACCCTAATGGGAAGATGCATTCATTGTCTATTGCTGTATAACAAATTATGCCAATATTAAGTGGCTTAAAATAATAAAACTTGTTGAGTGGTGCTGATTTAGGCTCTCTCATGAGGTTGCGGTCAAGATGTCAAGTGAGTCGGTGGTCATTCAAAGGCTTGACTGAGGCTGGAGTATCCATCTGCTCCAAGCTCACTCATGTGGCTGTTGGTCAGATCCTGCTGTTCTTCCCCTTATGGGCCTATCTGTGTGAGCTCATTTGGCTTCCTTACAGTATGGCAAATGGGTTGAAAGGTCAAGCATTCTGAGTGACAGCACCAAACACAAGCCATGTTATATTTTACAAGTTATCCTTGCAAGCTGCACTGTATCATGTTTACCACATTCTTTTGGTTCAAGGGGACGGAAGGCAGTCTGAGTCTTAATGAGGAGCAGCAAAGTTCTGGAAGAGAGTGTGATATAAAAATATTGCTGTTGTAAAACTTTTAGAAAACATTATCTGCTATACTGTGAATTTTCTAAATCATAGAGTACTCAGACCAGATAAGATCTCTAGAGATTCATTTTGGCTGAGACTGGAGCTAGAGAGAAGGGGCAGAGTGGAGTAAAGACCAGTATGTAGCTTTGGTCAGCCTCTATGACATAAAGGTAAACAGTTTGGGCTTTTTTTCCAGTTGCATTTTAGCCACCATCTTTCTTGAATTCATTGTCATTTGATTAGGCTGGATGAAGGCATAGTAATTCAAAGTCAAGGAATGTATCTTCCTACGTGGCTTTCTTACTTCCCTGACCTCATTCTCAGGGAGATAATTAGAAGTTAAATGTTGAGCTCATCATTCTTTATTACTGAGCTGGACTGGCCCAAAATTTACCTTCAAAAATGATTTTTGCTGGATGAAGTGATGATTGGAAATGAATGATAAGAGATCACACCATATTATCTTTTCCAAATTCTGGTTTCTAAGTATTTGCTGAAGCTCATTATAGAAATAATGTTTATATATGTATGTTACATATAATATAATGTATAATTATATTACATATGTTAATATATAATTTACACATAAATCTATGACGAATGTGATACTTAAAAAAATTTATTGAGAGAAATAGCTCCTCTCTAATCTTATTCTTTCTCCTCAACTTAAAGCTAGGTGCAAAGTGTCTTTTAATCAATTCTCTCATGAAATGAAAAGCTTTCTTTGGGGGTCATTGGGGTCTGTGCTTTCAGTGTGCCTAAGTGGAATTCTGGAAGAAGAGGTTTGATTTTTCTGCAGAGGACAAGGCAAGTGAAGGACTGGGAAGATTCCATGTCTCTGTCATATTAATCAACCTGTATTATTAGGATGTCCACATAGCATATTAGTAATTAATCCTGTCTTTGATTGACAAAGCTGCACTATCACTTCTTTATATATTTTTTTGGCCATCCATCCAATACTTCATTCAAAGCTCTCAGTAATTTATTCTGTGCATATGTAATTTACTTTTATATAAAGCATCTCAGAACAAGTTACAATAACTGCTTGGGTTTTAAGCTATATAAGGGATGTGTATAGCAAGTTAATATATATATTAATATTATATGTAATATATATTATATATTAACATTATTACTGTAATGAGTTTCTATTCTGCAAATACTTAGAAATAAGAATTTGGAAAAAGTATGGTGCAATCTCATTGATTTCCAATCATCCCTTTATCTAGCAAAAATCACTTTTGAAGGTAAATTTTGGACTGATCCAGCTGAGTAATAAAGAATGATGGGCTCAACATTTAACTTCTAAGTATCTCCCTGAGAATGAGGTCAGGGAAGTGAGAAAACCAGGCAGGAAGATACATTCCTTGACTTTGAATTACTATGTCTTCATTCAGTCTGGTCTATATAATATAATATGTATATTTATATATAATATAATTAATATAATTATAGCCAGGAAAAAAAACAAAGGGAAGATGAAAGAGAAGATGCCCTCATACAGGGATATTGAAAACTTAGCCATTTAGAAACTTGTTAATTGTTTACTGAAGAATGCCTAAAAATGTGGTGAAAAACTCACTTTCCTGATAGGTTCATTACTTTGAAATATCACTTTCTGTGGCTTGTGTATAATTGCTATTGCTTTATTTTGGACCATTTTTCTGCTGCTGCCTGTCTACAAAGGCTGTCTTCCTATTCCTGTCTTTCAAGGGTGCTACGGACATGAAACCACCCTCAATCTTGTGAAAACTGATATTCACTCAGTTCCTAGATGCTCCTTCCTTTTGTTCTTTTCAGGATAGTTTTCTTCTTTCTGTTTCATAGGCTATGTTCTATGCTTTAGCCCACATTATCTTTTTCTTTATTCTTTGGAGCAATGCAACATTTATTGAGTATATGCTATGTATCATGACTGACAGAAATGAAAGAAACCATCTCTGCTTTCAAAACACTAACACAATTGGGATAATAAGCTTTCTTTGGACAATGCAAGTATCTATGTTTGGGTATAGAAGAATCAGTTTTTCAAGTATTATACATGATCTTAATCTCATTACTTTCTATATCACCATCATCATCATCTTACACCTTATAATTCTGTACTACTTTCAGAATTCTGAAAGAAGACTTTTCCTGTTATCTCATTTGATTCCATGCTAGTTGTTTGATCTATATTTTCATTTCTACATTATAGATTAATAAACTAAAACTTATATGACAAAATTGTAACCTGGGAAGTCTATTTTGGAGATGAGATTAGAATCCATATTCCCTGATGCTTATATATATCCTCTTTCCACTAAACCATACTTTTTCACTTAATGATTAGCTAAGATCAATGCATTAAAATGGAGGAAACTGGTACTGGATAAAGGAGGAAATAATTTTGGATTTTGGCACATTAGAGATTCCAGCAGTTCTGAATAGAGAGTTCTGTGTTGTTTATGACTGTGTAAGGACAATGGTATCTAGAGGTACAGAGTTAAGGTACCAGAGTCAACTTTATCTATTAAAAATGTTTTAGGATCAAACCTATGACTCAAAGGCAGTAAGGAAAGCTTTCTCATTTATACCTCTTTTTATATTTTAATTTAACTGTAATGTTTTCCACTCCTAGATCCCCAATCTTAATGCCAACACTCTCTGTAGTTCTAATTTTCTTTTATGTATAGGTTAAACAAACCCTTGTAGATCAATACAGGAACACAAACGCCATGTGTAATCTTGCTTCTAAGAAAAAATTCCTTTCAAGTTTTCAGTGATCCATTCTCAAGTAGAATGCTCTCTCTTTCCTTGTTAAACACGTCTTGTTCTTAATTTATGACCTAACTCACACATTCTAGCTAGACTTTTGAAAAAATTTCTTTGTTTGCTGATTGGATTCTTAACTTCTGATATTCAGTCTTTTATTGTGGTTTCCCCCAGTAACAGAAAGCTTTAGGCATAAGAAATAATTACGGTGAGGCTGCCAGTGCTCTCTACCAAGTATTTCCGGTTTTCTTCTTGCCCACATTTCAACACTGCACTTCCGTGCTCCTTCAAAGTTTGCTGTGATTACGATTTATTTTGAACAATGAAATAGGAACTTAAAATATTCAACAAAATTACAAATAACCCCATTAAAAGTGGGCAAAATAGACTTTACCACTACATAAAATTTTCATGCAAGAAACCTGCCCTTATACCCCCTAAATACATAAAAATTTTTAAAATAAAGAAAACATTATGCTAAGTGAAAGAAGCAAGTCACGAAGGACCACCTTGTATGATTGCATTTATATGAAATGTTTGGAACAGGCAGGTCTATAGGGACAAAGAATAGATTATTGGTTTCCTAAGGATAGGAGGATGGGGTAATTAGGGGGAACAATTAAGAATTCAAAGGGAGGATAATAAAAATGTCCTAAAATTGCCTGTGGTGATGGGTACACAATTCTGAATATTTTTAAAGCCATTAAATTGTATACTTTAAATGGGTGAATTGTGTGGTATGTGAGTTGTATCTCATAAAGTTGTTTTTAAAAAGTAGGCAAAGGACATGAATAGACATTTTTTTCAAAAGAAGACATACAAATGGCCAATAAGCATATGAAAAAATGCTCATCATTAATCATCAGAGAAATTCAAATTAAAACCACAGTGAGAGATCATTTTATACCAGTCAGAATTGCTATTACTAAAAAGACAAAAAAAAAAAATAACAGATGTTGATAAGGATGTGGAGGAAAGGGAACCCTTATATACTGTTGGTGGGAATGTAGATTAGTACAATCTCTATGGAAAATAGTATGACGATTTCTCAAATAATTAAAACAGAATTACCATGTAATCTAGCAATCCCACTAATGGGTATGTATCTAAAGGAAAAGAAATCATTATAGCAAAAACATACCAGCAGCTGTATGCTTATAGCAGCCCTATTCACAATAGCAAAGATGGGGAATCAACTTGTGTCCATCAGCGACTGATTGGATAAAGAAAAATGTATATTATTATTTATGACACAATAGAAGACTATTTATAAATAAGAATAAAATCATGTCTTTTTCAGCAACACTAATGGAACTGGAGGCCATTGTCCTAAATGAAACAAGTCAGACACAAAGACAAATACCATGTGTCTCATTTATAAGTGGGAACTAAATAACGTGTACTCATGAACGTAGCATATGGAATGATGGACTGTGGAGAATGTGGAAGGTTGAGAGGGTAGGAGGGGAGTGGATGATGAGAAATTACTAAATGGGTATAATATACGTTATTTGGGTGACAGATGCACTAAAAGCCCTGACTTCACCGTCATGCAATCTATGGATGCAACAAAATTGCACTTGTATCTTATGAATATAAATAAACAAATAAGAAAAAAAACGAAGTAGTTCTGGATTAAAGTCTCAAGAGCTCATCTCTGATTCTTCATGCTGTGTCACTTTGTCAGTCTGACCCACAAAGCTCTGGCTTGATGGCTGCTCCATAAGCCCCCACTGCCAGTGTGCAATGGACATGCAACATGAAGAACAGCTCTTGCTGTGTTAAGCCACTGATATGTTTAACGTATTTCTTAGTATAACATAAGACAACTTCTATGTTTTATCTAAATTTCAAAATCAACTGAAGAAGCAATGCTGTATGGTCAGTTAAAAATAGACAGGAGAAAGGATGACTGCTTACTATTTTGTTGTGTCTCAATCAGCATAAGCACAGATGTGAATGTTTCCTTTTAGAATAATAGCGTGAGAGTGCTTTATTTTGTTTGCAATTTAAAGACATAGTGTTAATTCACCAAACTGCCCTTTCTAGAGACTTTTAAAATTTGCTTCCTACAGGGCTCTAATCTCTGTACTGTTCAACACTGGTGTGCTGACTCAGAGTATAGGTAACACTGTATTCATAGAGAGTTATACTAAGGGATTCCTATCACACTTCACCTTCCCTCCTTTATTTTTTCTCCTATTTCTGACCATGCAAACATAAAGGCTGTAATTAGATTAAAGAAAGGAAATGTTGATTAATCACCACAGTTAAAGATTCATGACTTCTACATGAATATTAGTCACATCCAATTCCAGTAATTTAAAAGAGGAAAACTCTGTCATTGTTAATCATCAAATGTCAGATGTCTAAAATTACTTGATGTTATGAGTTTTTGAGTTTAATCGGAACCTTTCACCTTTCCTTTAACCTCTATTTTGGGAAGAAGCAATAAAACAAATTTAAAAATGAGGCCTGTGTTTACATTGTGGCTTTGCTATTTTCTAGATTTTTTTTCACTTTGGACAAATTATTTAAACTCTTTGAAATTTAGTGTTCTCATTTGTGCAGATAATACTCACTTCAAAGAAGATGATGCACATATAACACATCAAATCTAGCTCCCACCACATAGCAGACATGAAAATCACTATTTTCTTTTCTTCAGTCCAATATTTATTTTATTATTATTTAGATTACATTTTAGAGTAACAAGATCAAAAACATTTTCAAACTATAGTGACCTTTGATTTTATATTGTTAATATATTTTATACTAATATATAAAATTTCTTTTTTCATTTCAAGATTTCAGACTTTGCTGGTCTTTTCAGCACAAGAAAAATAGCAAACATCACCAAAGCAAATTAAATGTAAGAGAATAAATTGTTTTCCATGCAAAAGTATAATATAAGTGCAAAGTTTTTTTTTTCCTATAAGATCCCTTTGTTTTATAACAATTATTGATAAGGCTCTATGCAATACTGGCAGAGTAATGAGTCCATTTCTGTGGAAATACGCTCATTTCTATTCAGCATGCTGGTTCCCAAAGGAATTATGAATTGCTTTCCTAGCTTGAATATACAGTTGATGAATCTCAAGGAAAACACACATAAGGAGTCAATAACTAACAGTTTACCTTTACGTATCTAGACAATGGATAAAATGGTTGGAAAAAAACTTAAAAATTAAATAGAAATGAAAATGGAAATTATTGTTATTTGTGGCTATCACTGAAATTCCCACAATCTCTTAGTAAGAAATCCTTCCTAGGATGAAGATAAAAGTGAAGTTTGGGAGGTTGCCGTGGAAATCTGGAAAACCATTACAAAGCTGCTATTGACCATTCAGGTGTAGAATCTTCATCTTCTGACCAGTCTCATGTTTCTATAGGAAATAGATGACAGGAGTAATTCAGAGGGACCAAAAGGGAATGCCACCAATTTTGGAGTATCATAGGCAGCCCCAGGGTTTGCAGTCTGTTGGCCAGCAGGTTAGGTTGCACTTCTCAGACTTGTATGCATGTTCTCTCTAACTTCTCATTGACTCAGCTACTCCCTGTCTTGTACATCATGTAGACGATATGGCCCAAGGATAGAATATTTGAGTTGAAAATGCTGCTTCTTCTCTGCTCTTCTGTTACAGTGGAGGGAGTGTCTCTCTTCCTATGGATGGCCAGTCTCTGCCCTTGTCTTCTGGATCCCACCTCCTCTCTACCATGCAAGTACTTTGCTCCTGCAGTTATGCCCTCTGTCCACTGCGTCATCAATCTCTCATCCTCTATTGGATGTTTTTCAATCAGCATAAAGACATGTTTATGCTCATGTCAGCATAAAGACATGTTTTCTGTCTTCCCTTCTCCATTATAACAATGCCCAATTGACCCTTGACACCAAATCCTGCTTCTGTCTGTGTTTCATTTGGGTTCTTAGTGGCCCCTGCTGGATATTGGGCAGTCCCTGCTAGGACATTATACAGATGTTGGTATGAATGACACATAGGCATTAATAAGAGATGAAAGAAAGTGTATTGTTTATACAGTAAACAGCAAAAGGATTCTCCACATAGAAGGGCTCCTGCTCAGTCTGAAGTGAAGCAAGGGCAAAGGATCGTGGGTGGCTTGGCTTTTATTGGTTAGATGGAGGCTGGAGTGGTGTGCAATGGGGACCTGCCTGCTGCCTGAGGTTTGAATGCTTTGAACTTTCCCACAAGCACCACGAGAGGGAGCCCATGGCTTTTTTCTCCCCTTGCCCAGAGGCGGGTGAGGTGTGAAAGTGGTTGGGGCTGAAAGCTTAGAAAGTGGAGTCTGCCAAAACCTAAAATGCAATAAAATAAATAAATGGGAAAAAACAAAAAAACAAACAAACAAAAAAAAAGAAAGTGGAGTCTGTCTCTTTGTTCCCCAGTCTTTCGTTCTCCACTTCACTATCAAACCTCTCCACAAAGCCTCCTTTTTTTTACTACCACTGACTTTAACTCGTTTCAGTGTAGCCCTTTCTTTCTAATATTCCACCAAATGCACTCACATAGGCCTCCATGTCACCAAATTTAATATACAGTTTTCTGTCCTCATTTTAGTAGACCACCCAGCAGTCTTTGACATATCGGATGACATTATTCTTCTTGATACATTCTTTTCTGTTTCAGTGACACCACACTCTCCAGTTTTCCTCCTATTTCCGTGGTTGCTCTTCTCAGTCACCTTGACTTGATAAACTTCTCTCTCTGATCTGAAAATTTCAGAGTCATTTAGGACTCTGCCCTCTTTTCTCTGGTTGTGTTCATCTCAGTGCCACAGCAGACATCACTGCTGTCTGTGGCTTTAAAGATCTAAATGCTGGTGAAATTTTATGTCTCCATATAGATATTTCATATGATGTCCAGGTTTAAAATCCAGGCTTATTCAAAATTCTATTTGGACATCTCATAGACATCTGAAGCTTAAAATTCCTCAAGGAAAGTTTGATTTCCCTTCCAAAATATGTTCCTCCTATAATCTTCTCTATTTCAGTAAATGAGATCATTAAGCTTCCACAACCAAAGCTAGAAACGTAAAATCATCATGGATTTCTTCCATTCCCTCACCTCCCACATGCAGTCCATCAGCACATCTCATTTTTCCATCCCAAAATATAGCTCATCCTGCTCACTCTGTCTAGGGTAAGCTATCACCTGCCCTAAGCCATCATCACTCCTTTCAAGGTCTACTGTGGTGGCCTCCTAATGCCTCTCCTTATTGCCACTCATCTCCCTCCAATACAACTCCTCAGAGCAGTCCGAGTGATATTTAGGAAATAAATCAGGTCATACCATTCTCCTGCTTAAACTTCTCTATTGGCTTACAGATGCACTCAGAGGAAATTCCAACTCCTCATCATGCCACACACAGTGTCCTTAGTGTGGCTGACATTGATTAGGTAATTAGACTGCATCTTACACTATTCCAGATGCTTTCCAGGCATCCATGTATTTAACATTCACATCAACTTTGTGATCTAAATACTATTATTACTCCTACTTTGTTGCAGAGGAAATAAATCCTGGATATGTTAAATACCTCCCTAAGGGACACAACCTAAAAACATTGGAGCCAGTATTCAAATCAAGGCTACCGGGCTCCAGAGCTCACCTTCTAACCATCACATTTTACTGTTTCTCATGAGCAAAGGCTTGGATGAAGAAATGGGAATGATTATTCAGAGGCTTGAAATAAATGACCATTCAACTATTCCTAAATTAGCCTGGATAACAGAGTCCCAGCATCACAGGTCAGGACTAAGAACTTTGGCTACTCAGCAGTTTTTCTGCCAGTCATGGACCTGGGTTTAGCTTGAATGATAATTGCCTTCTTTCCTTTCAACCCAAGCACATTGTCAGCATGGCAACTATGGATTTCAGCCTGACAGTGTCATGCTGCTTGCAGATGGCAGGAGAGGGCAGCAATGCCAAAATGAGACAGAGTGCATTGCAGTATGCTACATCATTGCCATGGGCACTCAACAGAATTGAATTCACCTTCCTTGTCAAGGTATAAGGTATTGGTACTGTCTCCCAGCAACAACGTTTTGGAACACCTTCCAATTTCTGTCCGCTGTGATTAATAAATTTCACAGGTCATTCTGATTGGTCCTAAAATATCAAATCATCAAATCTATCTGCAAAACATTGATATTGAGACCTGCTGTGGGCAAGACAACATGTGGGATACAGATTGAATGAGGCCTGGTTCATGCCCTTAAGGTATGAGAAAGAGACACAGACTTTCACTAAATACAGTAAAAGTCAGTATGTTAAAATGCTATAAAAAGTGTAAAAGTGCTCTCAGAGCACAGAGTAGGAATAGGTTAATTCCATAAGAATAAATGGGAAGGCTTAATGAAGTAGGTGATGGGAATTTACCAATTTAACAAATAATGTATTGAGTGCCTATTATATTTTAGGCTCTAAATGGGAGCCTCATCAATATTTCACTACATTGGTTAAATTAACTCATATAGAAAATATGAGATAATTTCTTTACTGCTCACAAGTGCTTCCCAAGATTTGAAAAATTTTGACCAGTTTCATAATTTCTCTTTTTTTACAATGCCCACCTGTCTTGGTGGGGAAGAAGAGAAATAAGACAGGAAGATCCAGTTATTTCTGCTTTGTTTTGAAGTGAGATGTCCAGGAACAAGCTATTATCAATCATCAGGTACTGAGACTGCCATTGTACATGTAATATGCAGGAACTCATGCTGGACCATGAAATTGTGATGTCATAGGGAAATGGACCTGTGCACCAGCTGGAAAACATTCTGAAAATAGTCTCTTTTGATTATTTCTGTTTAAAATTTTTCTTATTAGATGGCTAACTTGCTTTTCCTCCAAAGTCCTTTCAGCCCATTCCATAATTACATAGTACCTTTGTGTAGTTGAGATGAGATCTGCTATGGTATGCTCTTGAACTTTACATAATAGCTATTATTTAAATAGGGAAGAAGTCAGGAGACACAAATGGAAATAACTGCAAAGGCAGAAGGATGCATGAACAAGGCAACCTGAAGCTGATGTGTGACACAGTTAGAACACCATTCAAATCAAGTTCCTGATCTTCAGGACACATCTAGTTTTGTTGTAAGCTTTTGGATTTTTCTTTGGGGGAGAGGAGATACAGGAAGGAAGTTTGAGGAAAAGAGACTTATAAATGCTGATTTTTTTTAAGGTGATCCCATGGTTGGCACTGTTGCCTCGGTTCATCATTTCTAGGTCCACTATTTCATGAGAGTTCCAGATAATGATGTTGATTCAGCTCATGTGGCTGGCAAGGAGTCCTCTGTCTCCCTTATTGGCCTCAAAGGTGTATGCTTGGGTATGTGGTTTGGTACCATTTTGTAACTTTTCAGAAATCTAAGCTCTCTAGGCTTTGCATTCCTCTTTCTGTATGTATGGTATAGTTTAGTAACTTTTCAGAAATCTAAGTTCTCTAGGCTTTGCACTCCTCTTTCTGTATGTAAATACATTTTGCTTCCTCCTCTCACACCCAGATATCTGTGGGATGGTCATGGATCAAAATACAACATCAACAACAAAATGTAGTTTTGAATGCTATGAACTGGTACAGAACACTTGTGATTCAGAAAGATATTTCTATTAGTGCCCTAATGGGTAGTATGAACTTGGGAAAGTTACTTAATGTCTCTAAGCCGCAATTTCTTTACATGCACATTGAGAGATAAGTAAGACCTTATGGTGTTAAGATCAAATGCGATAATTTATGTAGGAGAGTGCTTGGCACATGGTCAGAACTTTGCTCAGTAGAGGGTGGAATGTAATGACACTTAGCCCTGGGGTCACAATTAATCCTGATCATTTCTGCTGATGGTGCCAGTTAGCCAGCTGAATGGGGATAGTGAAACCATGTAATGCCACTCAGGTCCCCCTTAAAGAACTAGGCGCTCATTCCTAAGAGATTGGCAGTGTTGGCTGCTGACAGCTAAGACTACATTCCTTTCTGGGAATTGCCCTCTACTGATGATTGCTCCCTTTCCAGGGACAGCTCACATTCAATGACTGGTTGCTGTTGGGTGGTACAAATATCTGGCCCCTTTACTTCAATGACAAACAGCCCTGAAGGGCTTCCCAGCTTTAGAGCTTTCTGAGTGATTGGCAAAGGCCACCATTGCAACTGTGTCTCACTTTGGCTTCTGCCTCTGTTTGGTCTTGCTTTCCTTGCTCCCTCATAGTAGTTCCTAAGAATATATGCCATTAAACCTCCTGCAGACACATCTCAGCATCCTAGAGTCTGTTTCCTCAGGAGCCCAAGGAAGATAGGAGGCATCTCTGTTCGCCCACCCCACTTGTGGTGCATCTTTCCTGAAGGAAGGAGAACAAGGTACCACAGGTGAAGCTTCCAAGATACCTGAAAGTCGATAGTGCCAACCACAGTTCACAGACCAAGAAACAGATGATTATTTTGGTGGTGTCATCAGGATGGTTCTTTCCTTTTCTCTCTAAAATTTTTTGTTCACATAGTCTGGTTCAACCCAGACTAATTAAATTCTTTACTTCCTCTACCCTGGAGAGCAGGGTTAAGAGTTGAAGAGAAGACAGCTGCTCCTGAAATGAATTCCACACCCCTCTCTCTCACTGCTTTTTAAGAGGAAGTGACAGACACTTTACTAGGGTAGCATGAAGAGAACCGAACGAGGAAATAGAATGTGAGTTTCAGAAAAGACTGCCTGTCATTCAGACTGTGATTTTGAAGTGACTTAGGTATTACCTAGCAAGATTTTTTGAAAAAGTCACAGAAGCAAGCTCACATTTTGTTAGAGCTATAACTAGCTCGAATAGATGCCAGACTGCCCAAAGCTAGCTAACTTTTAGGCCATGCCCAAGACTTCTAGCTTAGGAAGATCTCTTTGTTAAGTGTACAGGTTTAGATCAGTCATATAAACAAGCATCGTCCAATGCTTACTCGCCACATGCAAGACACTTTTTGTCATTTGAGGTTTGTAAAGGATGATCCCTGCCTCTGAGAAGGTTAGGGTTTGGCTGGAATCATAAGAGATACTGCATAAAAACTTCAACCACATGACATTAAATGTTCTGAAGGCAATTCTAAAATCATGATGGTTTTCAAATCAAATGCTTGTAAGGCTACCATCACCATCTACTATAACTGCCTGTGGCATACAACCTATATCAGGTGAGCAGATTTCTTGGTATGCTAGCCAGTTCAACTGAGTACTCTTACCCCTAAAAGCAGAAAGCTGGGTTTTTTGTTTCCTTATATTCTTGAATATCCAAATCTGTATCTGAGACCATCCATTAAGGGTAAAGTGACTGTAATGTTCTAGTCAGTGTCTCGTTTGATTAAAAAATGTCCAGCAACTAAGAACCTCAAATGTCAGGGAAAAAAGTTTGTTTTCCCATAGCAGTATTTCCTTTGGTAATCTGCCATGCAAATAGTCAAAAACTATTGAACTCTTAAATCTTTCCAAGTGTTAGGCATTACAGAAAATTGAAAAGTTATTAAACGTATGCCTATAGGGAAATGTGAATAACAAAATCGAATCAACTAGAATTAAAAGCTTCATATTTTATGTGACTTATATTGAGATTAGCATCTTTCAAACATAGATTTATTAAAAGAATAAAACAGTGAATAAAGTCATCTTCAGGCATCAGAAAGTCTCCTTAGCTTTCAAAATATAGTCTGCCTCTAGAAGCATTCCTGATTGTGCAGGAATAGATTATAAATCTTGTTATGGAACTGATTAACTGAATAGAAACATTTTTTAAAGAAAAATATTTTAGGCCGGGCACGGTGGCTCACGCCTGTAATCCCAGCACTTTGGGAGGCTGAGACAGGTAGATCATCTGAGGTCAGGAGATTGAGACCAGCCTGGCCAACATGGTGAAACCCCTTCTCTACTAAAAATGCAAAAAATAGTCAGGCGTCATGGCAGGCCACTGTAATCCCAGGTACTCTGGAGGCTGAGGTGGGAGAATTGCTTGAACCCGGGATGGAGGCTGCAGTGAACTGAGATCGTGCTACTGCACTCCAGCCTGAGCAACAGAGAGAGAGACTGTCTAAAAAAAAAAAAGAAGAAAAATATTTTATATTACAGTGCTTTAACAACTCATTGCTCTTCATGTGAAGCAGGATTTCTTCTTATCAAGTAAAGCTGTATCTAAAATCCCAGTTTACAAAAGAGGAAAAAATCATGCTTTGGTAAAATACATTTCCTAAAATTTACTTCATAAAATGCATTTAAATATCCTAACTGAAGCTTCTTTGATAACCACAAACATTTAATTCAGCACGTAAATTTTTATTTATTTGTGTTAGCTTCACAATATGGAGAAAATTGGCATTCATACAGATTAGCTGGATATAACTTTTTAAAAACACCATGCAATTGTAGTGTACTTTTCAAGCAGGTATGAGAAGAAATGGTATATTTAGAGGTTTCTCATAAAACCTTTTAACCCTGCAACAAGCATTAACATACATTTTCTCTAATGTACTATAATTTGGGATTGATGTGTGTATGTTGTTGCCATAATTTTTTTTAATAGATTTGCTTTTTAGAACAGTTTTAGGTTCACAGACAAGTTAAGAGGAAGGTACAGAGATTTCCCATATATCCTTTGACCCCATACATGCATGGCCTCCACCATTATCAACAGCCCCCACCAGAGTTTTACATTTATTGCAATTGTTGAATCTACATTGATACTTCATAATCTAAAGTCCACAGTTTACATTAGGGTTTACTCCTGTTGTTGTACATTTTATGGGCTTGAATAAATGTATAATGGTATGTATTTACTATTATACCATCATATGGAGTGTTCTCACTGTCTCCAAAATCCTCGTCCTCTGCCTATTCAATCCTTCCTTGCCTCTAATCCCTGTCAATCACTAATCTTTTTACTGTTTGTGTAGCTTTGCCTTTTCTGGAAAGTTATATCGTTGGTATTATAGATATTTAGGCTTTTCAGATTGTCTTCTTTCACTCAGTAATATGCATTTATGTTTCCTTCATGTTTTTTCATGGCTTGATAACACATTTTTAAAAATTTTAATTAATATATTTTTTGAAATGGGGTCTTAGTCAGCTACTGCATCCTCTGTCTCCCATGTTCAGGAGATTCTTGTGCCTCAGCCTCCCTAGCAGCTGGGATTACAGGTGTGCTCTACCACACCCAGCTAATTTTTGTATTTTTAGTAGAGACAGGTTTCACCATGTTGGCCAGGCTGCTTTTGAACTCCTGACCTCAGGTGATCTGCCCATCTTGGCTTCCCAAAGTGCCTGGATTACACGTATGAAACACCATGCCCAGCCAACTCATTTATTTTTACTGCTGAATAATATTTTATTGTCTGGATGTACTCCAGTTATCGATTCGTCTACTAAAGGACATCGTGGTTGCTTCCAAGTTTTAACAACTAGGATTAAAGCTGCTATAAACATCTGTGTGCAGATTTTGTGTGGATATGTTTTCAACTCCTTGGGGAAAATACCAAAAAATGAGATTGCTGGATTGTATGGTAAGAATATATTTAGTTTTGTAAGAAACTGCCAAGCTCTATTTTGTAATGGTTTTTAAAATTAGTTTAAAAACATGAATATAATATTTCAATGACATATTTATAGATTTCTGAAACACTTCTTTCAATGATAGTCAAATCTCTGCTATAGTGCATAATAAAAATCATAGCAGTAAGAATGTGGAGCAACAGAAACTCTCATTTATTCCAGGTGGGAATGTAAAATAGTACAGTCACTTTGAAAGACAGTTTGGCAAAAAATAAAAACAAAAAAATCAAAACAGTGCTACCTACCCCAAGAGATTAAATTAAGGGGCATATAAAAATGTGATGGTTAGATATAAGTTAGACCTGTTATCAATGACAGTTATTTATTTATTTAAGAAATCTGACTCTACAAGTTACTTTTGGTGTCATCTTGGACCACTTATTTAACCTTTATAAAATGTATTTTTCCTATTCATAAATTGAAAGTAACAGATACATAATGAATTGTCATGGGAATAAATTAATATGTGACATATACTCTCTCCTTTCTTCCTTTCAATTGTAGATTATTATTATTATTAATTGAATTATAAACTCTATTAACTAACTGTGTCATCCTTCCTCTGCTCCACACAGTGAGTAAGAAAACATTTATTTTTAATGAAAGTCTTTACAGAACCATCTTGAAGGGGAGCATAGTATATTCTATTGCGTTTCTTACATTTTATCCTGAACATTTATATCCAAATCATTAAGATTTAGTTAAATTAATAAAATTTTTTTTTGAATGAAAATTGGATCACCTTTAAGAGGATGACATGAAACACAAAAGCCTGTGTTTACAGCTGCCTGCAGGTCCTTGCCGTGTGGAGGGCATATAATTGTGTCTGAAAACAAACCCCTTAACCTGGCACGCCCCAGAAATTCTTTACCCATTATATAGAAGGTAAAAGTCTGGCAGTTACATTTGACTTCTCCTTTTTTTAACTCTCATATCAATCAGTTGCCAAGCCTTGGCAATGTTCCTGTTTAATCCCAACCTCTACTACCTAGTTAGGCTTTTATTATGTTCTTCCTGGATTAAACTAATAGCCTCCAATTCCATGCTTGCCACCGTCCACAAATCTGAACAAGTACCACCCTCTTCTGCACATACATCGATGCCTCAGGTGTTGACTGTGGAATGAAGTCCAAGCTTCCAGAATTTGGCTCCTTCATCTTCTCGGGCTTATTTTTCATCATTCTTCACATCAAATTTATTCCTGTTCAACACTGAACTGCTTGTAGCTCTGGTACATACCACAGGGTTTTTCATTTCGATGTCCTTGAATTTCTTCCTTCTGTCATCTGGATAACCCAGCTCAGGCATAAGTTATTTCCAGAACTTCTTTTCTGAATGTGATCCTCTTTCCCTACTCAACCTCCTTCAAAATTATTTTAGATGCACCTTCTCTAGGTCCTATACATCCCCATTCATTTCTTACCATCATGCCTAGGATAGGACACTGGGATACTCTCTGTCTCAGTGTTAGTATTCTTCTGTGAATTCCTTGAAGAAAAAGCCAGTGTCTTATTGACTCAGTGTCCAGCATTCTTTCTGGTCCCTAGGAGTCAGAGAAAAATGTATATTTCACTCGTGAGATAAATGAACTCATGGGTTGCCAATAGTCCCACATTTCTCAGTGTAATCAGGGGTTGTTAATGTATTACATCTACTGGCACTTGAGGTTTTTTGATTGCTAATTTTTAAGCACAAACTATTCAGCTTTTCTTTTGCCCTGAGGTTTGTTTTTATAGGACCCCCACAAAGAACACATTTGGATAATCACACCCATCCTTTATAGTAGTAGAAGTTTCTGTTTATTGGAACTAAACAATTATGAATGTCTGCATGTGTCTTTGTGCCCCAGTAGGGGGCCCAGATAATGGGGGAAGCATAAAGTTTAATTGATAGGAATAGTCCATTGTATAATTTGACTTCTTCAGCCAGAATTTTATTGGCAAGCTCAGTAGGACACCCAAGGCCAACCATATCTTTACATTCCTGAGCATATACCAAGGACTTGTTCAGAGCATGGAAACATACCAGCATAATTGTGGGAGATGAGTGCACAGAAGATTTATATGACAGATTTAGAAGTGTCCTGGTATTCTACCAAACTTTGGTGAATCTGGTTACTGTAAGCCTCTGGTTATACCATAATGGGAATATATATGAACTGAAAAAGGTCAACAAATGACAACTCAGATCCCTCCAGAGATGAAAAGGTTTAGAATAGGTTTGTTTACCAAGCCAAACAAAACCATGGCTAAGAAATGCTGTCTATGGTTCAAGGAGATGGTTGGAAATATACATATTTTCTTTTAAGTATGTATTACTATCTAACATACTATATGATTTACTTTTTATCTTGTTTATGTCTGTTTCCTTCTCTGCAATGGAAGTTCCATGAAGGTAAGGGTTTTTGTTCTGCCTCATTTGCTCCAGTATCCCCGATGCTTAGAATAGTGTGTATAAAATGATAATTCATCAATAAATATGTTCTGGATGAATTATTTAGTAGTTTCGTAAGATACGTTAATGTGATAGCAAATACTGTCCACAATTGCATGATGGAGAATAGTTAATTCCACATTCTATGATGACTTTGGTAGTATCACTATTCCCTTTCCAGGTAATTAATTCATTTTCCATCTGGAACTTAAGATAATTATCAAATTTGGAAATATTTGAAATAAATTCAAGTATTTGCTGAGCACAAATACTGAACCAGGCACTGTTTCATTGTACTTTTAGATTCTTTTTATTTCAGTATCACCCTTAGCCTGGAATTGTTCTACCATATATTATCATATCTCTATAAAAATAAGCATTTCCATTTTAAATATTGTAGGCAAGATTTGCATTAAACTATGAATTGAAAATATAATGGAAACTATTTGCCAGATCTGAAATTGACCCATATTTACTTTTTTCCTCAAGCCCTGAATAAAATAATCAGCTCTTGCACTTATATATACAAAAAAACAAAAACACTTAGCAAATCAGTTTAACTAGCAATATCACAGTAATCTGAATAGAATTATTTAATTTATTGAAAGATTTTATTGGAGAAGAAGCAACTTCTCTAGTCAGGTAATTAATATAGACCAACATCCTTTTAAGTGTTAATTTCCTTAAAATATATATTTTTCTTTTTCTATGTGATCCTTTTTCATTTTTGAAAGGCTCAAACTACTATTCTTGAATATTATACAGATACATTGAACCTTAGTCTGTAGCAATAATCAAAGGAAAAAAGATATTACAGTGTATTACTGTACATTAAAGAATTTTAACTGAACATAATTATTTTATTCTCCGTGATTATTTTCTAAATTGCCCAAATAATTACAAAATTTTTCATACAATTTAGTGAAAGAAGAAACTATAAAGACCATTTAACAGATATGAAGTCTGAGGCCCAGAAAGCACTTAGCTTGAATATATAGAATTAATCACTGTCAAAGCTCAGATCATAAGAAATATATCAGATTTGAAAGATTATGAATTAATAGATGGCAGATAATTGGAAATAAACATTCAAGAAAAAAAATCTAAACTATTTAAATAGATCACTTGAATGTTAACAGTGTACTGACATCATTTTCGGCAAAACCAAACCACTTGGCTAAAATAATCTCTTTAGCTTCGTTAAATTCTAAAAAGCATAAGCAGTTAAGATGTGTTAATTGCTGTTCAGCAAGTAAATATTGTTAAGTATTACTAGAAATATATTTTAAGGAAATTAATACTTAAAAGATATTGGTCTATATTGATACCTGACTAGAGAAGTTTCTTCTTTATTTATTTATTTAGGTTTTTTTGAGATGGAGTCTCGCTCTGTCACCCAGGCTGGAGTGCAGTGGCGTGATCTCAGCTCACTGCAACCTCTGCCTCAGGCTCAAGCTATTCTCCTGCCTCAGTCTCCCGACAGGTACCCGCCACCATGCCCTATTGGGGGAAGCAGCAAAGGAGAAAGGACTTAGAGTGCCTACATAAATTGGTTATTAGTAACATATAAACTGGGAACAACAAACAGTGGCAAACAGTAGGAGGCCTCTGGGGAGGCAGACTTCTCCATGCCTCATGTGCCAGTGCAGGATAACCTAGGCTCTGTTACCATAAACATTGTGCTCAAGGATGTAAAACCCCTTTGTAGCAATGAGACGTAACCAGATTTGTAGGCTCTTTGTGAGGCCTGAGTTCCACCAGCTGCACATAGATAATAGGCTAAAGATAACCCCATGTTCTTGTTTTGTGAAACTCCCAAACCACCACTGTTATCAATCTTTAGAATGACACAGCAGTTTTGGCTAACTGATTCAGTTCCTGCTCACTGATTCACCCCACCATCACATCACCCTCTCCCCACCATCACTCCACCCCTACCCTGTAGATCAAAGTGATTGTAACCAATAAATACTGTGGGAAATCAGAGCTTGGGGCCTTCACTGCCTCTAGGACAAGTGATGGCCCCATGGTCCCACTTTTTGCTTTCTTAACCCGTCCTTTTCTCATTCCTTTGTTGCCACCGAACTTGGAGTACCCACAGGTGGTATGTGGGGGCTGGCTCCCTGATTTCTGGTGCCCAAAGTGTGGGACTCCCTACATGCCAGGTAATTGTTGTAATTTTTTTTTTTAGTAGAGATGGGGTTTCACCATCTTGGCCAGGCTGGTCTTGAACTCCTGACCTTGTGATCCACCCACCTCAGCCTTCCAAAGTGCTGAGATTACAGGCCTGAGCCACCACGTCTGGCCTAGAGAAGTTTCTTCTCTTCTAATGACATCTTTCATTAAACTAAACAGCGATTCTGTTGAGAATATTTTGATATTGCTGGTTAAACTGATTTGCTAGGTGTTTTTCTTTTTTGCATATCTTAATATGATAGCTGATTGTATAGTCAGGGCTTGAGAGAAAAAAAGGGGGTTTTCCTTCAATTTTTATTTAGGAAGAAATATTTTAAAAGGAAAAAAGGAAAAGTATGATAGAATAATATTGTTCTGGGTGAAATGGGCTCAGTAAGTGGGCTACAAGGTTTCTAACTATGCATGCAGAATACTTTAATTGTTTTGTTGCACAGAGAATGAAACAAATTTTGCATTATAAATTGTGTCTACTTTTTTGCCTGCTTTTTTATGCATATATTCATTTTGTGATAGAATCAAATAGTCAACACTATTTACAGATGGAACAATCATTTTTTATTTTCAAAACCAAAAGTAAAAATCCATTTAGCTTTGTTCCCATTAAATTTATGGAGGCAAATTAATTTTCCCTTTTTTTCTAAACTTGTACTGAGCAAACACATGCTGTAGTATATAAAAGACTTATTATTAAGTTATATAAAATAACATCAACAATCCAAATGGATCATAGTAAGTATAGTGACTGTGAATAATGGCAGTTATAAGAATCCATATGCAATAATATTTGTTATATTTCTTTAAAAATTATATAACATGAAAACATTTAATACATTATTTTAAAATCTTGGATTAACAGTCTTATGCGCACTGGGTGAGGTGGCTCATATCTGTAATTCCAGAACTTTGGGAGGCCAAGGCAGGCTGATCACTTGAGACCAGGAGGTTGAGATTAGCCTGGGAAACATGGCAAAACCCCATCTGTAGAAAAAATACAAAAATTAGCCAGGCATGGTGGCATGCCTCCAGCCCCAGCTACTCAGCAGTCTGAGGTTGTGCTAACCTACCCTGTGTTAGCCAAACAGACTCCATTTTGCTGAGAGTCAGACAGATTCCATCTTAACCTCCACCTCACCCCTCTCGCCATTTCTCCGTTGAGTGCATATCTGGGTCATGTTCCTGTGCTGGCTCATGTTGTACTTAGAGCTATAGAAACATATCACCATTGTAACTATATCCTGCTTGGCAAGCACACTTACTATTGTGAATACCGCCTTGATCGATGGTATGGAAAGTACCAAATGCACCTCTTGGTAAGCAGCAGTCATGGGAACTGCTTGTATATACCCTCCTTAGTTAATCAACAATCATGGGAGCCTCCTGCCTCCTAGTTACCAGCCTCCTCCCATAACTTGCTTGTTCTGCTTCTGCAAAAATTCCACTTCAGCTAGGCTCCCCCTCCCCTTTCTTAAGCAAGGTATAAAAAGCAATTGAGCCCCTTCTTTGGGACTGAGAGATTTTGAGCATGAGCTGACTCTCGGTTGCTGGCAATAAAGGACTCACAATCAGATTTCATAGTGTGGTGCTTTCCTAACAGCTTGCTTGGCTGTAACAAGGTGGGAATATTGCGTGAGCCTGGAAGGTCAAGGCTGTGGTGGGCTGTGAGCATACCACTGCACTCCAGCCTGGGCAACAGAGTGAGACCCTGTCTCTAAATAAATACATACATACAGGTTTATGTAAAGTAAAAACTCAAAGCTCTTTTTTTTTTTTTTTTTTTTTTTTGAGACGGAGTTTCACTCTTGTTGCCCAGGCTGGAGTGCAATGGTGCGATCTCGGCTCACCGCAACCTCCGT